>NC_136908.1:7149814-7284814 GCF_949606895.1 Notothenia rossii | reverse complement strand
TGCGTTCATGCCACTGTGAGTCACAGCTCTTAGCCAGCAGCCTGCTCCAAAGCCAAAGACTTCATAATAAACGGAAAAAGGTTTAATTTACTCCTCCAGGCAGAGTGGTGCTGCTCACTTTTCTGTCTATCATAAGCAGGCCCACACACACACACACACCACACACACACACACACACACACACACACACACACACACACACACACACACACACACACACACACACACACACACACACACACACACACACACAAACACACACACACACACACACACACACACACACACACACACACACACACATATATGCAATACTGGGATGCTGACTTGGAAAGGCCCGTTGTCACGGCTACACCAATGACACGGCTGGATGTGGGTGAGCTTCCTGGGTGGCGGCTCTCATTCAGCCAATCAAGGCTAACACGCCACACTCCATTTAATGATTATCCCAGCATCTGTCCCCTATCTCTCATCTCTGTGAGCAGGCCGACAAACACAAGGCTCAGTGAATCCCATCCAGCCGAGCGGCTTCATTCAGCCTTTCGTCGAGTAATATCAGCTCAGTTTAATCCAATCTTGAAGTGCTTGTGTGCATTACAAACAGGCCGTGCGCCCTTGATTCATTATTAGAGGAGAACGTGGGTAAAAGAGGATGAGCAGCAATTAATGCCAGTCCAATAAAATAAATGATGACCACATTTGGAAGGTAATCTCAGTTGTCCGTGTGAAGGGGAAAAAAAGACTAAACGTAGATTTCATGTTTTCATTCTGTTTACTTTAACTTACAGATACTCGAGTGTGTGTGGGCGATAAGGTTTACATTGTGGCCACATTGTTGCTACAGCTTGGTGTATCGATTTCATTTCCTGCACTCGTCCTCGGCTGCACTTTTGTTCTGTTGGAAGCAACGGCTTGTGCCTGATCTCCTGGATACTGTGAATGGTTTCATGTTCAGCAGGTATTATAACAGGGGACTCGGTCAGTCATTGATAGCACGGAGGTTTTTCGAGTTCGCTTGGACGCTTGCCGGCACTCGTATCTTCCCGCATTAAGATGCAAGCGATCGATAAATGCACTGTTTTCCTCAGCTGTAAATCATGCAAGTGCTCTGAGCTCCCGTGCAGACATTGAGGAAGAAAAAAGAGACGGACAACAAGAAGTGCTGGGGTGATGAATACAACGATAAACAAGTGTGAGGAGTGATGGGGGTGTTAAATGGGAGAGCCAAGCGGAAAATGAAGAAACACCTTGAGATAGAAAGAAATACTAATATTCTTGATTTATCAGCAGCGCAGCCTTAGAGACGAGCGAGGAAAAGAAAGCTGCCTGTGGCCCATTATTATTGCGGCCTGCAGGATGAACGCAAACAATTGCACGGTTTGTCTTTGGTTGGGTAAAAAACTGAAGAGCAACATCAATAAAAATGGTAATCATGAGGAATCAGAAAAACATATTCTTTTCATTTTCAATTTAACAGGCCACTTGATAGATGCGAGAAAACTATCTTTGATATAAATCTGCAAGTCCCTTTCTTTCTGGTGTGACTCATTTGTCAAGTCATACCTTTATCTCAGTCCACTGCACCCCCCACCAATGTGTCTTAAACATATACACTACAAATACTAACAAGTTATTTAAACCTGTACGGACTCTCAACCATATTAGGTTGAGATCAATCCCCCTACAAGTTATAGCCCTTTCCTATGTGTCCATCATGTGTGCCTGTTAAAAATGCTAAGAGCAATTGAGTTAACGTAAAGGTAAGAGCAGAGATCAGGAACACCTACTAATCATCTCCCAGATACTCCTTGTAAGAAGACAGTACAATATTACTGATTGCAAGACTGAACCACTTGATTCAATTATTTGATAAGATTCATATTTTCTTCACGAATACGACTCCTGTCTCCCTGGCAACAAGACTTAATTTGTTCCTCTTTTTGTGCCTCCAGGTGAGACCGGTGCAGCCCTGTCACGCCCGCAGCGCCCCCTTTCGGCCCGGACGGCCCACCACGGCCCGGCGCCTGTGAAAGGGTACCATGTCAGCCGTAGCATGTCGCAGCATTCCTCCGGTGGGGGCGGACCCTGCCACTGCCCGCCTGAGGACGGTGAGGGCCCGGGCAGGGACTACTACCAGGGTCACAGCGATGGCCACTACTACCCTCCAGGCCAGGCTGAGGCCTTGGCGCTGGAGAGGCACCATTCCCACTCCCACGGCCACTCTGGAGGGGGAACCTTTCCACGTTCCCACCCCAGCCAGCACCCGCCTCTCCAGTCGCTTGACTCTTGCGAAGAGTGCCTGTCTTCAGGTCCTGCAGGGAAGATGCACCGCATTCCCCCGAACATGATCGACCAGCAGGTGCCCTTTCATCCCGATGGCTTCCACACACTGCAGTACCAGCGCGCGTCCAGTGGGGGGGCTGAGCCGCGCAGCGAGAGCCCCTCACGCATCCGCCACCTGGTCAACTCTGTGCAGCGCCTCTTCGCAAAGTCCCAGTCCTTGGAGGCGCCGGGCAAACGGGAGTTCAACGGCACGAGAGGAGGCGGGGACTACCGTGGAGAGAGAGGAGAGAGAGGAGAGAGAGGAGGAGGCCACAGAAGTGGAGGGGAGGACGGCGGGGGTCACTATTCAGGTCACCAGCCTCGTTCTGCAAGGAGAAGCAAGTCTCGGGAGCGTAGCAAGAGTGGAGACTCCAGGCACGAGTCAGGCAGACGCCATCGCAGCAGGACGGCAGGCTGGTGGAGCTCTGACGATAACCTGGACAGCGACAGCGGCTACCTGGTCAGCGGGGGCCGGCGAGGGTATCCCAGCGGGCATGAGAGCCTGGATGCAGCCATCCAGGAGCTCACCATGAAGAGGCCCAAGGAGCGTGGTGGTGGTGGTGGTGGT
The DNA here is from genome assembly GCF_949606895.1 of Notothenia rossii. Lineage (NCBI taxonomy): Eukaryota > Metazoa > Chordata > Actinopteri > Perciformes > Nototheniidae > Notothenia > Notothenia rossii. The sequence continues at coordinate 7,281,924 of NC_136908.1, read as the reverse complement.
GGTGGAGGTGGTGGTGGAGGTGGTGGTGGTGGTGATGGAGGGGGTGGTGGTGGGGGTGGTGGTCCTGGACCTCCAGAGTGCATGGCTTGTACCACAATGGCTCTGGCTGGGAATGAAGGAGGGGGGCACCAAGGCCACCACGGCCACTCTCTGAAAAGAAGCACCTGGTCAGCCATGACAGTGAGTCAGGCCAGAGAGGTGTACCCCTCCACCAGGGGGGCGAGCTACGAGAAAGCCCTGGTGCCCTTGGAGAGTAAGCTGAAGGAGAGGAGCTTCCACTACCTGCAGGTGTGTAGGCTTGCATGTTATCCAATTATTATGTGTCTGTGTACAGGGAATTAGTTTCAGTGTTTGCTGCTCCATGCTGACCTTTCTCATGTCTCATGCAGATTAACCTTTAGCTCTTGTTTACACATTTGCATGAACTATATTACACCTTCTTCTCTGAGTCATAACTCTGCATTGTTCTCTTTACAGTGATTGCTGTGTTTCCAACGTCAGTTGGGGATAATGTTCTAAAAATCCATTTCAAAATTATGTTAAAAAGTGGTCTAACATCACACCTAATTTGGACTTTTTCTTCTGTTTCAAGATGCATTATGATGGTCTCTATATTCATGATTAGAGCTCTAAGATTTGAAGGAATGAATGGCTAAAACGGTGCTTATGTGTTGCTACCTGACAACTTAACACTGTTTGCATTACTCAAAGAATTGCCAAAAACTTGAAATGTTTTTATCCCAGAAGAAGAAAGAGTAAGAAAATAAATACACACCCAGTACAAGACATGATGACTCATATATTCACCAGGAAGATAGCAGCGTTTCAATTTCAAATAGTGAAACAAACCCTGAGACCACAAAAAAAAAGGTTTTAAGCCGGGCTGAGGTAGAAAATGTCCTGTCTCGATCAAAACACAGGAAGGAAATGTGACAAATTGCAATGGAAACATCTTTAACAGATACATTATAATTCATTGATTTGGATGAAATTCGCAATACATTTCGATGAAAACTTGACTACATAAACTCTTTTATATCATATACATGTATTTGATGTTAACCCCCTTTTCACTCGACAATTATGAATTGTATATTTTTCCTAAAAAGTGTCAAGAAGATAAGTCAAACCTGATCAGGAGTTGTATGTCAACCTGAGAGACCCCATGGACTTCTTTGGTGAATCATAAAAACATGGACCGTTACCATTTCTGATAGATTTTGAGATTTAAGGTCTCTCCCAATAATCCCTGTTCCAGTTTCATTCCCTGTGATAGATCTTCAAATCCTACATATGCAGTTCTCCCTTTTGCCCTCTCTTTTTTCGTATACATGAATTCCTTAGAAATGAAAATCGAATGGCTGCTACATTGAACCCGCAAAAACAGCTGGAAGAACAACAGACACACACAACACACACACACACACACACACACACACACACACACACACACACACACACACACACACACACACACACACACACACACACACACACACACACACACACACACACACACACACACACACACACACACACACACACCTCCAGCTGTGCGGAGGTAGCGCTACCATGCAGGCTGTGTTTCGACGGAAACAGCAGGTAGTCACAGGAGTCCCTGGTGTTTTTCCAACTCTCATCCACACAGCTGAGGTCTGCTGGTAGGGAGAGAGAGAGAGAGAGAGAGAGAGAGAGAGAGAGAAAGAGAGAGAGAGAGAGAGAGAGATTTCAAAAGGACGAACCCTCCTGCCTCTGTGCCTTAGGCTAGCATCATATTCACACCTCAGGACAAGGAATGAAGTTCCACATTGCAGCTTTCCTCGTATCTCCCGGCGTCACTTCCAGTTTTGCGATGGAGAGAGTTTGTGGAGTGAATGTATGTGATGTCCTTGGATGTGCTCGAGTCAACCTGATTGGTCCACGGCTTCAGAGCAGACAGCTTCCTGGAGCTGCAGAGATAAAGCTCTTCAGGTCTACTCCAGAAGTACTAGACCTCAGGACAAATGGCAATGCAGGTGCCACAGTGAAGCATCACAACTCCACACTGAAGCCTCGTTCTCTGGCAGCAAAATTGACAATGATTGCTGCCAGACAAGTGCAGACATATTGTGTAAAGAATAGACACCACATATTCAAAAACGGATTTAAAGCGTCTATAAATATTGTCATTCAAATAGTGGATCACATTTCTACTAGGATATGAAATCACACACCCAGCTCTGCAGTTCCCATTACCTTCACAGAGCTTTACAACTGTTTGCTACCCAGTGGAGCATTCAGCAGCTAAAGAGTAACATATTTCCCTCAGGTGTAGGTGGAAACAAGATACAAAGCTTAAAGAAGAATAAATATTGGACAACTGGATTAGGTGGTCAGAAAGAGGGCTCGAAATGAATGCTAATTTTCCTGTCTCCAAAAGTTTAAAGTAAATATCCTTGTGGCACAAGTTTGTTGGTTTGACGACCCTTAATTAGAGCTTCCTTGTTTCCATCACAAAGAGCCGTGTTCACAAAGTCATGGATAGAATATTGAGAAGGAGAGAACAGGGAAGACATTGTAATACCGTACAAATACAGTGCATTTTCAACTGCTCCTTAAAGTCAGAAATACACAAAAATTGCTTTCAAGGCGAGCACTTTGTGACACTAACATGCACATACAGGTCGACGCTGGGTCACCACTCAGGATTTCTGCAAAAAGATGGGGGAAAAGTGCGGCAGCTCAAAGTGAAAATTAAAGCAAAGGAACAAGTGACTCTTCGCAGTTCTGAATGACTGTGATCAGAGTCAAAGGGACATGTAACAGACTTCCTCCCCCGTTGTCCACGCCAATCACAACGTGGCGCATCTGAACCCGGCGCTCTCCATTTCCTAAGCCTCTCCTTTACCCTGGGCCTGGGTCTGAGAGATAAGCAATAATACCAAAAAACAGAATATGGTGCGAGAGTGAAATGAAGACTGAAACAGCGAAGGAGTAGAGACACAAATATAGGCGGGAGAGAAGAGGGGGGTGAAAAGATAGAGGGACGTGGAGATAGCAAAGCAAGCTCAGGGATAGAGAGGAGATAAAGGAGGTGAGGGTAGCCAGGGGGCGAGGCGAAGGGAGGAGAGACAGAGCAGGATGAGGAAATGAGAGAGATAGTAGAAGGCCAGGGGGATCAGGAGATTAGGCTGAATCATCTTTTAAGTGATGACCTTAAAAACACAGACTCAGCTGGATGCCAAACCCCGCGGGGCTTGACTGTGTGTGTGTGTGTGTGTGTGTGTGTGTGTGTGTGTGTGTGTGTGTGTGTGTGTGTGTGTGTGTGTGTGTGTGTGTGTGTGTGTGTGTGTGTGTGTGTGTGTGTGTGTGTGTGTGTGTGTGTGTGTGTGTGTGTGTGTGTGTGTGTGTGTGTGTGTCAACTGGTGGAGGTGTTTGTATTTGGTTACATGCTTGTGTGAGACTGCAAAACTCAGCATTTGCAAACACTGGAATGTTGAAAGGGGTCTTTCTGCTGGTACAGTACTTCCTGTTGTGATTCCACACTTTGCCCTTTTAAATTGTAGTAAAATGCCTCTTTAATAATTAACACAATGCCTTTTCAAAAATAAGAAACGTGTATGAAGAGGCTTTTAATACAATTAAAGCCTGTATGTGTTATAAAATAATACTAAAATATGCCTTGATGCAGGTTACCTAATGGAAAGGAGATTGAATTATTTGTTAAAGCTTTGATTAGTTGGAGAAAAAAACATTCATTTGGCTGAATGGATATTAAGTTTGAGCTCTATATTAAGACATGGTGTTATTAAAAAGAGTATTTAAAGTAATCAGTATTAATACATTGGAAGCTGTTCTTCAAAGGCAGCTTAACATTGTATTTCCCATGCTGGTAATTGAAGTTCTTAATCAATGCCAACTATGTTAGTGCTGTAATCACTTTCATGGCGTCATAGCGTTATTTATTTGTGGCGGGGAGATGTGAGTGCATCTTTAATGAAATCCACCACAAACATTATCCCAGCACAATCTAATCTGGAGCATTTCATTAACTCACTTATATTTAGTGTTCACGCCTTTGTCTTTCCGTCATTTCCTCCTCTGCTTAGTTCACTCTAAAGCCTCTTAAAAGGCCTCCTTCCTGCTCTTAATAGTGTTTAACCTTATGTGCTCTCTTAAGGGCTATTAAGCTTCGTTATCTCTATCGGGATCTAGACTTATTTTACACACTCAAAAAATGTCAAAGTTATAAGGATTTTCTTTGAAGTTCACCATGATGCTCTACTGTTTTTCTACGAAGCTTGAGATAAGATTATCTGCTAAAAAAAAAGGGGGTTTGCATTATATAAAGAAAGGATCACAATGGCCTGGGTGTGCAGTTGATGCAACAAACTGCACCGTGCTGACAACCTGCACAACAGCTGATCAGAATAACCTTCTCATCACCTCTTGAAGTCACCCATCCATCCATCCATCTTCTCCCGCTTACCCGTGGTCGGGTCGCGGTGGGTAGCAGTTCCAGCAGAGAGCCCCAAACGTTCCTTTCCCTGGCCACATCAACCAGCTCTGACTGGGGGATCCCAAGGCGCTCCCAGGCCAGCGACGAGCTATAATCCCTCCGCCTGGTCCTAGGTCTACCCCTTGGTCTCTTCCCAGCTGGACGTGCCTGGAACACATCCCCAGGGAGGCGCCCAGGAGTGGTCTTGAAGTCACATTTACCTCAAATGTGTCGCAAAGTACCAAATAATGAGCGACTGCCATAACCATTAATACAATTCATCCCCACCACTATTGTCCTTGCCATGACAGCTTCCCTCTCCCTCTCATAAGCTTGTTAGGACTGAATACAAATATGATATTGGTCCAATAGTGTAGTGTTATCAGAGGGCAGTGCCATTTAACAGGTGTTGTGTCCCTCCTGAGGGGGTGAGAACCATACAAAGCAGCCTTGCTCGCTCCTTCACCCTTTTTATTCTTATGTATGACTCAACTCGTGCAAATGCTTGTGTGAATGTGAACTCTGTACAAGGTTGATGGGTATTATTAAAGCTACACTTGTATTATACTTTAAGAGTAGCAATGGCAGTTGGATCAAATGATATTGATGAAAGGCAAACAAACCCACAGAAAATGATCACCTAACTGTCACGATCTGTCTGTGTTGTGTTTTGTCTTGTTTAGATCTGTCTTTGGTTTCCTGTCTGTGTGTTCCCTCCGCACTGTTTTCCTGATTGTGTTCACCTGGTGCCCCTGTGTTTTCTCCTCCCTCCTCACCTGTCTCTTGTTTCCTTGATTAGTCCTGTGTGTATTTTAGTTCTGGTTTTTCTGTCTGTCTTTGTTAGATCCTTGTTTGTCGTTGACTATGTTCACTGGGAAGGGCTTTGTATTGTTCCTGTGAAATCTGCATTTGGGTCCTGCCTGCTTCGCTCAACCCGTGACACTAACCCTGCAGTTCCCAGCCGGGCTGCAGAGATGTTTAGCCTCTTATAGCTTATTGTTTTGGTTTGCTGGTTGATAAACTCCAAATTCATCTCCAGACTAAGATAAAACCATCATACCCTACTTGCCCTGCAGCAAGGTACACAAAGGCAAAGTGAGAACATTTAGAAAATAATGAGTATTCAGGTTAAGCTAGGGCTTATTTTTAAAGATTTCCATGTTATATATATATATATATACACAATTCAACATTGGGAGGAATCCAGTTTGGTAACATTAAGAACCCCTCACACTGCAGGAAACAGACAGCCTGAAGTCTGCAATTCTTTAGAGAAGAAAACCGACCCAAAATCTGTCCAATCATCCTCTAGTTTGGGGCCAACTGAGTGCAGCTTTAAAGAAATAAACTGTGTTTCATTGTCTCTCTTTGTAACTGCCTGGCTTTCTGTTTTTCATTGGTTATGTTCCCCAAAATTCATGTAATGGTTTGGATTATCATGGAATTTCCGAGTGACATTTTAGGCAGGGAATGACAGTATATGACAATCAGTTAATTCACTGAGTTGGATTTGTTCTTATGCTTTTTTTTTTAAAGAACAACAACATGCCAGAAAGGGGTCATTTGAAGAGCTAAGAAAGCGTCCTGACTGGTGAAGTCATACATTTCACATGAGGGCCACAGTGGGAACCTAATTGTTTTTGTTTCATCTTATTGCTTCTTATCAATTCTCTATGTGTCGTTTTCTTCTGTTGACTATGTCTTTTTCATTTTGTTTTCTCATCATATTCTCATTCATCTGCCCATCTGTCTTCCCACTCTGTTATTCAGCTTCTCCGTTACTTGTTTTTCCTCTCTGTACACCTGTCTGTGCCTCTCTCTGCCACTTTTCCTGCCGGTCCCCTTACATTTTGCCAGTTTTTTTGTGCATTGTTTTATTTGTTCTGTCCGTCAGCTTTTAGCTTATGCTGTTTCTCCTTCTCTGTATCAGTGTTTCTCCAGCTGTCAGAGTTTCTCTCTTTCTGTAAGTTACTTTGTCTCTTTCTCTCTTTCTTTATCATCCTCTCCTATGAACGTTCATGTGTGTGTGTTTGCGTGTGTGTGTGTTCTCATTGTGTGTATGAGCATGCTTGAGCCATCTTGGCCAGTGCGTAGGCTTCACACTGTGTGCATGTGCGCCATGACTGTGCGTCTGATTCCTCACTCTCCTTCTGTTTGAGGTGTGAAATATATTTCTGTTTCGAGAAACCCTTTGACTTCAATTACAGATATTGAGAAGAAGCTTCCAACACTGCAGTGCTAACACCTTCAATATCACAACTCTAATTATTAACACTGAGATCAATTGCTTTTTCCTTAACAGTTTTGAAGAAGAAGAATGCAAATCTGCTTTTAACCCATACTTATACTTCTAATACTGAGACTGACTACCTACTAAAGCTGTTTGATTGTACTACTCTCTGTATGTCCCAGATTAATGCTCCTCTGCCCTTTTTATACTTATCCATGACTATGTGAATGTTTGTGTGGATGTGATGTGTCTCAGGTCCCTTCAGATGACTGGGGTGGGGGATATGGCGCTGGCAGTGGGACAGACAGCGGAGGGGAGATTCCGTGTCGCCGCATGCGGAGCGGAAGCTACATCAAGGCCATGGGCGACGATGACAGCGCTGACTCAGACAGCAGCCCAAAAACCTCGCCCAAATCTACCCTGATCGCCCAAAGGGATGCCTTCAGACGGTCTATCAGCATGGATCAAAGGTCAAACGTCACACATGTAGTGTTTGCATAAATGCCGAAAGACCATTCAGCTGCTTTGCATAGAGAAATATTCATACACACTCCAAACTGCCACTTTTTGGCCTTTATAGAGTGCTGGGATAAAGTTGTTGTGTAGGCTAAACCCGAAGCATTTTCCACGTTGACATAAATGTAATGGGATTTTTACATTTGGTTTTGAGACTTTTTTTGAAAAATGCAATCGTAAGAAGTTGAAAGCTAAGTTGAGGCTATCAACAAACCACACCACGGTCGCATACCCTAAAAGTAACCACCATGTAGCTAACATGAAATGGTGATGACTTTAAGAAGTCTCATTTAAACATTTGACAGTAATCAGGATTTGTATGACACCTAAAAGCAAGTGGGTATTTGCCGACATTTTATGTAACACAACAAACGGTCAAAGTCTATTAAGCTTCTGTTATCCACTGACCTTACTTCGGTAATCTAACCAAAAACCCATTAAAAAAATATTGATTTTGAGATGAGGGAACAGGAAGTGCTAACTCATATATTATGTTGTACAAAAAAGTATACTCCTATTTAGGGCTGTCAAACGATTAACATTTTTAATCAGATTAATCACAGCTTAAAAAATAATTAATCATGATTAATCACCATTCGAACTATGTCCAAAATATGCCATTTCTTTATTTATATTGTTGTGGGAATGGAAAGATAAATGAAAGAAGGTGGATATATCCATTTAACATACAGTATTGTATGTTTATTATAACATTTTTCTGTGCGTCAAAATGAAAGACAGCCCACACACCTATCAATCATCAAACCGTGGGGTCTTAATTCATTACGTGTTGATTTCTATCAACGGGGGAGTACTTCAGGAAAGTCGACGGGGGGCTAGTGGAGTACTTCGCGACCACAGAGTGTGAACGCTGTGATCAGCTGTTTTAGCGCAGTTCTCCAGTGAAGGAGGGGGAGTCTCCCTCCGCAGCCGGTTGGCGTAGTTTTGGCACAATTCCTACAGACCGACGTTAACAGCAGCTCTGTCTGTGCATACGGAGAGCGACTCTGTCGTCCGGTGATCTAACCGCCTTCTGGAAAAGCTTCACAAGTACGTCGGTACGCAAATGCGCTTTGTGACACAAGTGACGGTACGCATTTCAGATTACGCACATAACCTGCGTACCATTATGTGCACCCCTCTATTACAGCAAAAGTATTCTCTGCGTCGGGATTTCCTGCAACAACACCACGCCGTTATCTTGATTCTGATTGGCCAGAAAACATTATCAAAGATGTTCTATTGAGAAGACGATCACTACGTGACAAAAGTTTTCAAAACCGTTTCTGGTCTTCGGTATTTCCAGACAAGTGGCTACTGAAATCAATCTCTGCTGTCTGTGCAATTCTCGGTGTGAGTTTGCGTACTTTATTTTGCTTACTTTAACATCATTTTTCATGGTGGGGCTAAGCCATTTCTTGGTATGGTTGTAGCCTACCCCAGCCATACCCTGGCGCTGCCACTGGTGGGGTGTATGGGGCGGGCCATTCTGCACATATGCGTTAAATATTTTAACGCAATTAATTCAAAAAATGTTTTACCGCCGTCAACGCTATAATTTTGACAGCATTACTCCTATTATGATAAAACTCAATGGAAACTTTGGATTTCGTTTTTGGACAGATGTAACTGCACTTGTGAAAAAAAACACATGAATAATTAATTTAGTGAAATGTTGAGTAGGATTCAAACAAGAGAAACCCATTTTAGTGATAATGTGATGCACTGCGGTCGTTATTATTCGACATGGGAATGCAGCATCACAACACTCAAAGTGACTCCAGCTGGCAGTTACAGAGACTGACTTAGTGAATCTTTATTTGATAGTTTTGGTTCATTAAATGTGTGTTGATGCAGTGAGTTATTTACAAAAATAGCACAACTAGATTAGACATCATTACACAGCAAGAATATAATATCAAGTCAGTAAAAAATTACTTTTGTCTCTCGTCGTCCCCTTTTGTTTTTACAGTCGTCAGAAATGCTGACTTTGTGCATTATTTGTTTGATTCAGGTACTCGTGTAAGCAGTGTACAGACTCCTACCCCAACAGCCGAACTACACCCAAAACCCAAACGCGCTCTCGTAGCTACACCCGCTCTCTGACCAGCTCACAGGTAACAATGTGCTCCATTTGTGTAAACCGTGTATTCACAAGTTTCTTTAAGTTGAGGTGTCCAGACTTCAGCAATGTGTCCTTTCCTTCAGCTGGGAGACGCGTTGAACCGTCAGTTCGAGGCGGTGTGTGAAACCATGTTCGGGGAGGTGGAGTCTCAAGCCGTCGAGGCCCTGGACCTTCCCGGTGTTTTCCGCACGCGCAGCCACAGCTACGTCCGTGCCATCCAGGCCGGCTGTTCCCAAGACGACGACTGCCTCTCCGTCTTCTCCATGTCGGGCCCCCAGGGAAGCATCAAGGCCGGTGCGGGTGAGTGTATGCATGCATGTGTGTGTGTGTTTTGGCGTACCATTATGCAGCATCTGTGTTTTGTAAGGGTGTGTGTGGCTACCTTTTATATGGTGGCCACCTGGTGAGAGACAAAGTGGGAGTAGTAACTTCCCTATTGACAGATTTTGTCAGCTTACCTACACAAAAGCAAGTTTATACAATTACACACACACACACACAACCGCAAACCCCTTGCACAGATGTGTGCAATCTGTGCATCCATTTTTTATTATTTTTTATTCTCTATTCTTTTCAATCTCTATGGTCTCGGTTTTCCCCCTAATCATTCTGCAGTATTTCTTTGTGTTTGTGTAAATGTGTGCATGCTCTAAGCACAGAATCGTATGCATGTTATTCGGCATTCTCTTTGTTCTCTGTCATCTCTGTGTCTCATCTCTCCCACAACCCTCCACAGGCTCAGTAATAGGTACAGGAGGGTTTATAATTATGATTATAGCTCAGCGTCTCCAGCTGCTTTTTCTCCCCGTCTTTCTGTCTTCCGTATGTCTCACTGGTGCATTCTCAATCTTTTAACTTTTTACTCCATATCAACCATCATTTATTTGAATTTCATTTGTGCATTGTGTTGTTCTGGTCATTTTTTGTGTAACTATTCTCAAGCACTCACAGTAAATCTGTGTGTTTGTGTAGGAGTCTGCAGAGAAACTAGCTTGCAGGACACAAATGTCTAAGCTTAGGCCAGCAAATCCCTCCTGATATTTATAAAAGCCTCTGTGAAGTGTCATATAAATCATCGATAGACACATTCTCTGTACACAAACTCACACATATCTATACCCACATCTGCACACTGGAGCTCAGAGCTTCCTGATATTTTTTGAAAACTGTGACAAGCTGCTAGGTGTTCTAGACTGTGAATAAGATGCATTAAAGTTTGATCCTTTATTCACAGTAAATACACTGTGTGCCCTCGCATGTGCGTTTGAGGGAGGAGAAAGAGACAGAATTTGCGCTCCTCATTTTAATACTTCTCTCAGGAAATTGCTTCATCTTCCTCAGAAGCACAGTTAGGTTAGCTCAAGGGAAAGGGTTTTATTTTGTCACTTCTGTCACATCTGTCTTTTTTCTCCACGGTGCATCCTGCCTATTACTGACATTCATACCAAAAGCTGAATTTTGGGGTGAAAAGAAATAGAGCTTTTGAGTTGCCTTTATGAGTCTGTCACATTGGCGTTATTATTTAATAATTTATGTTGTTTGTATTCTCCCTCTTTGTATTGCTTTACCTACTTGTATGACTCATTTCTCTCTCTTTCATTTCACCTTCAAGTCTGTCCCTTTTGTAAGTATCCCCCTCCCCTTCTCCCTGGTGATGTGGTCCCCATTTCGCTTTTAACTGCTTCTATCTTCCTTTCTCTCGCTCTTTTGTCACTTCAGTCTTTCCCTATCGTAAAGGTGCTCCTCCCCCACTCCCACCTCGCATGTCCAAGTCTTCTCTCTCGGTGCGAGCACAGAGCAGCACAGAGTCCACCCAGGATGCCTACTTCCAGGGCGGTGGACAGATGGCCCCGAGTTCAGGCTCTGGGCGCCCCAAACAGCACAGCAACTCGGTGGACCTGGGCAGCTCTGACGGCCCCTCGGGTCGCCTCTCCAGGGGGGGCTACTACACGGCCACAGGCTCACGCTCGCGACAACACAGCAACTCTGCAGAGAGTCTGGATGGGGTCAGGGGTTCTCGGGAGCTAGTGCTCTACGGAGGGGCCCCGGGAGTTGGAGTGAGGGCCAAACACAGCAGCTCGGCTGACAGTCTGCTGGAGGGGCCACCGCGGCCGTCCAGGGAGAGGGACGGCCGGGGCGCGGGCAGCCTGGGGAAGTCCGTCTCTCTGCCTCAGAACAGCATGGTGCTGAGCAAAGCTGGGGGGCAGGACGACGGGCGTGGGGGGAGAAAGTGGAGGCCGTCCATCGCCACGCAGGTGAGGAAGGAAATGTTACCCTTTTTAATTAAGTCTGCCACTAACTAGTTTAGTCACAATCCCATAATAGTTTAATACATAAATGTCAAAAATAATGCAAATTGCTTGGTTTGTGTGAAGACAGTAACTACAGTATACCAAGCATATTCAATACAGTATAGCCAACTAATGCAGGGAAATCTATTTATTTTTTCCTCCAATAGTTCTGTCAAATCCTGCATTTTTCCCAGATTTGGACGTTTTGGAGAGCTTTAAGCTGTTGTTTCACTATTCTGATCAACTCAAAATCAGGATGGTGCATATAGGGAATTCATTACAATAAATGTTTTCTTAGTATGGAATACAATGTACAAAAAACTGCGAAAATATACCAAGAAAAATATATTTGCAAAATTGCAAGCCATGTGATGACTGCCCACCAATTGGCTACTCTGCAGTGATTAGCACAAGACAACTGTCAGAGAAACTGCTTCTGTACTAATTGCTCCCTCCGTCAGAGCATTCCTTTCTCCTGAGTTTATAAACCTTGTTGTCCATAATAATGTGCAAATATTGAGCAAGCTGTTGAAATTACAGCCTTGAACTGTATGCTTTGATAACTGTTACTGCCTTGGGCTTTTTTCCTTTGTCTTCTTTTTAATTATCTTGTTGTGGCTTTAAACCAACAGCTGTTAAAAGTTAAGATGAGGTCCAAGGCATAAAAGAAGTGAGTGCAATATCAAAATATTCAGAAACAAAATTTACAAATGACATAATTAAAGTAATAGGTCACTAATGATGATATAAAGGGCTTTCTTAAGGGCTTTTTCACAAACTAACAGCCTAATAAAGTGGACCGATAGAGTTTTTGTCTATATATACTACATTTCGTAAAATGACATAAAATATTTGCAATGTAGTAAAATTAAGATGTTTCTGCCAATGGAAAACCCAACCTTAACTAAAGGTCTAAACTAGTGTGGTTCTGATGACATTCATAAGGTGCCTCAAAACATAGGATACAATGAAATTAAGAGTCCAAAACAAAATGGCGCTAAAATAAAAGCTTTTTACAGACGTTGGGCCACTAAAAATAAAACACAGGGACCTGAAGGTAAACTGAAGGTGTTCACCCTCTGGAAACCAAACACAGAGAGAGAGAAGGAGCAGAGGAGCTGGGTGTGGCAGGATTTTAAAACTTTACCAAACCCAGCTGAGACAAATCACTCAAGCAGCCTGCCAGCTGAGCAGCTGCTGTCACTCAAGAGGACTGTCAATCATTGCCAAAAAACAAATGTTGATACATTTCCGATACATCTGTGTGCAAAATGTGAATAAAAAAAGGAGTGAAATGCCCGAGACCCATTAGAAGTGGTTTGCTGTATAAACATAGGCATGCTTTTCCAATTACAACGTTGAAAGAATTCATAACTAAGCAAGAAGATCATTGATAATCATGATATGCTAAATATTTTAGTTGTTGTTTTTATTACAAAGTCAAAGGTAAAAGGTAAACTAAATATTTAAGAGCAGTCGCCATACAATATATGCCTTTAGTTTGACAGACATTCAGTGCAATGCAAAATAGGGGGGGGGGGGGGGGGGGGTGCTAGTGGATCGCCGGAGCTGTTAGCATTAACATGCTTATTGTAGTTCTAAGTTCAATGCCTTGCGGCCTGAAGCACCATCCCTGATGGAGCATATGTGTGGGCTGGACCTGTATTTTACAGGAAAGGAGTGAGCAGAGAGTGGAGTAGTTGTCGATTCTTGTTCTGTGAATATCTGCTTCTGCTTCACCCTCTCAGACTTTCAGTTGCGCGCGCTACTAAAGAGACGTGTTACCATGGAAACCAAACAATGGTGTAGCTGTATTAAAGTCCGAGTGGAAACAGTCCTGAGTAAATCTGATTTTGTCAGAAATCGGGAGAAATGCGGGAGAAATATGACCCCGGGAGGAAACCGGGAGAGGGCAATGAAATCGGGAGTCTCCCGCGAAAATCGGGAGGGTTGACAAGTATGAAAATATGCGTATTAAACACACTATTTATAGTTATGTACCCAGTGCTGTTTGAAACCAGAGGAAATGCACTCACACCTTCCTATTTATTGAGGTTTAGAGGTGCTAGGAGGCAGATGTGTTGCTATCGGACAGAGCCAGGCTAGCTATGTCGCATATGTATGCTAAGTGAAGCTAACCAGATGCTGGCTGTAGCCTTTTGTTATGAAAAAGAATACTTAAATTCCAGTTTTGTTTGAGGTCTTACTGTTTTGCCTTGTGTTTTCTTCTGCTCCAGGTGGACAGCTCAGAGACTCTGTCAGATTCAGACCCAGATGGAAAAGCTCTGACAGAGGTCCACTCTATAGGAGTCCAAGTGGAAGATGACAAAAGGTAACGGAAACACAACATGAAATCTAAGCACGGTGAAAGTTTTCGTCTTTGAAGTCTCTTACAAACTTGAGATGTGTTTATTTTGCCTGACATTTAGCTTGCCTTAATTATGGACACAAACCTCCAAACTATGATGTGTTTTTGTTTATTTGCTAATTTTGTCTTTGCGGGGAAAGAATGTGGCTTTATCAAGAGCTTTTGGTCTTTGCACACTAATTTATGTTAATAATTGTAATAAATAATGTTCAAAAAAAGCCTTCATCTCCAGGGCGCCCAACAGTGCAGCCACCTATGGTTGATTTCTAGGCTAGATCCTATTATTTCATTTAACATTTCATCAGAGATCACAGCTTGAACTCATTAACACTTTGTTCCAAGAATGTCTTGTTTTTATCAACTGTAACCATGACTACTGCAAATCATACACTCAACATGATTTTCACATGTCACGTAGCCCTTTTCCTAATTGTATCCAGCATCACTCACGGGTCAGATTCACTTGCATGCGAGCACCCCCAACATCACACACTCCCAAACCCCAATGTCCCCCACTTCCTGCATCTTCAAGGATGACTCACATCCAACGCCTTTTTACACAGCAAATAAGGGTGAGGGGAGGTATAAACGTGTTATAAAGTAAACATTCATCAGTGAGTCTATTGACATGACATTTGCACACACTGCTGCGTCATATGCCAAAGGATTTAACAGGGCTTAACACAACCCAGCGATTAGTAGTGACTGCAGTGACAGCCTGACTCGGAAAAAACTGATTTGAATATGGCTTTTGCATGCGATACTCTGTGTGACCGGATGGTTCTGGGCCTGCTGTGACTCCCTGTGTTGCAGGCGTGCTCGCTTCAAGCGCTCCAACAGCGTGACGGCGAGCGTGCAGGCCGACCTGGATCCCGAGGGCTTCCATGGGCTCAGCATCGCCGTGCCAATGCAGGACAAGAGTCTTCAGTTCGGCTGTTCTTTCCAAAGGCACTCCTCAGAGCCGGAGTCAGCAAGCCAGTACACAGAGTGCCAACGCACCGTGCACACGCAGGGACAATGGGCCTACAGAGAGGTAGTTCTGCAGGGATATGCTGGCCTAAACTATTGAACTGTATCTTATCAGTCATCATTCCGGGGTCTAAAGTCCCCTTTTGATGTAGAGTTAGGTATTACAAGTACATAGACTAAGACATGAGAATTGAGGGTGAGGTACAAACATGTTTCATTTCAGACTAGTGGAAAGAAACATTCAAAATACACATTATGTCTTTATTTTATTCTAAATATACTGCGTATGCATTCCTATGTTTTGCAGGTTTTTACAAAAGGGTTTGTTTATAAATAATGTATAGCTTGATTTATATTGAAACATTTTATCCCTGAAAATCTGTAAGGATGTTGACAGTTTTTAATGAAATGGTGGCAAAAAAAATCTCTCTGTAAAACAAATACACTCTTATATGTCAACAAAATGAGAAAAACTTTTAAAAATGGGCTTTATTAAATGATCATATGTAGGTAAATTAGAAAATAATGACAAAGAATAATAATGCCTCAATTGCATATTTAAACATCGCATTACCGACAACTTGTAATACAAAAAAATGGTGTCTTAATGAAAGTTATCAGCTAGGGAAGTTTCATGATGATATCTATAAGTTAAAATCTTTAGTGTCTTGCAAAATACAGCGTCCAACTGTTTTCTAATGCTGTCACAGGACTTAATCCAGGGTGGCTATACCACGGAGGACTGCCCAGGGGACCCGCGGCCCCACCAGCACCCACACCTGCCTCCACGCTCCCACTCCCCTCTGCCCATCACCTCTGAGAGAGCGTGGGCGGGGACGCCGTCACTGGAGGGCCCCCGGAGCCTGCCCGACTCCGGCCGCGCCTCGCCCTGCATGAGAGACGGAGAGTTCTTCTTACGCCTCCTGCAGACAGAGGTGGAGAGGATGGAGGGCTGGTGCCAGAACATGGAGCGAGAGGCAGAGGAGAACGAACTGCCAGAGGAAGGTGAGTTTGAGCGGCAGGTCAAAAAGTATCAGAGAGAAAAGAATAAACAAAGATGATTCTTGGTTTTCTAAAACGGCATGTGCGCTGTTTCCGTAGTTCTTGAGCTGATACGAAATGCAGTTGGCAGTGCCCAGATGCTCATGTCTCAGAAGGTCCAGCAGTTCTTCCGCCTCTGCCAACAAAGTGTGGTAAGTATGTGTGATAGCACAGAAGATCATGACAACACACATTATCAATGGTGCATGGTTTTGCTGAGATTCACAGCAGCTAAAAGCAAACTAAGCTTCGCTGCAGGAACAGCTGCAAAACATTATTATTTAACCGTCTTTCTCTCTTGGATATTGTGTTTGTTCACCCACCTTTTTTTTAATCTTTAATAATTTTGTTATGCTTCTTAGTCAAGACGAAGCTGTCTTTGGCTCTTTTCTTTCGAATAAAGGTATTCTGATTTCTGATTCTGATCACATGTCATGTCCCGCCCCCCCCCCACAGGACCCTTCAGCGTACCCTCAGCCCACCTCTCAGGACCTGGCAGGCCTCTGGGACCTGCTCCAGCTCAACATAGAGGACGTCAGGGTCAAGTTTCACGACCTCCAGAGGCTCAAGGACTCTGGTTGGAGGCTCCCACCTGAAAAGAAGGTGAGAGGCCTGGGGGTCCAAAGAGCCCTGGTTTCCCTACGCCACTCCCCCAGAGCTAAGATGGCGGTGTGCAGAAGAGTAGCGCAGATGGTCGTGGCCTCCAAGCCTTTGCAGACTGTGAACATACACAGCAGCCAGAGGAACTGAACTGCACAGGAGAACATGGAGTCTTAAACTGATAAAACATCGAAATACTTATCAGCTGTTCTGCATGTATTGCAGCTGAGAGGAAAAGTCCTTGTCTTTCACATTACTGTCGATAAAGCTCACTTTCTGATTCTGACTACATTATTCTTGATAACAAACTAACAATTTGTTCTCTTCTCTTCTTTTCCTTTTTACATCTTCGTTTTCCTCCTTATTCTCCCATTTCATTTCCTTTTGTGTCACCCGATGCCGATGCATGCTGGGATGTTTTTTTGGTTCCCATTTATTTTGTTAACTATGATTATTTGTTTCTCATAATGTCTCGGTGTGTGATTCTTCCTCACTGAAATTATACCTTTTTTGTTTTGCCATTCTATTTGTTTTTCCCAATATCTCCTCTTTGTTGCATGGAATTTTTGTACAACCATACAACCTTTTTGTTCCCCACCCGACACGATATATATATCCACCGTCCCTTTCCACCAACGTCTCACCATGGCCGGGTTAGGAGGATAAGAAGCTTCCTCCTCCCTTACCAAAGAAGCCAGCAGGCGGGGTGAGTGGCAGCCTCCGGGCGGATAGCGTCGGGGATGTGATCGGTGGCGGCGGTGGAGGAGGAGGAGCTGGGTCGGGGGGCCTGGTGGTCCCTCGCATTGGTGGACATACCCTACCCATGAGGGAGAAGTCCCTGGACCTCGGGGACCGTCAGAGGACAGAAGCGAGGAGGAGGCTCCTGCAGACCAAGCGTACCGCCTCCTTCCGGCAGAACTCGGCCACAGAGAGCGCAGACAGCATCGAGATCTACATCCCCGAAGCCCAGACTCGACTCTGAACACAAAGCCCCCTCACCTCCTCACTCGCCCTCAGCCCCCCCCTGAAGCTGACCTGTCTCAGTCTTTCTCTGAGTTTTTGGATCTTCTACAGGTCATCGCTATTTATCTGATACCCTCCCTTGAGCACCACTTCACTTCTCACAACTACAATTCACTACTCTTGCTCATTAAACAAGCAATGACAGCCATTTTAGTGTCTTGAAATTTGGAAATGTTACTGACACAGAAGCCTAGACCTGAAAACGGTAGCAAGCAGATATGAGTTATAGACTTTTTTAAGAATTTCCTTTTGGCTGACAAGCAAGAAACAGTCCACTTTTTATAGCAGTAGTCAGCGGAGGTTCACGCAGTAGTAGCATGCCTGTGCGTGTTCACCCAGCACTTCGCCATCACTGAAAATAAAGGGCTTAACGGGAACATAACCTCTGCGGAGACGACAGAACCTCCCTAAAGATCTCCTGTTGCCATTTCCTGAATGCTACCAGTATGGGTGAATAAACATGGATTCATTTCTCACCGTCAGTTTAAATGCCCTAAAGTCAGATGGTTGGCAATCCCCAAAGAACATTCTCCAAGCATAGTCAGTCAACTACAGCTGGCACTTTTCACCCAGTTACCATCTGTCCACCCAGGCAGCCAGTCAAAAGAATATGAAACTATTTTCTGTCTCTTTCCCTCACTCCTCCTGCCTATCCATGGCCTCTCCTCGTCATTCAGCTGTGAGGCTGTTTGAATGTGCAAGTGCTATTTGTACATAGTGTGCACACTCATGTTTGCCAAAAGGAGCTTCTGAGGTGTAGCATCACAGCCTTGACAGCTAGAGAGCAACACAAACACACACAAAAGAATTGCTTTTCCGCTTTTTATGTAGTCTCTCTGAAGTTTCAAGTGTTCAGGGGTGGGGTTGCGGGGAATTTTTAGGGGGATATGTTTGGTGGCTTTTCAGGACTTTACTGATACGGTCCCTATTTCACTGTGAGATTATAGCACCACCGAGTGGTCAAATGAGGGCCCAAAGCAACAACAGTGGTCTGCAGAGAGCTCTTTCAACCTCAGTCAGGAATTATCAAACGCCCTGATGAAACAGCCATGAAAGAAGTTCTGTTTCTTTTTGTTCTCTTCTCTTCTCTTATATCTTCAGAATGGACTTGATACGTTTGCATAAAAAGCAGTGGATCACAAAGTAAAAGTGGGGAGAGCTAGGAAGCAGAAACCAACCCACGCCTAACTTCAATCCTCTTAGTTTCAAACGCCGCTGACGGAAAAAGGAAATGATGTATCAGAATCGAAAGAAAACGAAATAAGTCGTTTTTAATATAGCTCCTCCCCAAAGCCTGTCCAAAGAGTCATCAAAGAGAGGAAAACCCCTTGTGGTGAAATGAAAAGGCAACTTGATAGTGTTTGGTGAGATTAGGTTACACTTGCTTTGAATGGAGTTATACTGTTTGTTGCACTGTGTGTTCCTTAC
Source organism: Notothenia rossii (assembly GCF_949606895.1). Classification (NCBI taxonomy): domain Eukaryota; kingdom Metazoa; phylum Chordata; class Actinopteri; order Perciformes; family Nototheniidae; genus Notothenia; species Notothenia rossii. The sequence continues at coordinate 7,262,856 of NC_136908.1, read as the reverse complement.
CTTTCCTCTTTATTTATTTGTTTGTTGTCTGGTGTTTCCAGTTAGGCATGATTTTAAAAGCTATGAAAGGGTCTTATTTATTTATATGTGCGAACAGATATTTCTGTGTGTGTGTGTGTGTGTGTGTGTGTGTGTGTGTGTGTGTGTGTGTGTGTGTGTGTGTGTGTGTGTGTGTGTGTGTGTGTGTGTGTGTGTGTGTGTGTGTGTGTGTGTGTGTGTGTGTGTGTGTGTGTGTGTGTGTGTGTGAGAGATATAAGGGACGAAGCCCAATGAAAAAGTCCAAATCAGCAGTTTGACATAGAAAAAAAAACATTTTGAGAACCTTTTAGCATGACCTGTTTTTTTCCTTTTCTAGCACTTGGATTTGGAATGTGTTGGCAAAATGGGATATTTTAATGGGAGATGTATATTTTATAATATAATCTACATTTCTAGATTAGTAAAGACTATTGAGTACAGTATATGTACAAAAGCAGCATATATCAAATGTGAAATACTACAGTATTATTATTATTATTATTATTATGATAGATTATAGCATTGTGTGATACTACAGCTGTGTGGCATATCCAGACTCAGTACATGTGAAAAATAATTTCAAATGAATATTATCTTGAGTTTGTGAGTGCTGGGTCAGGTTCACAGGGTATAACTGGCAAGAGTGTTTATTGCCAAGTATGATCCTCCCTAGGCCTACTGTATATCTGTCTGTGGTTCTAACAACATATACTGCTGTACCCCCTCCCTGTATTTCCCCTTTAGAACCAACTACATGTGCCTAACCAGCTATATGTGGAGGTTTTCTTTGAACACAGTTTACAGTATATATATATAGAAAGATATGTAAATAGAAAAAGTATACAAATCTTCAGAGAATATTGTTAAAGAAAATGTTTTTATCAAATTGACACGCCATCCCTTGTCTCGATCACTGTCACTCGCAATACACACATAAGACTGACGGATTTTGTTGATGTTACTACTGCATGTTTTATGTCAAACCTCCTTTGAAAAATGTTGCAGAATCTTGACTGATAAGAGTACATTTTGTAGCTTATGAACCCTTTTTTGTGATTGAAAACTATTGACAGGATTTTACAATGCCGTTATTAAATGAGTCATACCTTTGTACGAAGAACACATCCTTGGAGGACTTATGACACTTGGCAATCAATGCTTTGATTTGAATCTCAGAAGAACAATTGAACAACCTCCATGTAAAACAAGCTGCCCTGGCAATTACAAAAAAGGGCTGAGAATCAGTCGACATGTTTAATTCATCTGCAGCACTGTGGGTTGCAGCCCTTTTTGTCGACTCATCCTCCTCTGTTCCCCTCAAATTCAACAACATCAAAGTGGTGTTTCACACAGCCCTCATCAAACAAAGCACAAATACCTGCTTTTCTACTGTTACTCCACTGTGAAGGCCTCTTGACTCCACCCTCACAATCCTCAGACCTACACACAGAGGGGTGGTATGGTCTTTCCACGAGGAGTCGGCCTTGAGGAACACCAGGAATCAAAGAGGCTTTGTGGGATTTTTATCCACCGTAGCAACTACTACTTCTTCTTCAATTCTCGCTTGACTTTGTCCTCTATACTATTGATCACGTTACGGTGTTAGCCAGCCACCTTGCCTTGAAACAGGTCCATAGCAAACACATTTTGGTGGTTTTTGATTTCCTTTGTTCCGTATTTACCCATCTTCACAGTATAAATACAGGAGCCTCAGCTAGAAATAGCAGCCTGGGTGTATATTGGACAAACATGATCTGAGCACTCACCAACACACCACAATGACTGCTATACGAACCCTTTCACCTCTTTCTAGAAGTGGAAAAACCACTCGTGGACAGCCAGACGGACAGGACACCTCCGAGTACCTCAGTTTCTAGCAGCAGTGTCTCCAACCCCGACCCATGCCTCTGCGCTCAGGGGATTCTCTCACACAGACGGACCCTGATAATACAGGATCAGTCCTGCAGGAATGTTGTCCATGTTCTCTGAATAAAAAGGGGCAATCATTTGAGCCCAGATTCTCTTGTAGCCATTTTCTGAGACTGGTAGAGTAGTGAAAGATGTTGTGGTCGTAGAAAGAGCTCAATTGTAGCCAATGTGTGTGGGCTGGACTGTATGCTGTGCATTTGCAACAAAGTGCAACAGAAGGGATGCTGTAGCAGCAGATTTGAGTTTTAGTTATTCAGATATTTCTGAGGCAGAGCTGCTCTGGAGCAAAAAGCCACTGGAGGTAAACCTCAGTGGGAGAAGCAAAGGACCTTTTTTGTCTGGCTTAGTAACCAGAGCTGTGGCTTCTTCTTCTTCTTCTTCCAGTACTCCCTGCAATATTTAAAATATACCAACTATCAAATAAATAAGAAATCAACCATTTGATGTTTTGAAAATGCATTTTTGATTAGCACTCACAGTCAGCAATGCTGAGGGAACAATAGGACATGTTGGGATAGTATTAGCAGTAACTTTATACACATTAGTAGAACAGTAAACAGTGAAGCTGATATTTAATAAAAATCACACTGGATTGTATTGTTATGGTTGGTTTTATATGTCAATGTAATGTGCATATTTAGACAATTTCAATCAGACCCCACCACAAAACTGGTAACCCCTATAAACAAAAGGCATTAAAGAATTTAAATACATTCAATGGCCTTTGGTGAGAAAAAGACAACCACCAACAGTATCAAAAAAGGGTCTATTTTAGTTCATTTTAAGAATTGTAACTCTAATTCTTATCCATACCAAATCTACATTAAATATGTATTTGTTCCCTCCTCTTAGAGGTTTCACTTCACACCCCCAGAGCAGCTTGAACCCCAGAAGATGTCTAACTGAAACTCCAATGTGCCTTTAGCACTGAGGTGTAAATGTGCTCATATGTGTGTGTGTTTAGTGTGTGTGCGTGTGTGTATTGACACTGTAGTGTTGCTTTACAGTACACACACAGGTAATCATGTGGGTCAGAAACAACTCAGCAATTACTGTGTAATTATCAAAATCCTACCCTGCCACACTAGCGTTTACAAACATGTAAATACCTGTTGCCAATGGACATTGCTATTCTCAATATGACATATATTGTTATAACAATATGATTATTATTATTATTAGTATGATTCTTGTCATTAAAAGGATTAATTATTGCAATCACTCTCATTATTATAAATGGTGTTGTCAATTATAGCTATGGGTAAACATTGTTCTTTATTCAAGGGCGAGTAGTGTGTAGGATAACAAAACAAAAAACGTTGAATACATGACGATACTTCTGAAGTTGCTGCTACTGAGGAGATGGGGTAGAAGTAAAGCTAAGTGACAATAACTCTGGGTAGACATTTTTCTCTGGGATCGATGATGGACACACCAATGAGGAGTTAGAAATCACAATTGGAAAGTAAGCGTTCGACAGACGGACTGAATGGACTATCCAAACTTACGACCTTCTTTCTCCATTTGCATTTAACCTAATATGTTCTGCCAGATGAGGAAAACACGGACAAACAAACTGTTGCAGACTCTCCACTCTCTGTGTTCTACTCTATACTGTAGCAAAACTAAAATAGCCCCTCATTGTCTTCTCTCCACGCCATCATCTTTGATCAAACGGGTTTGACACAGCGAGCTTTTCTGTCTTTAAGCTCAGCTTTATCTTGAGTTTTCTTGTTTTCTACACGTTTGATTCAGTGCCAAGACAGCATATTGTAAATACAAACATGAAATGCTTTTTTTTCTCCTATAAAAAAAAGTTGGCCGGAGCATATAGCAATAGCAATGCCATAAGACATTAACTTTGTTTCATTAAGCCACCAGTGGACACACAACATGCATGAGAACACCACGGTGACGGAGGAGATGCTGAGTTTGTGCTGGACGACAGTGGAGGGTGTTGCACAGTGAAGTGTAAAATCATGATTCTGTTTGTTGTGCAGTGGTTCTCATTTTGTACATACACATTTATTTATTGATCTTGTATGTTTTATGGATCTAGATGTGTCCAAGGAGCACGTCCGATAGCGCTGAAGCCCGGAGAGATGGCACACTGTGACGTGGTTTACCCCCAACACAGAATGTAACACTGTCAACGTTGTCAAAACATTTTCTAAAGGCTAATATTATTACTATTAATATGATTATTATAAAGCTATTTTAGCGAGTTAAATGAGAGGTGCTGTGTCTACTTAGTCTTTCTTTTGTGTGAATTTTCTGACTCTTTCTTAACATGCCTCAATATGACTCTTTTGTTTACTTCTGTAACATAATGACATCCCTTTGTAACCCCTGTGCTTCTATTGGCTAGTGCTCCAACACATTGTACTGATATAGGCTAAGGGGCGGGACATCTCTAATCGGTTGACCAATCACAACAGAGCCGGCCAGCTAACCAATCAGAGCAGACTGGGCTCTGGTTTGAGACAGAGGGTGAAAAGAGATGCTGCAGCACATCAGGCAGTTTGAGAAAAATAAAGAGCTTTTTGATCATTAAAGCATGAAGACATGTAGAGACACTACATACTGATATACACCTGAACATCAGCAGGAGAGGACTCTTTAAAATAGAGACACTACATACTGATATAAACCTGGACATCAGCAGGAGAGGACTCTTTAAAGTAGAGACACTACATACTGATATACACCTGAACATCAGCAAGAGAGGACTCTTTAAAGTAGAGACACTACATACTGATATACACCTGAACATCAGCAGGAGAGGACTCTTTAAAGTAGAGACACTACATACTGATATAGACCTGAACATCAGCTGGAGAGGACTCTTTAAAGTAGAGACACTACATACTGATATACACCTGAACATCAGTAGGAGAGGACTCTTTAAAGTAGAGACACTACATACTGATATACACCTGAACATCAGTAGGAGAGGACTCTTTAAAGTAGAGACACTACATACTGATATACACCTGAACATCAGCAGGAGAGGACTCTTTAAAGTAGAGACACTACATACTGATATACACCTGGACACCAGCAGCAGAGGACTCTTTAAAGTAGAGACACTACATACTGATATACACCTGAATATCAGCAGGAGAGGACTCTTTAAAGTAGAGACACTACATACTGATATACACCTGAACATCAGCAGGAGAGGACTCTTTAAAGTAGAGACACTACATACTAATATACACCTGAACATCAGCAGGAGAGGACTCTTTAAAGTAGAGACACTACATACTGATATACACCTGAACATCAGCAGGAGAGGACTCTTTAAAGTAGAGACACTACATACTGATATACACCTGAACATCAGCAGGAGAGGACTCTTTAAAGTAGAGACACTACATACTGATATACACCTGAACATCAGCAGGAGAGGACTCTTTAAAGTAGAGACACTACATACTGATATACACCTGAACATCAGCAGGAGAGGACTCTTTAAAGTAGAGACACTACATACTGATATACACCTGAACATCAGCAGGAGAGGACTCTTTAAAGTAGAGACACTACATACTGATATACACCTGAACATCAGCAGGAGAGGACTCTTTAAAGTAGAGACACTACATACTGATATACACCTGAACATCAGCAGGAGAGGACTCTTTAAAGAAGAGACACTACATACTGATTTGAAACCAGAAAATGAGCATAACATACCCTCTTCAACAACATTTTAAGGTGAGCTGTAAAAGTACAGTTGAGTGGATGTTGTTATTATTGTGATAGAGCCAGCTCTTTCCCCATTTCCAGTCCTGATGCTAAGCTAAGCGTCTTAAGCTGTATTTAATGAGACATGACAGCACAGATCTTCTATCCAACTATTTAAATTATTTTACAGATAATGATGTTAATGCAAGACCATTTTGCTTATACAAGCGGATTAAGAAAATATATTTTTTACAGATTGTAGAGGAAAAAATAGTTCAATTGCAGAAAAAAACATGTTTACTCAGCTACTGGCCTTATTAAATCTTGTTGATAATGAAATAAATAACTAAGTAGATGGAAATGTTCGCAGTGGAACCACATTTGAAAGCGCCATCCAAAATGCAAATCAGAGGTCAAAAGAAAACTTTCCTTTGCTTTCCTGTTTCTGTCATCTCTCTCTGCCTGTCGCAATTTGCAATGCAAATGTCGAGCTGAGCACATACATCTATTTAGGAAGGTTAAAGAAGAGGACAGAGAATAACTTAGCTCTGACATTCTGAGTAAATTACAGTCCCTGTAGGTATACTTCACAGAGTGACACAATAAGGGAACATTTTGGTCCATTCACACCATATTTGTGGTCAATAAACTGCACTCATAAAGAAATGCTGCTGCTACAAATAGAAAGTGTCTCACTGAGGTTTTGACATTCAGCGTAGAGCTAGTTAGTCAAATTTGAAAATGTTGGAGGTGAATAAGTAATGCCATCCAGAGGCACTTAAAGTGGACCTATCATGCTATATTTGAATAATATAGTGTAGGACCATACCTATATAAGGCATATTTATACTTTTATTTTTCAAAATACCAAACAGATCATGCATTTTAGCCATTCCTCATTTCGCTCAATTTAACACTGTCTTTTCATGGGCTGATTCTGTGAGAACAGCACCATCTACAGGCCTGGCATATGTACTACAGCGTCTCCAGCGCTTTCCAACGGCAATGTCCGTGGCTGTCTCCTCCTGATTGGTGGAGTTGGCCCAATAGCCGTAGCGCCACTTCTGTGACGTTCAAATCTGGATCAGTCTGTATCAGATCCGTTGCAGCCCCTTTTTAAGAGATTTGGGTATGGAGGAAAATAGAGAGGGTTGTGTTTTCTGACACTTGGTGAGTTCCTTGGAACACCGGGGACACATATTCATGTAGAAAAGACGTACACAAGTGCATTTTGCATGATAGGTCACCTTTAAGGGAGTTACAGGGAGGGGGACAAATGCTGCCCAATAGTGAACATACTACGGAGTGTGAAAACTAAGTGATCACACTTGAGTGCAAAAAGCACTCGAGGTTTGTACATCCTGTTCGAGACTCCAGAAAGTCAGGTAGGATTTAAGTTTTAGAGGCAGTTGTTGTGTCTGAGCACAACTCAGCAGCGAGAAACAGGAAGTTCCTGAAGTAATGAGTCCTGAAGGATGCTTTATGCGCATTGAGACACAGCTAGACAACTTTGTTTCTTGACCTAGCCTTAAGGGACGCTGAATGTCTCAAAACCCTACAGGCACTGCAAGAAAGAAAAAAAAAGTCAAGCTATGAGCAGGAACAGTCGAGTGCCATCATGCTATTATACTCAAGAGAAAGAGCACATTTCCATTATCTGTACACTCAGAAACTCCAACCAAAACAGTCTAGATTAAAAAACAGCACTTCAGGTAAATGGAAATGTAACTTTTTTATAGTTGGACTGAACCCTCCCAGAGCTTCTTTGGAACAACATCAATACTCATATAATGTATAACATAACACGACTATTCATCAGAAAAAACAAATCATCTTTTTATTCAGTGGTTTTTAGAGTATACAGTAAAACAAATAAAAAGTGCATTGTATTTAAACGGTTTATTTTCCAACAAACCCTCCAAATTAATTATTTCTGAAACAGGAATTGGACAGCTTCACAAGCCGAACAGAAGATACCACTTTTCATTCAACATTTGTATCTAAAAGAGCACAATTAAGAGGCAGTGACACATTCAATCTGAAGTCCTCAGAGCTACAAAAGGAATCATTGAAGAGGAGTGTTTCATTCTTTCATGTTTGGCATAAATACTAACCCATTAAACAAGCGCTGTCCCTTTAACCATAGTGCATATCCATATCCCAGAAAGATAATTAAAACCTGAGATATTAAAAATCATGCTATTCAGCATTTTAAAAGTTTCAAGGCTTACAGGATGCCGTCCAGTTTGAGTGTCCAGGCCTGCCCGGGGGCATAGGGCAGCTCAGGCAGAAGGATAGTGAGACCCCCACCCGGGCTGACCGGAGACCAGGGGAGAGGTTTCGAATTTCCCAACAAAGTCACCTTAGAAGGGAAGAAATGTGTGATTTAGTTTGTTATATTACATGAGAAACCGTATATGTTAGTGTTGGGTTGCTATTAGGGCTGTCCCGAATACCATTTTTTTAAGTGTAATTTGGCTTGGCTTCCCGTTTATGGACATGCTTTTATTTTGAAGGAGAGGTAGCGCTGTTGACAGGAAGTTGTTGTTGCTATGGAAACAACGTGACGGAGATTAACCGAGAAAAGTAATATCTACATATGACGGAGAAAGTAACGATAATGTTTATGGTTAAGTGTTAGCACCCCGCGAACAAGCTCTTACGTTGATATTGGAGATTTCAATAAATTCAATTTGAAAAAAAACGGGGAAAAAACGAAAAAACAAACAAAACGAATATCCGATTAACGAAATTGAAACCCGAATAGTACTCCAACGAACGAATATTCGGATATTCGAGTACAGCCCTAGTTGCTATACTGTTCTGCAGGTCCAGTCTGTTTCACAACATTAAACCGTTTTGATTATGGTTCATTCTGGCATTTGATTGAAAAGTAGCCTTCATCAGAAACCATCAAGACGCTCAAATTAGCATTGCATTAGTAATGAGCAATTTTTTTTTAATGCGCTAACAAAGCCGCTAATATATGTATAATCTATAAAAACAACATAAACAACATCATTTCAATCCCATTACCTTAGTGACGGCAGATGTTTTGGGTCCCAGTAGTAGCATTGTGAGCTTGGGGGGCTTGGTGATCATGATGGCATACACAGAGGATCCTTTAGAAGTATACCTAGAAAAATGGAGAAGATTGTTGCTCAAATGATCCACTCCAGGGCATCTAGCATCTGAGTTATTAAGATACAAACCACCCTACATCCTTTGTTGCGTTTTCCCCCCTTCTCTCTTTACTTTTCAATCAGTAGTTAATGAAACATGCTTTAGTACTGTTAACACGTAGACATGAAGAAAAACATGTTTATTTATGGCTGACATTTGATGTTTTTAAATCAGGTTTCATCTTTTTTTTATATATATATATAATTATTTTCTTCATCCTTTTTAAAGGGTGATTGTACAATGGAGTATTAGGGCCACACTTAGAAACAAAAAACAGAGAGATTACGAGAATAAAGTCGTAATGTTACGAGAATAAAGTTATAATTACGAGATTAAAGTCGTAGTTTCATAAGTGACTAGAGAAGGAGACAACAAGAGCGTCCTGCAATAAAATGAGGAATGTGGAGCATCTTGTGAAGCAGTACTTTAGTTTAGGTTTCTCAAATAACGAAATACTTAATCTTTCGGCACATCAGCATCAGATTATCAGATTATATTATTAATTATTAGAACTTTGAAAAGGTTATGCAAGAAACTATGTCTATTATTTTGAAGAAAGAACCAAACGGACTTGGAGTAGATTGTTTCCTTTCTGAAGGAGGAAATGGCTGGTTCTGGCCGACTACAAGGCTATCGTTGGTTACATCCACGAGCTGTTCAAAGGGGGTTTGTTGTTTCACAAGAAACGATGACGACTTGTAATCAAGGCTTTGGATCCAGAAGGAGTCGAACGATAGCCTTTTAGTGGAATCGGAATGAGCTCCCCATTGAAATCAGGACAGCAGAAAGCTTAGCTTACACAACTTCCGGCGCAGACTGAAAACTCTCTTTCGACTCCACTTCGAGCGATAGAATTACTAACAGAGCACTTATATACTAATAAAGGACTGGCTTATCTAAAACCAGTTGAGTAGCACTTGAAATGTTTTAGCTCTATGAAACCTGATGCACCGTAATTTTCGGACTATAAGGCGCACCTGAATATAAGCCGCAGCAGCTAAATTGAATGATGTGTACATATATAAGCCGCACTGGACTATAAGCCGCAGGTGTTTTAATGTTTAATTACCATATGTAAGGGTTCGTGCTCAGAGGGGATTGTCGGGAAAGAGATGGCTGTTTGAGGAAGCTCCCATTTATTAACATTTCAACAAACAAGTTGCATATTTGCATAACGTATTCAAGTGTTAGCATTTAGTGCAATAGTAGCTACAGAACATGTACTGTGCTGTGTAAACTGTACTGTATCACATAGCGTTTCAGACACACAAACTTTTCAACTTTCAAACTTAAACGGTGCGCTCCCAGCGCACGTACCGGCAGTGATCTACAGCAGTGGTTTTCAACCAGTGGTACGGGGACAAACTGTCTCGCTCTCGTAATGTCTGTCTGTCTTGCTCTCGTTCTGTCTCTCGTACCACTCTCGGTTCCACTTTTACTTTTGCGCGCTACCTGTCTCACTCTTTTCCGGCCTCCAGCTTTTCCTGCTGGAGCCCGCCGCTTAAAGGTGGGGGGCGCGGACCGGCCATCGAGCCCATAGAGTTAAAGGTGGTGGACTGTAACCTGTAAAATCCATAGATTTAGGAGGTCCCCTAGTGGCCGTTAGCTGTAAAAATCCATAGATTAGCCGCACCGTTATATAAGCCGCAGCGTCGAAAAATGGGGAAAAAGGCGCGGCTTATAGTCCGAAAATTACGGTACATATATGATTCTGTTTTCTTCAAGTTTGTATCTTCTTGGTCGAATGCACTTATTGTAAGTCGCTTTGGATAAAAGCCTCAGCTAAATGTAATGTACTGTAGTCGGCCAGAACCAGCCATTTCCTCCTGAAGAAAGGAGACAATCTCCTCCAAGCCTGCTTCTCAAGTCACTTATGAAACTACGACTTTAATCTCCTAATTATTACTTTATTCTCGTAACTATGACTTTATTCTCGTATTATTACGACTTTATTCTCGAAATCTCTCTGTTTTGTTCTTTTCTAAGTGTGGCCCTAATACTCCGTCGTATGATTGAGACTGATTACAAATAATAATAATTATAATTCTGTAAATTAAATATAATCTTTTTTTTGGAGTTCTTACACTCTTATTCGTGGCTCAAAATGCAAGAAAAGCGTTTGAATGTCAAAGTTACGAAAGCTTTGAAGCATCAAAAATATTCGGTAGGGGAATACTTTATACAATGTGTGAATGCATTCATTTCAATAATACATTACAGGATTACAAGATCACAGACTGTTTCTCCCTCTGCTTCTTACCAGACTGGTACGGTGGTGTTCTCGGTCTGGACCCTCCAGGGTTTGGAGGCGTAGACGGCCTCTCCATTGATCTGCAGCCAGGCTCCGACCCCCCTGAGCCGCTCCTCAAACACTGCGGGGATCATCCCATCAGGTGTGGGACCCACATTCAGGAGGTAGTTCCCTCCCAGAGCCACAGTGTGAACCAGATCCTGGAACAAGAGAAGGATGACAAGTCAGGAAGTGACACCTCACTGATCACAGTATTCTTCCTGTGCACATATCTAAGCAGTGAATATTAAAGATGACTGAAAAAGTGCTTTGCTTCATTTGGATCAGGATTCTCTTGAAAATGATTGCAAAATCAAGGCAGACCTGATTGTAACATAGACAATTAAGGGTCAGCGAATTGGCTGTTTGAAAGAGCAACGTATTAGATTAGATTGATTACTGTTTTAATGTTAGCAATTCAAAGAAAACTTAAATTACAAAATGTCTCCGTGATGGCTGCACACGAGCAGAAATTACGTGGACAGGTATGTTCATGTATAAGATATACAAAAGCGGAACCAACCTATCTCTCATTACGGATTGGTTAATACAATGACGCTGTCATCACTTAGTTATCCTCACCTCTATAATGGAGGGTAAGTCCATCAGTTCGCTCATCTTCATGTTTCGGCGGTAGCCCCAGGAGAGCGTGTCCACAGATGTGCATTTCTCCCATTTGTGCTTGGGCAGCTGGCCCGGAGTGTATTTGTCTTCACAGTTGTAGTAGCCGCCGTGTTTACAGGCACAGCCAGCGCCCCAGCGGTCATTTGTCACGATCGTATCCTAAAGAGGAAGAAAATAAAATGCAACCCCAGTTAAACTATTAATAGTCGAAAGTCTTGCGTAAAAAATACACTGACTGTATACAGCATTCGCACACTTGTTCAACTAGAACTAGAGATGCACTGATTTCAATTTCAATTTGTATTATCTTTGAGCAGCCAATTGTGACTATACTTGACAGCATGCAAACATATTTTTATTACTTTTCTTTCTTGGAAAATTGAAATTCAATTATATGATAATATCATAATGAAAAAAAATACTCAATAACTAACATACATTTCCTCCAATACTGCACCAAGTTTGAGTGCCTTCTCTCACTCAAAGAGATGCACAATACTGTACAAAAACAATCCCACTAAAAATGTATTACAGTACATAACACTTTCTCTAACATGGTTTACTTTCCTAGAGGAAAACAGAAGCAGAACAAATCTATAATAGATAAAAAACTATGTAAATCTGACAAACGGTGGCCAATCCGTCGGTTAATCTCTAATTAAAACACTTACTTTGACTGGGCTGTCATTGTAGAGCCAGGCCAGGAATTCGGTGGAGTTCCAGTAGGTGTCAGGAGCTTCCCAGTCTCCATCGGACCAGATCAGATCAGGTCTGTACCTGCAGAACCACAGGAAGGTAAAGGTATTAACATACTGCCATAAGATTATATTAAATGTCAATATAACCAAGTCTAACTTTATTATCATAACAAGGTAGAATACAAATGTTGTATTGCAATCTGTTGATGGGGTAATTTAAGTGTTACACACCTTACAACCATGTTATAAAGCTCAGGTAGAAGTTTATGCATTACAAACTCCTGCGTTTTGAATCCATTCTTCTTGTCTGTCAGGTAGAGAGGGTTGAACCACTCATACAGGGAGTTGTAGAGTCCATAGTGCAGTGACCTAAACATAATAAAAAAAAATAAAAAAAAAAAAAAAAAAATAAACATCTTAGAATCCAAAAAAGGCAGGCATTAAAACTAAAGACAGCAAGGTATCTGATTGGGAAAGCCACAAATTCAACCCTATATTCAAATGTTGATATTTTGTTATCTGATTCAATGGTGGTTGAACATTTCTCTGAAGAGAGGATGCACCACTTAACATTATTCTCACGTACTCCATTTCCTTATTCGGAAATATGTGTACTGTACCTCACTGCATTAAACACATTTTTCAGTAAGGTACCATAAGGAAGCCTTCTTCTTTTATAGCAATCTTTTATACACATCTACTTTGTATCCCTCTTTTATCACTTTTACCAAACGTATTTGTTTATTAAATAACAACAAAAACAAAAAATCCCAGGTCAAATGTTTCTGCTTTTCAATAGTTTTCATTGTTATCTTGACTGTGTGTAGACAATTTTATATTGTCCTGAAAACCACTTACTATTCAATAAACAAATTATGATTATCATATTCATTTCACCACAAAGTACCATGTATAACATTTTCTCTATACTTTATAGCATTTGATGGCCCACCTGTTGCGCACCGCCTCCCCCAGGTCCCCCACCAGGTCCCTGTGAGGACCCGTATCCACTGAGTTCCAGTTCCAGGAGTTTGGAGACCCCCAGTTTGTAAATCCTTCATGGTGTTTGGCAGTCAGGACGACATATCTGCAAAGAAAAGGTAACAAAGAACTGTTAAATCAGGTTTGAGGAGGGTTGGTAAAAAGGATACAAAAAAAGGTTAACGTAATCCCTTATAGTAACATAAAGAAAATACGTTACTGGTACATTCAGATCATGCAAAAGTAACATTTGTTTTACATTACTTTCATATTGTGAAACGTACATGAGGATACTGATTAGATGTTTTACATGTAATAAGTGATTGCCTCGGAATAACCCTAGCAACCCTGTTTAATACACCGAATTAGGGACTTTTCGATGTACAGTAGCAGAATGCATGCTAGGACGTATTCAAAACCGGAAGTGATCTTATTTGTTATCAAATGCTCTGTAAAGCCAGCTCAATAAATAGACTCACTTTGCACCAGACGCCTTGAATATGTCCGCCCAGTCCCCCGGGTTGAAGAACTGAGCGTGAAATTGGGGGGCAAACTCCGGGTAGCTGAATCCAGGCGGGTAGTTTTTGGACATGTAGCTCACACACTTCTGGTCCGGAGGTTGTTGGCCCTGCCAGTGCCACCAGAACCACTCACTGCCGAACCCGGGCACAGAAAACACCCCCCAGTGGACAAATATCCCCACCTTCGCCTGGTCGTACCATGGAGGCAGCGGCCGGGCGTCCAGGCTGGGCCAGTCCGCGGTGTACCGAGCCGCCGTGTGAGGCACCAGAACACCGAGGAGGAACCACAGAGCGAGCATGGTTTTAAAGTGTTAGAGTTAGAGTTCACTCCCCTGAATGTGAGTGAACATTAATGCTACTCGGAAGCTAATTTAAAACTGTTTAAAAGCAGAAAATGCGAAATAGTTTCACTTCCTGCAGTTGCACTATTATTGTTGTGCCCCTGCAGGTGCAATGTGGTCCCGTCACATGACTGAAATCACATGAGTGTCACGTGATTACACAGTCTGTTTTTTTTTGTAATGATAACTTTATTCAACACATGAACTTTGCATGATGCAAGTATGCATGTGTTATTTATTTATATGTAGTGTCATCTTGTTCACACATGTGGCATTATTGTAGGCACGTGTTACATATTTATTTATATTTAATGCAAAGGGCAGATATCATAAATAACCAGATTGCTAGCCAAATGTAGCTTAGGCCTAAGTCATTTTAAGTTTACAAGCTTAAGTTACTGTTTTAAACAAATATGTTTTGCTGTACATAAAACATTGACTGCAATGTGGCCCCATGACTTAACTGAAATCACATGAGTATTGCTCAGTCAACTTTATTTAACACATCAACATAGAGATAGATTTGTCCTTGTTTTATTTATTTATATGTATGATTATCTTGTTCACACATTTTGCATTGTTGTGTTATTTATGTTTTTTTTTACATCAAATGCAAATGAAAGGAAATCATGAATAAAAACTATTACATCTTGTAACAAAAAAGGGCATAGAAAAAAGATTGAAGTAACACCCAAACACGCACATAGGGTGTACACGTCATCATTTATCTTTGTTTATAGATTTCTATATAAAACACATTTATTTAAACTCAGTACAAGTAGGAGTGACCTTTCCACAATGTTTAAGGAAATGTTCATATGGAGAAGCCCAGCTTTACCCTTACAGTAGATACCTGAGGAAGTCAATGATTCCTTCAAAGTGATTGACGAATCAGACAGGAAGAAACAAAATGTAAAAAGCAAGAAACCTACAAGTACATTACCTTTCAATAAGCCAACCCTTTTTAAGTGCTCCTGATTGGCTTCAAATGAGCCAAATCTTTCTAAGTGCTACATACAGAAGTAAGAATTTATTTATTTTGTATTGTTGAAGGTGCAGTCCCTTCTAGACCTAATGACTTGATCTTGATTATCCACAACTCTGACGTTAGACTACTCCCTCCAGTTTCAGGCACCAGGCATTTCCAAGAGATTTTGGCATCGCAGGCATAACAATCCTGAGTCCAGCTGTTGGTGTGAGTGGTTCCCACTTCAGTGGTACATCAGGATAGTCCATGAGTGTAACCTGTGGATATAAACGAGAATAATGTAGATTTATTCAGAATGACAATTGAGTTTAACTGGAATTAAACGTTTAAGGCATACGGTGTACAGCTTACTTTTGTGGCTCCAGTCATCCTCGGTGCTGTGAGCTGAAGAATCTGTTTGCACGGCCAATGAAGGATAATGGCATGAACCGTATTGTTTTTGGCCGTGTACCTATAAAAGGAACAATAAGTCTTATGTTACATCACAAAGATTATATCACATTTACTTTTTTGTCCAAACCAAGTGGAAATGTGTCTTTGGCCTCGACAACACCGTTTGAAAACATAGCAATATACATAATACAAAAGTGCAAATGGTCATGGAGCTGTGGAAATAATAAAGAGAGAACATTTTATAGATGCCTATATTTCAAGTGACAATGGCCTCACATAGAGACAGAAGATGAAGTGAAAAAACACAAAATCTCACCACACAGTGCTGTTTTCCTTCTGGACCCTCCATGGTTTGGTAGCATAGATGGCCCCTCCATTTATCCCCAACCAGGCACCAAGATCCCTCAGCCTCTCCTCAAACACCGGGGCAATCATGCCATTGGCCCGATATTCAGCAGGTAGTTACCTCCCATTGCCACCACGTACACCAAGTCCTAAGAAATGAGCGAGTTCAATTGACCAAATAACTTTTCGTCCATCATTTGCAGGTGATGTCCTAATATGAACTCTCACCTTTAGGATTGACGGCAGGGCCATGACTTCGCTCAGCTTCATGTCTCTTCTGTAGCCCCAGGATCAGGTGTCGAGGGACAGGCATTTCTCCCATTTGTGGTCTGGAAGTTGACCAGGCGTGTACCTGTCAGCACAGTTGAAGTAGCCTCCATGTTTGCAGTAGCAGCCCTTACCCCACCTGTCATTGGTAACCACCACACCCTAAAGAAACACACGGGTTGTTACGTACAGATGAAGACTGCAAATAAGCATGATAAATGAAATACGCTCAGGTGAAACCTGTGGTTTTCTTTCACGTTGGCTGGACTGTCGTTGTAGAGCCAGGCCAGGAGCTGGGTGGAGTTCCAGTAGGTATCTGGTGCATTCCAGTCCCCATCAGACCAGATCAGATCGGGTTTGTACGTCGTTACAAGGTCCACAAGCTCTGGAAAAGTTTTACTGGCAACAAACTTCTGAGACTGGAATCCGGAGGCTTTGTCCAACAAGTAAAGGGGATTGTACCACTCATACAAAGAGTGGTAGAGGCCCAAGTGCAGTGACCCGTAGAACAATACAAATGAATTCACAAAGTAGTTTAGCACCGTCATTCGTAGTCAACTATTTCCTTTCTGACTCATATTAGATTAGATCATTCATGCTTATATTAGAAGTTGTTTTGTTTTTATTTACATTCCATTACTGTTTGCTTTCTGTAGATGTCCCTCACCCCTGAAAGATTTACCGTAAATCATTATCGACGTTGTATTTTATTGTGAACTACTTAAATTCCCTTTCTTTATACGCGCTTTAGATGCAGCATCCTGCTCCCTTATCTTCTCACCTATTCCTGACAGCCGCAGCCAGGTCTCCCACCAGGTGCCGGTGAGAACCAACATCCATTGAGTTCCAGTTCCTGGAGACTGCTGGGGGCCAGTTTGTGAATCCTTCATGGTGTCTGATGGACAGATGTGTTCATGACAACTTATATATTTACTTTTAATTCATTCACAGTGCGGTATAATGAGACAATAACAGGCTACAGATGCGGGGACACACACAAATATATTTATATAAATATATACAATTTAAAGTATGAGAGCACTCTCATAATAACACAACATAATCAGAGACTGGATATATCTATATATATTTAAGAATTGAGAAGCCTCTACTGTCTGACACGAGATTTGACTTTAGCTCTGTTTTTTTTTATCATTTGCATTACACCTGAATGCCGTTGTGGGAAGGACAGAACTGTCAGTGTATCCGCCCTCTGGTGGTGCTGTACAACATCCTACTTACAGTAAACATCACTCTATTGTTGTGAAATTACCTTAAATAATACATTAACCTTTCAATTGAAATCTTTATACATTTTAGAGAAGTCCGTTTTCTTTATTAATGCAAAACGCCTGTGATTTCAATGACCAATTTCAAGGATTTCTGAATACTTTATTCTTTTCAACCACTAGATGACACCAAATGGCAACTTTGTGCCAATTTTGCAGCAGGGAAATGTTCATAAAGCCAATGACAAGATAACGAAATATGTACGCATAGAAAAGCTAATGAAAAGGGACCAAATGTATCCACATGGCCCCGATATATTAACACAACTCAAACTTATTTTCATGACCTGCAATCTCACTACATAAGTCAATAAATAAGGCCATATTAAATTCATACTGTAACAGCTACAGTATGGTCACAGTTGAGCAGTTAAAAGAATGTTCTTTTTCTCCCGGTGCAGTGGGCTACAGATTCACTGTGTCACCTACACCAGTGCAGACAGCCAGCTGCCTTTCAAGAATCTGTTTCTCCACCAAGTCCTCCACTCTGCCAACCTCCACCTCATCTACGTCGTCCATAAAACTGGACCAATCTGGACCCCCGTCTGCACGCTCCATGGGCTCTGATTGGCCGGGGTGAGCAGAGTCATCGTGTGTGGTGGTCACACAGTTGCAGCTGTCACAGAGGCCGAAGCGCCGGAGCCCAGAAGAAACGCTTGACCCAGTGAAGGTTCGCCTGCAGCTCTTACAGGACACTGGCCAGTAGTGTCTGTGGACCTGTTGGTGGTCAGCACAATGAGATACATCATTATATAAGCAACCCCAATGTATAGATTATAGATGAAGAACATCAACAAAGGGACAAACATATTTACTGTCCTCGTTGTACTTTCTTCTCTGCACACAAGTAGCAGGGAACGAGACAGATTTCAACAGCACTAACAACAACTTTAAGAGTGAGCTAATTACTGCGTATAACTAATTGTGAGCAATTACTGGCTTCAAGAGGGTTTTTAACGTCAATTAAATTCTATCAACTACAACCGAGACAAAATAAAACAATCAATCTACAACGAGAGGACATATATTTGCAACCATCCCATTTCTAAACTGATTAAAAAGAAAATTCATGTAACCACTGACTCTGCTTATTTTTATTTAAAATAATAATAACTACATTTTCCAAACTAATTTCAATGTGTCTGTTTGGAATATTCTGTAAAGAAAACATCCAATCAAAGACCCAGCATAGATTGCCACTGAAAAATTCAACGTTGTTTTTAAAAAAAGCTGCAAAAAGACTTGTGTTTTTTGTTGAACAGGATTTGTAGAGAAAAGAGCTCACTACTTAACAGAAAGTCGACGACCGAATGGCATTTAGTAGTTGTATAATTCCTACTGCCTCATCAAGAAGTCTACATATCAAAAGCAGGTTAAGTGTCCAAACCATACGTCCCAACACATTCAAATCATATTGATTTGTATCTTGCAGTCACACTGAGTTCTTACACTGAGGGCATGGCTGCGAAGGTGCTCCTGTCTTGTGAACCTCTTGCCACACATGGGGCAGGGGAAGGGTCTCTCTCCTGTGTGACAGCGGATGTGTCTCTTCATGATTCCTTTCTGCTTGGCAGTGTACGGACAGAATGGGCACTTGTGGAGTTTGACTGGCACTACCAAACCATCACCTGCAGGGGGAGAGAGAGGGCAACAGGTCAGATTAACCTCAGGAGGACAGCACTGCAAATTGTGCATCCTTACATATGGATTGTTACATGTTTCTATTACACCAGTGTGATTAACAGTATGTCAAAAATGAGGTTCGCAACCCAATCTCTACCATTCGCACCAGTTTAGATTGATCTTAAATTACCTGTGTCCTCTCCAAGCCAATCAGACTGGATCTCCATGATAGATGACCCCACAAACCCTAAACTTTCGTCCATTCTGCATCCCCCAGTGCTGCTACCCATTCCTTGGGTAAAACGCTTCCCCCCTCTCTCCCGCTGAGGACTTTGACCTTCTCCTCTGGCCAGCATCTCCATGAGCTGCCTGGCATTATAGGAGGGGCTGTATCCTGAGGGGGAGCGCTCATTGGAGGGAGAGGGAGGAAGTAGTCTGCTGTTATGAGGGTTATGGAGAGAGTGCCCGGGATATGACGACAGGTCTTTGGAGTCAGGGGACTCCATAAGATCCTCATCAGGGTCGTACTCTATCTTAGGGTTCACTAACTCAGGGGTCAAAGCAGACGAGGAAGAAGATGAGAGGTTAGACTGATCCATTTGTCCCTTCTGTCCTTCTTCATTAACAGATGCAAATTCTTCCCTAGAGTGGTAGTCCATGTCTCTGTTGGGGCCAGGAGTTGTGTTGACGGGGATAGACAAGGGGGTTCTAGCTGAGGTCCCAGACTCTGTTCCTCTATCCGAATCCGCAGCCTGAGAATGAGGCTCCCCAGTCCTTGCTCCACTGGAGGTGGTCGGAGCTGGAGTGCCGCTGTCTACAGGACCCGGCCCCCCATCCTGGGTCTGCTTCTCCTTCTCTGCGCTGCTCTCCTTCTCCTTGTTGCATATTTCCAAAGATGAGCGGATGTAGCCCTTACAGAAGTTGACCAGATCGGTCATCTGCAGGTAGCTGCCGGCTGACATCACCTCGATCACATTGCTTCTGTTCAGGGCCAAGCGGCCAGAGTAGAGGAAGTCCAGGATGATAGAGAAGGCATCGGCTGTCACAATGTCCAACGATGCTGTGCTGCAGCGCTGTCCACTATCCTGAAAAGAGACGTATTGAAAAGTTTAAGACAGTATTTCTTTAATTACTTGACAATACACATGTTGCTGTTGAACTAGACTTTGAGCCAGGTTTCCTGTTAGTTACAGTTTTATGATTTAGAAAGAGAAGCAATGCAATTATTTTTGGCTAGATTTATTTAATAGATGTCATTTCAGATTAAAGTGTATTTTAGCAACATACTGGATGGCCTAAAATCAGCAATGTATGGGCCACAACAACTATGGGGAATCAGTTGTCACATTAACATAAAAGACCCTAATCCACATTACATTTGTTTCTAAAAAAAAGACATGCCAAACACTCTCACCGTTTGCTTGAAATTAAATCATTGGTAAGCACTGATATAATCCAGTCATACCTGCAGATAGTGAACCAGAAGAGCCCGGAAATAGCCGCTTCCAGCAAACAACACATTGCGATGAGCTTTGAAGACGCGGCCTTCAACAAGGATGCTGCAGTCACAGAAGAAATCCCTCTTACGCTGCTCATTCAGCTCGAACAGCAGTTTGGGCAGGTAGCAGGGCACCTCCATGTCTGACCTCAATGAGCCCTGCTAGGGAGAGGGGAGAGATGGGGAATCATTTAAGGGTGTGTCACTTTAAAAAGAGGAAACAGCAAAAGGCACAATGGAGTTTTTGGTTTTTTAACATTAGAATATAAACTCATTTCATTTGTATTATCTTTTGGAATAATCGACCAGAAATGTCATGTTTATTTCTTCATTCTGTTAGCTAATAAGCACATGTTAATTGTACAGTACTGACTCAAAATTGGTTAAATGGAAAGGTGGAAACATTCACCAATGAGTTCACTTGATGCTAAAACGCATTATGTTTACAAATGTTTACTTACCTACGTGTTACACCCCATATAAAACAAAGCCTGCACATACCCACGTTTGAAATAGGAAATACAAAGAGAACATTCAAGTAGCTCTATACTTTTGTTTGCTTACAAGCTATCTTGTGATGCTAGCACAGACTAGCCAGTTGTTGATACTTTATACTAAAATGAAGGACTTTCAACACCGATTGAAGCATGAAAACACACAGTGGAATACACATATATAACATAACGCTCTCACCTTTGTAATTACGCGACCGATGTTTCAAAAACCTTTAGAATAACACTAAAATATTGATTAGCAAGGATTAGCATCGTTCATTGTCCTGTCCATAGGACCTTCCGGTTTCAAGAGTCGGTGACGTATCACATTCAACCAATCAGTGGCCGGGGGAGGCGCTGCCCATTCAGCCCGTTTGTAAGATTACTTTTTATATTGTCCTGTCTTTTTTATTTTTTCCTCTTTCTCTCTCTCTATTCTCTACCTATTTTATACACCATTAAACACAAAATGTATCACTAGTTGACGATGTGATAAAATGATATGCTAAAAATGTAACACAACATTTTTTACAATTTTATGTTTGATTAAATGGATCAAAATATATATATATCCTTTATTTAACCATGGTAAAATAACTCATTGAGATTAAAATCTCTTTTCCAAGAGTGACCTGACCAAGAAGGGCA
The DNA here is from genome assembly GCF_949606895.1 of Notothenia rossii. NCBI lineage: Eukaryota > Metazoa > Chordata > Actinopteri > Perciformes > Nototheniidae > Notothenia > Notothenia rossii. The sequence continues at coordinate 7,241,036 of NC_136908.1, read as the reverse complement.
GCATGAACAAAGTTACAACAGATAAAACACAAACAATACAGGCAGACAAATACAATTGTAAAACACAAATAAAATGGTACATTAGCCGGTCAATATGCAAAATAAAAGAAACTATTAAAAATCATTAAAAAACTGGCAACATTTTAAACTACTTCAATTGTTGATATATACGAGCACTCACATCTACCAATGATGTTGTGTTCTCTGTCCTTTAAGATGGACCTGAATTCCCCCAAGGTGATCAAATTTGATGGTTTCAGCTCCTTCTGTACATTATTCCAAGCATATTTAAAAGCTGTTTTACCCAGTTCTGTTCTTACTTTAGGTACCATCATCTGAATAAAATCTTGGGAGCGCAGGCCATATAGACTTTCTCTTTTACACATAAATGTGCAAATGTAAGAGGGAACAAGCCCAAGCAGAGATTTATAAATAAAACCCAGCCAGTGGGAAAGTCTGCGAGCAGACAAAGATGGCCAATTAGCAGCAGCATATAAAGTGCAATGGTGTAACCGATATCCACGTCCAGTAATAAAACGTAAGGCACAATGGTACACAGTATCCAAACTCTTTAGGCACTGGTCAGAGGCATTCATTTAAAGCAGACCACCATAATCCAATACAGGTAAAAACGTTACAGAGATCAAATGTTTCCTTGTCTGAAAGGAGAAACAGGATTTGTTTCTATAAAAGAAACCTAATTTTATTTTTAGCTTTGAGACAACATTTTCCGTGTGTAACTTAAAAGACAAGTTCTGGTCAATAATAAAACCCAGATATTTGTAAGTAGTGACCCTTTCAATATCACTCCCTTGAATATGTGACGATGATTGTTTGTTTCTGACAAAAACATGTTTTTTTCATGCAGTTTAATTTCTATGACAGTTCAGTTATGTCTGCCTTTCCCCTTTGCAAACACTAATTGATAGTGATGATGATAATGATGATGATGATGATGATGATGATGATGATGGTGGGGATGATGTTGTGCAGAAGAACCTCAAAGTGTCACCCTCCCTCTCATGCCGAGCCCAGCATGCCGCTGCACAGCCTGCCCACATTGTCTGCTCAGGAATACTTGTTTATTTGCTTTCCATTTTGGAGAGAAAATAATTCCCCTTTTTTATTTTCGGACATAGTAAACAAGTAGTTCCTTCAGCGCTGCGCCACACCCTCTCAGCACAATCCACAGCTCTTAGAAGTGTTTTTTTACACTGATGGGTGCCAACCAAGCAAGTTATTTGTTTCAGATATTTTCCCATGGCAAACAGGGCGAATACAAAGGCTTCGTGGTGGCCTGGAGAAACCACGGGGTAGGCGTACATGAGCCTCCATAGTCACCCGCTTTTGAAAATGAGATTTATGGCACCTCGTAAAAGTTCTATTCATGCTTATAAGCACTAAATATAAACTAGTATAAAACAGCAGGGATCGACTCAGTCCTTGTAAACTTGACCTGACAGAGCGTTGGTCGGGCTGAAGGCAGGCCAGCCGCCTCTTGACCCAGCGGCCCAAACCTCACACGAGTCCAACCCGGAGCGAGGCTGAAATGAACTCTGAGGTAGCCCTGGACGCTGACCTTCAGCTTGCTCTGACTCAGGGAAACACAAGGCCTTTGTTTTGGTCATTTGTTGACATATGGGCAGGAAACTCCCTCTCCACAGAACTTTTGCAGCCAAGCGCTCACACTGACGTTTCTACAATACCGCCATATCTGTGTGTCGGTTTAATGCTGGTTTACACCCATCAAGCCCTTAGGAAAAAATAATATTCATGATTTATGATTGGGTTTTGGCTTACGCCTATGATTATGATGGCAGATGATTTACTGTTTGAAGCTCAGACTAAAAAGTAAATAGATGCAGCGATGAATGTTATGTAAGGCTTCTTCCAGATTTGAGACCTCGCTCATTGTGTGTTAGCCACTGCGAGACCCACGGCTGGCACAGAGGGCTCCAGCAGCACCCCTCTGGGTCCCTGCGGTCTGGGCCTCAGCACATAACAGCCACTTAGGCCAGCATTTTCCCAGGCTGAGACAACACACCACGGTGGCAGCGCGAGCCACAGAGAGGGCCTGATTAAAGAGTAGGGACAATGGAGGGAGAGAGACCGTGGTGGCATTTTCCATCTCCGCCGCTGTCTCCTGGGGGGACCAAGTATGTGCCGTGAAACGTTTGAATTATCCCAGAATCTCTGGAATTCAGACAGAGGCACCGCGGAGAGGACCCTCGACCGGGGATCAAAGAGCTTTGAGAGGGGTGCGGTGGACTGGTGGTGAAGTCGAGTACATAGGGGAGAATGAGTGTGTGTGTGTGTGTGTGTGTGTGTGTGTGTGTGTGTGTGTGTGTGTGTGTGTGTGTGTGTGTGTGTGTGTGTGTGTGTGTGTGTGTGTGTGTGTGTGTGTGTGTGTGTGTGTGTGTGTGTGTGTGTGTGTGTGTGTGTTTTGGAAAATGGCCTTGAAAAAGGTTTAGATGATGTTTGAATTTGAATCATATTTTCTTTTATGGCGACATGTTTTTTTTCAAAAGCCATGTTTGACTTCTGAGGATGCAGTGATCATTAAGCAATGAAATATAGGCACGTGGTGTGTGTGTGTGTTTGTGTGTGTGTTGCTGTCCTTTTATCCCTCTTGGGATCAGATAATGCAATCATTGGGAGTCTAATACAGCGGGCGCCCCTCTTTAGTTTAAAGACGCCACTCTCCTCTGTGGTGGCAGAGGGAAAGGAAGGGAACAGCGCGAGGGGGAAACCTCGTCCTTCTCTTTCTGTCTTTCTCTCTCTGTAATTATCACTTAATGTTCTTCGGTGATCTGGAGACGTCTGTCTCTCGCTTTGTCCTTTCTTCCCTCGCTGGAGAGGAAATTTATCACAGTCTGAAATAAATCTGCCAGCCTTTTTATTATTGTAAATTTAGCAGCAGAACAGAGTAGTAAATGGAGCCGTCCTACCACATGCTTCCGGTAGAGAGAGCCTCAGTGCTGGCTGTCTCTGCCACAGCCAAGTCTAAAGATCAAAGCCTGCCGTACTATATACAGTTAGTCGTCCTCAAGCGTTGACCTCAAGCAAGTTTTCATGTCTCAGAAAGACAGCGTGTGCTTGGCTCGAGCCACATGCACAGTTTAGGGAATTAGTTCACAACGCAAGTATGCCTTTCAGCAAGGCCTTTCTGCAGGAACATCTGTTGTGTGCTTTTCTGACTGTGTCGAGCTCATGTCTATCGATATATCTTTGCGCTGTACGTCAAGTTTTGTTATGGCATTGTGTTGAGTTTGTTTGATGGCATTCGTGTTTATATAAAAACTAAATGTAAAAAACGGTGGTCTGGAAAGTTGCATCATGGCATTCAACAAGAATAATTAGCATCACATTTGATCTGATTTGTGATGCCCAACCAGTGGTTTTAAAGAAAACTCAACTAATTAAATAAACTAAACTTCTAATTTGATGCAAACATTCAACATATTTGTGTTGAAAAGGAAAATAGATAGCCAAATAAACCATGTGTGCCTCCCAAGCAAAGTTGAATTGCATCTCTGCAGCAATGACAACTAAAATGGGAATCTATTCATCATGTATCATCTCTTAATCTTAGTGGATTATAACATTTTGGTCATGAAATTAATCTGTAAAGGCTCGACTTCAAAATAAAAAACAGACATAAATGTTTTTAGTCTAGCTGATAGGCGGAAATGCCTTTTGATTCTGAAGCAGTTGTTAATTACAAGCCCGTTATAAGAAGTGAGTCAACAGTCAACAACGGTATAAAGCATTCAACACCTCACAAGAGGTCCTTGAGCGTACACTCATAAATGAGCACAAACAATTATGAGGCTGGTGGGTCCAGTATGTGGGATTAACTGCGGACATGCCTGACGAGATCATTAGCAAAAAGTAACAATAAAACATTTGAAATAGCAAGCTTAAGGTGTTGAGTAAACTATTAACAGTCTTACAGTTAAACAGTGCTAAAATAGCTGGCTTCAAATGTATACATATAGACCACTTGTAATAATAATAATAATAATAGATTACATTTGTATAGTGCCTTTCAAGAGACCCAAGGCCGCTTTACATGATGAACAAACAAACAAACGAACAAATAAAAGGGGCAAATAATAAAGTAAAACATTTAATAAATAGCAGTAGGACTGGAAGCAGGAGGACTGTGATGGGTTAGGGGTCAAAGGCCATGGTGAACAGGTGAACTTGTAGAATTAATAGATGATGAAAAGTATTTATTTGAAGTTAATTATCTGTACAGTGGTAGGTAGTAGAAAACAAGCAAACTGGACCTAAGTAAGATCTACAAATAAATAGAAAAGTAACAATACCCACTTTTATTTAAATAATATTGTTATATAACACCTGTTTTTTAAAGTGGACCTATCATGCTATTTTTAGGCAATAGCATAGGTCTCAGATATATAAATAAATATAAAAAACATGTCTATGAAGTGTTTTGCTCAAAATACCAAAGAGATCACCCATTCTAGCCATGCCTCATGTCCCTCTATTTCACTTCCTGTTTCAAAAGTGCTGATTTGGGGTATAAAGCTTTAAAAAAAAAATAAGGAAATTGATAAAAAAAAAAAGGAGAGGGCTGAGCTCATGCGGGAGATGCTACCGGCAGATTCTGGTGTGATGAAACGCCATCCATCCATCTTCTCCCGCTTATCCGTGGTCGGGTCGTGGAGGTAGCAGTTCCACCAGAGAGCCCCAAACTTTCTTTTCCCTGGCCACATCAACCAGCTCTGACTGGGGGATCCCAAGGCGCTCCCAGGCCAGCGAAGAGATATAATCCCTCCACCTGGTTCTAGGTCTACCCCTTGGTCTCTTCCCAGCTGGACGAGCCTGGAACACCTCCCTGTAGGCGCCCAGGTGGCATCCTAACTAGGTGCCCGAACCACCTCAACTGGCTCCTTTCGACGCGAAGGAGGAGCGGTTCAACTCCGAGTCCCTCCCGGATGACTGAACTTCTCACCTTATCCCTAAGGGAGACACCAGCCACCCTGCGGAGAAAACCCATCTCGGCCGCTTGTATCCGCGATCTCGTTCTTTCGGTCATGACCCATCCTTCATGACCATAGGTGAGGGTAGGATGAAAATGGCCCGGTACACAGAGAGCTTTGCCTTCTGGCTCAGCTCCCTTTTCGTCACAACGGTGCAGTAAAGCGACCGCAGTACCGCTCCCGCTGCTCCGATTCTCCGGCCCATCTCACGCTCCATTGTTCCCTCACTCGAAAAACAAGACCCCGAGATACTTGAACTCCGTGATGAAACGCCATATCATGGATTATCAAGGATTATTTCTGAAACAGTATGGAGCTCAAAGGCTTTCTCTCTTGCCGGTTATACCACAAGGTGAGTTCCTTTTTACTTCCTGCTTCTTCACACACATGCTCTCCAGTACAGGTTAGCTCTGAGTGTTAGCGATGCTAATGTAAACATGCACCGACCATATGACGTCCAAAACAGTCGGGCATTGTTTCTGATAGCAACTTTCTGATAGGGCCGTGGGTGTATCGTGGGTGTACCGTGGGTGTACCGTGGGTGTATCGGACGCAAATCTGGATCAGCTCCGTTGTAGCCCCGTTTTTAGAGATTTGGGTACGGAGGAAAAAAGAAAGAGGGTTTTATTTTCTGACGCTGCGTGAGTTCCGTGACACACCGGGGACACATCTTTATGAATAAAAGACATAAAAAAGTGCATTTTGAATGATAGGTCCCTTTTAAGACATTCACAAGAACAGATTTGAAACATGGTGGTGCTGATGAAGAGGTGCTTGAGCTCATCTGACAGGGTGTTGGATGTACATCAGACAAGTGTTTCCTTCCAATACACTAAGACACACTATATTAGGCTATTGTATTGTATAAGATAGTGTTGCAGTATATACATTAGCTGACCTATAAATCCATTCGTTTTAGCGAGAAATGCATAATTAGTTTGGCAAGATTAAATGTTGGCAGTACTGGTTCCCAATATTTTAGATGATCAGAGAAAAGCAAACTAAAGAAATATAAATATATTTACTTGGAGAAACAAATATCCTCTTCATAATAAACTGCCTCCTTTTTAATAAACAAGTGCTTCTTTGTTAATGAGGAAATGTGTATGAAGGGGGGTTTGTTAAAAATACACAAATGATCGAAATAAAACCTGTAAGTTATTGTAAGCAATATGAACCATCCAGATCTCTCAAGTCTTCAGGGACGGGTCAGCTTTCTCTCCCCAGAGTCAGAACTAAACATGGTAAAGCAGCGTTTAGTTATTATGCTCCAAACATCTGGAACAAACTCCCAGAAACCTGCAGGTCCGCTGCAACTCTGACTACTTTTAAATCCAGGCTGAAGACTTTTCTTTTTGTCGCTGCTTTTAATTTACCTATTCATATCTTAGACTGCCCTGTAACTTTTATCCATGTATTTTTTCTTTTAATGTTTATTTTATTAACTTTTCTTTTTAATGACTGATTTTAAATGCCATTTTCTTAATGTCTTTCATTTTTTGTAAAGCACTTTGAATTGCCTTGTTTTGAAAAGTGCTATATAAATAAACTTGCCTTGCCTTGCCTTGCCTTGCCTTGCCTTGCTTTGCCTTGCCTTGCCTTGCCTTGCCTTGCCTTGCCTTGCCTTGCCTTGCCTTGCCTTGCCTTGCCTTGCCTTGCCTTGCCTTGCCTTGCCTTGCCTTGCCTTGCCTTGCCTAAGCAAGCATTAAACCCTTGCACACATTTCCCCTGATGCAGGTTACCTAGTGGAAAGGGCCTTAGGAAGTTTCTTGCCGACAGTATCTACTAAAATGTGCTTTGCATTAAGTAAAGGAAGGGTCATCGTGACCTGAGTGTGCAGTTTTCTACATCTATTAAGTCCTAATAAAAGGCTGATTGGCCAAGAAGAGAAGTAAATCAATCTGCTCTCAGTTCTTAATTAAGAGCCAACAGGTGATCTAAAAAAACCTCCAATCAACTCGAACACGTCGGGACATTCAGCTCAAATGAATTGGGTAAAGGGAATGAAGGACACAGTGCTTCCATTAGGCCTATTTCAGTTTGAGTAATGTTCATGATATTCATCAAGACCAATAAAAGCCCTACAAACTCCCTAAGGATATACAAATGATGTTTGTCATTACCCTCATCCTCCCTCCATCAAAGTCTTCCTCCCCCTGCACACTCACTGTAATCCCCTTCTGGGAACGCTAAAAATTACCCAGCAGCGCGGTGGCGGCAAGTTTTTATGCTGGTTTTTAGGGGCTTATGCCTGCTCTTCTGAGCTGCCGTCGGAGCGAGGTGTCGGCTGGACGCCTCCCTGATAAAGCCGTAATCTGAGGTGTAAAGTTATAGGAGGGATTTACGAAAGTGTGAGGCTGTCAAAGAGCTGCAGCCAAGGGTGTCGGGGGGGGGGCGTAAAACAGTGATGGAGCAACATCTCCAGGCTTTATGACTCTTTATGAGCTCTTCTGAGCCCACCTTGTGTCCAATTAATACAAATAAATCCTTGAATTTAAAACATACAAGGGAACAGATTCCTGAATGCATCCTTTCCATGTACTTCTCAACTCATTCTGTAAAGTTGTTACACTGAAAGACATTTTTCTTTAGGCCCTGATGGCAAAAATAGAAAGCTGATAGAAGAATTAAGCATCACATGACGCCTTGCAATAAACATTAGTCTCCTCCATAAACTTGAATGATAGTCAGCTTCCAAGTCAAAACGCTTGGGCAAAACTAGTTTTACAACGGCTAATATTAGCCCAGTTTTAAAAGCCCCGGTCATCAAATGAGGCAGTTGCTTGGCTGAGGGTACACAGCGGATTAGCCTTGAACTCTTTCATTTATCACTTTCCCCCCTTTTTCTCCTCCTCTGTCTCTGCGTAACAGATTGCGTCCTGTGTGTGATGTGGCGGAGGAGTGCAGTCAGAATGAACTGATTACGGACGAGGGCCGGCGTGCCTTTGAGTCATGGCACAGAACGACATTCTTCAAGCACTTAAAAATAGTAACAGTTGGCTTTTTTTCAGGTTTGTTTTTCTCATTGCGAGGACTTTGGGGCATCCTCTGCTGGCTTTTTTAGAGACTGGAATCATAACCAGATACTTCTTCAAACCCCCTTCCCTCCCTGTGTCTTTCATTCTGTTATTGGGGGTTTGTTTAATCTTGTGAAGAAAATTGGCTTAGCGTGGGAAAGGCAGAATTCTTTTGGGGATAGGTTTTGTTGTTTTAGGGTTGTGCGCATTGTTGTAGGTTTTTTTTTTTTTGCGCAGCGAGGAAAAAGGGCCAGTTTGTGCCAAAACCTCACGAAGTAAAGATAAAAAGGATCTGAGTGAGAGGGAGGCCGCAACACCACGACAAAGATATGGGCTGTCCGAGCAAAGAGCTTTACAAATGACGATCTCCAGGGTAAAGAAGGGGGGAAAACATAAGGGAAGAAGGGAGTGGGAGAGGAAGGGGGAGGAAAAGAGAAGAAACAAATGTGGATGGATTGGTAAGAGGAGGAGGAGGAGGAAGATGGGTATTGGGGGGAAATAACGCAGAGCAGTGAGGAGGCAGGGGGACTAGATGAGAGGGGAAACATTCCCCCTTGCCCACATTAGAGACATAAAAAAGAAAACAAACAGAAAAACATGTCTGACATAAAGAGGCTGGTTTCCGCGGCGACAGCACAATGGCTGCCTGTGGCTCTCGGGGCCCTCGCCGTCCCGTCTGGGGCCCCGGCACCAGCGAAAGTCACCGCAGTCACAGGGCCCATCAGCGTGTGTGTGTGTGTGTGTGTGTGTGTGTGTGTGTGTGTGTGTGTGTGTGAGTGAAACATGAATGTCATCACAGGCCTAGTGCTGTGGGAACCGCCATGAAAGGGACCCCACTCGGAAGCCACAAAAGTCCCTTTCTGCTTCTTCTCCTCGGCTTTTAGCCTCTTTATTTATCTGTGTGTAGGGGAGCCGGATGAGGAGGGAGGTCTCTCTCTCTCTCTCTCTCTCTTGTCTCTATATATGCCTCTCGCTCTCTGACAGGCAGCATGACCCAGCGCTGCAGCCATCCTGCCCTCTTGACACCTTAAATCACAACATACCGACGGTGTCTAACGCTTTCTCTCCGGAGGTTTATTCACAGCTTATATCAGCCCCATCAGATCAATAAAAACACAAAGCAGCATTTGGCGGACACACTGTGGCGTTCCCAGGAATGCCTCTTATATTATTCCGCAGGCAGGCAGTGCCGCAGGGCCCAGGCATTCCTGATGTGTCTGAAGGGGCAAATAATTCCCTCATGGGTCCGACCCAGACGGTGCCAAGCTGCTCCGGTGCCAGTTCCCATGCCAATCCAAATCTTGACCCCAGTGACTGCTTGCCCAGACACAGGCTGGCTACCATGAGGGCCTCAAACCAATAAGAAACCTACAGATTATGGGGGGTTAGTGTATGTCAATAGGACTTGCATACAGCTGGGCACCATGCAGCGCCCCTTTGACCACAATTGGCCTTTTATACATTCTCAGCAGGGGTTCAAGACAGTGTGCAAACATTTCCTTTTGACTAATGCTATTTGATAAAATCCGAGGAGTTATTTGAGGATTTAGAAGTACTTTAAAGTTATGAAAAACAAACAAACAAACAAACAACAAAACTAAGGGCACTTGGAGAGAACCCACGCCAAGGCTGCTTCCATAAGTCAAAATAATAAGTACCATGATTAGGAGCAACTCCAACATTTCTCAACTCTTCTGCCAAGTTTCTGCCAGTAGTTTTTCCGTAACCCTGCTGAAACACAACACAACATATAAACAAACCAATTAACCAAACCGAAAACCTAACCTCCTTGGCGGATGCAAAAAAACAGCATTTAAATGAATATCTAAATCAAAGACGAGCAACAATTGTTAAAGACAAACAATCCAATGGCTCGACATCAAAGCTTTGCTCATAAATGTATGTCATTTTTGTATTTCCTCTTCCATCATCATAAACTGGCTGATGATTTAACTCAAATTCAGCAGATTAATGCAGGAAATAAAACAAAAAAGTGATTTGATTGGAACCCTGTTGTTGTGCCTTCATTCATTAAACGTGAAATATTACAAAACTTGTTTATTAAAAAGATAATTTAGGGTCTCAATAAAAGAGTGGGATACTCTGTTAGATCAAGCTTTTGAGAAATACAATTCTCGGTCTCTTGGAGTCTTTTTGATATTCAATGGCTTTTATTATATTTCCCTTTTAACTATTATCTTGCGTGTCCTTTCGCGTGAGTCTTGCTACATTTGCGGAAAAATATGTTGTGGAGAGTTGGTTTTCTGTTGCTGAGTACTGTACACATAATCAAAGTCACCCACGCATTGAGACATATCTGACCATTGATTTAGTTTGACGTGAATGCAGAGGGAGAAGTCAGACACACAATATCCCACTGAGCTGGTTCCATCTCACAGCCTTTCAAACAATAGCAATAGTCATGCATCAGAGGCAATAATTGCAGCTGAGTGTTTGTGCCTTATAAATTGTGTGTATGCACTGTCCACATTCGTGTGAAGGGGTTGCATGTGTGTGTGCTTGTATAGGAATCAGTTGTGTGTTGTGTCCCTGAGCGAGTGAGTGTTCACACGTTCATGTTGAAGTTGCGCATGAGAGCGTGTGTGTGCAAATTGTAAAAGTATGAGCTTGTTAATTTCAATAAAGGACGCTGCCTTGTTGTGGTTTGGAAGGATGGGAGGGAGGGGACTTGAAGTGGCCGACCAGGATCGCCAGAAATCTCCCAGAATTCCATCCCACCATCCAGTGCCAGCTCTCTCTCCCTCTCCCCCTTTAAGTTTCTCTCCATCACACACCCTCACCATGAAACTATTTTCATAATTATTAACTCATTCATCTCCTTAATTACTTTCCACTGTGCGTGTTTGTTTAATGCAACTTGCCTCATCGTCCTGGAACAACTGGGGAGTGTAGAAATGATGAGTGAAACCAGAGCGATTTCATTTCGAAAAGACAACAACAAAGACGCAGAGCGATGGTGATACAGAGAGGAAAGTTGTTCTTTGAAGAGAAAACTGGGTGGGTGGGTGATAAAAAACAAGTAAAGAGAAAAGACTGAAGCCTGACTTCATAGATGTCTCTTTTCTTTTGGACTCTTTCTTCCCTGTGTTCTGATGCAGAAATGAGATCCAGATCTGAATTAAGGAATGATGGGTATAATGAAAGGATATGTAGAGTGGGGGTTGTTTGAATAAAAGCAGAGAAAAAGGGATACTTTTTTCTTTTTCTGCTCCTGACTCATAACCACCGCACTTTAAGCCCCCCCTGGTGATGGTCCCACTGATTACTGACACTTGGATATTACAAACAAACGCACATGTTTTAAGTTTATTACTTTATACGTATGAGTTCAGGATCAACACTCAACTAATACAAGAGGAAAACAAAGATGTGGAAATACACGCCAATATTTTAAAGAGACAAAGAAACATCTGGAGTAATAGAAATGAAATATACCTGTGTTTCTATAGAAGGCTTCTTGCTACTTACAGGACCTAGAAAAAGTGCATTAAAAAATACTTGCTCAAAAAACACGCACACACACACATCTTGTGCATTGTAGTATGTTTAAACTAACACACCCTTCCAGTCTGCCTGGCAGGAAGAGACACACTCAGCTGGGCATTGTGTGAAGAGGGCATGCCACTTGGCCTCTCTCCGTCTTTCACACACACACATGCACACACCACTGGGTCAGTCAGGCATCGCTCCTGACAACGGGCGCCTGGGCCTCGTGTTTCCATGGCAATCTGTACCAGCAATCTTCCCACGGTGGCAGCGGAACCGAGCGCTAAGTAACCGCGTGTGTGTGTGTGTGTGTGTGTGTGTGTGTGTGTGTGTGTGTGTGTGTGTGTGTGTGTGTGTGTGTGTGTGTGTGTGTGTGTGTGTGTGTGTGTGTGTGTGTGTGTGTGTGTGTGTGTGTGTGTGTGTGTGTGTGTGTGTGTGTGTGAGCGTACAGAGAGCGCTATCTTGTCCAATGAAGAGCCCAGATGTTCAGACACTCAATTCTCAGAACCTGCCCTCTTGCACACACTGACACACACACGTTTGGAAGAAATTAGGTCTATAAATCTCCATCTGAGCTCAACAAAAAGTTAGAAAGATGTCTTACTCGGAGGATTTCAGAAAACACACTGCCACACACACTGTGTCTAAAGTCATCTTTTCATCGTAATGATATTATTCTGCGATTCCCAACCAAGAGAAGCTTCTTTTGTACAATTGAAATATAACACAGTATGTAATGATAGTTAAAATTGTTAGTTAAAAGTAATGCAAATAAAGATGGAAAAGCTAACATCAAATGTTACGTCAAGAAGTAAACAGTTGTTATATTGTAATTTAAAGGTAGCTAAAAAATAAACAACCAGTGTGAGATTTAGAGCGTTTTATTGGGAAAACAATTCTATATAATATATAAAGCTAAAATGATTTTTTTATTTTTTTTATTGTTAATTAATATTCATATCTACTATCTAGGAAGCATGTCCTCTATACGCGGCCTTAGAGATGGACTTTTGGTTTTTTGTTACGCTACCTGAAGGCCACCATACCGTTACTACACACTTGAAAAACGAGAGGTGATTGAGGCGATATTCAAGTCGTTGCAATCTGCCACCAAGTCATGCACATTGGTCTTTTGATGCATTATAAGTAGGCTAAAAGTAATCTAAAAGCAGTTGAAACAGTTAGCTAAAATAAGTATGTAATTTAAATAGTTGAAATAATTGGTTAACTGTTAATGCATCCAGTTGAAACATTAAACTAAATTGGAATACATGTTTAAACAGTAGCTAAAAGTAATAAGCAAACCAGTGGAAATAATATCTAAACAAAATGGATAAACTGTTATAATAGCTGGATAATATGATTAAAATGTCTAGCTTCTGTCCCTTAAAGTACAATATGTAAACATGATTGTGGCAAAAATGTGAAAGGCAAACTGTACCTTAACAAAAAAAGTGTTTATGTTGTAGCAAAATAATGCTCAGACAACAGAATAAGTGGTAGCTCATCCGACAGGACTGTAGGGGTACGCCTGACTGTTTTGAAAACTGATTTGACGTTTTAGTAACTATTAACACATTATAACAATATGAAGTATGTTTTATAGTGTAGACAGGAAATATGTGTATCCTTCCTTTCTTTTCTTCATACTGTGGTTCTTTGCTGATCACTGACAGATGCCTAAAGGTCATTGCGTGTTATCCATCTTTGTATAACTGCAGTCATGTTTTATAAATCTCTGCTGGGTTTCTCTCTCACTCCCACCACCAAAACGCAGCTCAATGACTCCATTCTCCGAGTCACCTGTGCAATTGTGTGAGAGCGGAGCTTCATGCACTGTCACACACTCCCCTGCGAATGATGGAGTGGTTTCACAGTGCATCATTCCCACACTCCTCACCTCTCTTATTCCCTCCCTCCCGCTGCCATTGTTCTACACAGCAGTGTAATTAAAGGAGCAGAAATAGAAAAGAAAGGATAGAGAGAGAGAAGGAAGGAAGGAAGGAGAGCAGGAGGAGATTGGAGGCTAATTGACTGAGGATGACTGAGCAAAGGGGTGGAAAGATGGGGCCTGGGGGGGAGGGGAGGGTGACAAGCTAAGGAAGGCCAGATTAAAGGGAGGGAGGAGGGACAGGGAGAAGAGGCGGGGGAGCAGAAACTGGCAACCCTGCCCCAGCTGCCAAAGTCCTATTTTGTCATTGGGTGGCTGTGACAGAGAGAGAGGCAGCCAAGAGAGAAATAACACAGAGGGAGCGAGAGTCATGATTGGATGCCAGTGACAGAGTAGAGAGACCAAAGCAGCTTGTGAATTTTCGTAGTTGTCATGGGCCCTCGGGGGTCGAACAAGTGGCTCCGCTGACTCACAGAGGAACAGGACAGAAGACACGTGAAGAAACAACAAAAAAACTAAACCAAGTGACAAGAAGTAACTAAGGACAACAAGGCTTTTATAAGTAACAGCGCAAGAGAAAGTGAGAGCGAGGGGCACACAGGGTGAGAGCTATACGCCTTCAGTGCCTCCACGCAGCAGAGAGCGGCCGACAGGATCCCCCAAATCCCTCCGTCCATCCGTCATCCAGCTCAGACATGAAGAGACCTCACGACTACAGCTCCCCGGACTCGGACACAGACGAGTTCATTGACCCGGGACAAGAAGACGGCTTTTGGTGAGCATCCTCCAAACACACCTGGGGTCCAAGCATATGACCTCTACTCACGCTTTAAAGGAAAATTGCATAATGATGATATTAGTATCAAAATACAAATCTGCTCAAAGCATATTGGCATTTTGAAACTATGCTGCCATGCACAATATTGCAGAGTTAAAAGTAGAAAAAGAGACAGCAACGTTTTTAGTTTTTAAGTCTCAGAAACTGATTTAGTTCATAAACCAATTCATTAACAAAAACTAAATATTCCTACTCTACTGTTTTTATGCATTCATTATTTTCTGACTGATGTAATAAACAAGTTTTACACACCTTCGAACAAAGCAGAGCTGTCAGTTAAAAGTTAAAACTTTAGGCCTCTTGCATCAAATGCCTGATATATTCAATGAAATATAAATTAATTGCATTTCCCTTAAAAACGAAACAGTGTCACGTCTGATCCTTTTTATTCCCATGTCAGTAAAAGCTTGGTAGTCGTCATTGCACGCATGACATGGATTACAATAAGTATAGGCCTGTCATGTCTGAACTTCGGACACGGATTGAATAAGAATTTCCTGTATGACACTGTATCATTGGAAATAAATGCATTTAATTTAGGAATTATCTTTCAATCAAAGTCATTTTTTAAAGTCTTGTGAGTGAAGATTGACTTTTTCCATCAAATATGTTTTAATTAATATCTTATTGTTGCTGACTGTGATTTAGAAATATTCGATTTGTATACATTTCCAGTTCAATATATATATATATTAACATAACAAATTAAAACTGAACTTTTAAATTAACACAAAAGCTAGAAAGAGAGACACATTTTTAATCATAAGAATATTTGAGGCCCACTTTGTGTGAGCTTTTCATTTTTGTTTATAAAACTTTAAATATAAAAAACATAGATTTCAGAGGGACTAAAGGACAATTTATTTACAGTTTTATTGAGGTTATTATTTTACATATAGTATTCTTGTGTCTCAAAATAAATAATAGTTTGATAATATCATTAAATGTGTAAAGTAAGACAATTTCCAAAAATGCAAATTAGAAAGTAAAATACTTATTATTTGATTTGCAAAACATATGTTTAAATGCAAATATTACTTCTGCACCAAGATGTATAACTCAAAACTATATATATAACTTTATACAGCGTCTTGAGAAATATCTGAGTAATTAAAATGACTCCCGACATTACACACACTCTTTAAACGTCATTTATAGGCACATTTAAAAAAAGAAATCCTCATCTTTTAATGTGGATTAAAGGGAACATTCATCAGTATATATAGAAAACACATTCCAAGCAACACTGGTAACATCACAGACATCCAGCCAGCCAGTACCACTAAAGACGGTTTGGATAAATCAAATTGTCATGTGACATGCAAACAGAAGACAGTGCCGTCTTTTCAAGTCAGCCCATCAAACGTAAACCTAAACAAAAACACACAGCTAAATTGGCAGCCCTCATGTTCAAATCTAATAGAAACGCAGTAAGTCTTTGGTGAGGCAGTTTGAAGCAAACTCCAAGCTGTCAGCGACTCTCAGGCCTGCAAGATGAAGCACACAAACAAACACGATCCATATTGAGAGACTGTACTCTGAGAAACTCCGATCCGCACGCTGCACGCTGGAGCCCCATGCGAGCGAAAGCATCGCCCCGAGGCTATATAATCATCTTTCTAAAAGTGCTTTTTGCTCAGATGGAAAGGAGAACAGCATGTCATTTCACTGAGACTAATGTTCAGAAACGCATCAAACCAAAAACAATCTCGTCTTCCCTCCTCTCCCGGGCACTCCTCTGCTCAACTGTGCCCAAAAAACTAATTTGATTGTAGGGAGCTGATGTGCCATCCCGCCTCTGTGTCATATTAAGCAGGGTAATACTAACAATATGCAGGAGAATCAAAGTGAACTCTCTCTGCCAATACCATCTCTCCATTTCCCTCATCCCTGTTTTTCTCTATCTCCATGGTACAGCCCAGTCACCGGGTCCATGTCTCCTGGCAGCGCCTCGCAGATCCTGGCCCGAAAGAAGAGACGAGGGGTGAGTGGATTACGGCCTTGGATCTTAATCTTTTGAGTCCTGTCATTTTAGTTTGGCCCTGACCGTCTCTCTGCTCTTCTTGTTGTGTAGATCATAGAGAAGAGGCGCAGAGACCGGATCAACCACAGCCTGTCGGAGCTCAGGAGGCTGGTGCCCAGTGCTTTTGAGAAACAGGTGACTGCTCATAAATCAAATGTTCTTTCAACAACTCAATGAAAATAAGCATGCTAAATCAAATCTGCTGCAACTTGGTAACATGCTGCTCATTTCCATGCAGGGCTCATCGAAGCTGGAGAAGGCAGAAATCCTGCAGATGACCGTGGACCACCTCAAACTCCTGCACGCCATGGGAGGAAAAGGTGAGATTTCTGAGCTTCTTCTTTTGTCTTTTGGAATATGGACACGAAAGGCCCTTTGGAATAATGCAGGAAAATATCTAAAACCAATTCCAAGTCAAATAGTTTATTGTACCCTTTTTGGAAAAGAGAAAGCACACAGTAGATTAATTATGGTTGCCATGACTAACTGCATTCCATTACTCTAAGTCAATATATGACTAACAACTCCGCTCTTTCTAAGGTTACTTCGATGCGAGGGCCCTGGCAGTGGACTACAGGACCCTGGGCTTCAGGGAGTGTGTTGGGGAGGTGGTGAGGTACCTCAGCTCCCTGGACGGGGAGTCCCCAGACCCTATAGGAGCGCGCCTGGTCTCCCACCTTTCCCACTGTGCGAGTGAGCTCGACCCCCTCCTTATGCAGTCGCCCCCGGCCGCCGCCTTGCCCTTTCCACCTTGGCCTTTCGCGTCCTTCCCTCAGATCTCCGCCGCCTCACCGGTCTCCTCCTCTTCACCGTTCCCCAGCGGGCGGAGGGACATGGCGCTGCTGGGGAGCTACCCGTCGCACGCCTCCCTGCGCCTCGGCCCCCTGGCTGGCTGCCATCCGGGCGTTCCCCAGCTCCATGCCCCCTCCGCCATGGCCACCATCCACAGGTTGCCCTCCCTGGCAGCCTCTGCTTCCATGGCCCCCTCCAGACCGACCCAGCGCTCCCCTCACAGCGCCAGCAGGGCCTCGCCTCTTCCCCTCCCCACCCCTTCCTCTTCCTCTCCTTCTACCCCCTCCTCTACTTCTACTTCTTCATCTTCTGCTCCAATGCAGGTCTCTTTCAGGCCCTTCGCACCTCTGGGGTCTCCTACAGCCCAGCGCAGGGGCTTGAGCGGACCGGCCAAGTCGGGCCAGGGGTGGGGGACTGAGATCGGAGCTTTCTGAGGGTCTGGTTTCCAAATGAACTCTGGACATGGAGCTATCCATGTTCACCACGTAGCAAATATGAACCCGTCGGAGAAAGATGACTCAACCTTTGATGATTGTCTCTGCCCTTGAGGGACTCTAAAAGCCATATGAGACTGTGGGTGGAGTTTCAGATAATCACAAACAATCATATATAATGAAAATGAAGGAATGTGAAAGATTTGAATAAATTCCTGTTTATGATCATGCTTGACAAATGCACGGTGTCTAACAGAGCCATATATAACGCTCAACAGAGTGACGTTGAGTTTTTACTGATGAACTGTGATATGTGTTGTTTTTTCCCCAAATCATTTATACATTTGATTATGTTTTCCAAGAATGTTTGACAAAATCTCTATAAAGACTAAGTGCCTTTACCTTTGTTCATGTATTTCTCTGCGTGTTTTTTCCAACTTTAAACAAATGGCCACATGCACATGCACGCGATCTGCTATGCAATGGTTGAAAGCTACATGTCTGCAAACACTGCTTGCATGTTCTCCAGCCGTAACCCCATCTGTATCTACGCTGTCTCCAGTGATGGCTGATGGGAGCTGTGGTCTTGTGGCTGCAGAGGATAAACATGGTGGGAGTTGGTGATGTTTTTGGGATGCCGCGGCGGGGCAAACAGACCCATCAATGTGCCCTCTAATTGGCAGTCCCCTGTAATTAACTTTACCCCCATATCAGTCTATGTGTCTTCCTTTACTCTGCTGTCTCTCTGACATTCTTTCTCTCCAATCCTGTGGTTCACCAGCGGATATCTCCTCTCTCCGATTGTCTGCGCCACTGTCTCCTCAACAATGGACAGACAGTGAAGGAGAGGGCGAGAGGGAGGATGGAGAGACTGAGCGAAGGGGAAAACAAAAGGGAAAAGATCTGAAGGGCTGCGGTTGGGTGACTGATTTGGCGTAGACGTTCAATAACAGGGTGGTGGGAAGGCAGGAGACAGAGTGGAGGAGAGATGAGAGGGATCGTGAAGTTTTAAAAAGGAAAGGGAGAGGAATAGTGTGAATCACCGAGAGTCTGCCAACGCGTACAGGAAAACCCCCCGAACAATGATGAATGACAACGAGTTGTTCCTCAAGAGGATTAGCATAATTGTGCCGTGCTTCACCAGAACGGCTCCGCTGGGAAGAGAGAGCAGAGAAGAGCCTTGTGTGTGTTTACTGCTGGAGAACGCTTTGATCTACTTCAGGATGCAATGTCTGTGGTCTGCGGCCCCAAAATGTGTGTGTTCTGCAAAGTGCATATTGTTTATTTGAGTGAGTGTGCTGGTGTGTGCTTAAGCCCGTCTCGTGTGCTCGCTGCCTTGTGCATGTGTGTGTGTGTGTGTCTTGCCAAGTGTTTTGTTTATGCGGTGTTGTGTGCACACATGTCTTGTGTGTGTGTGTGTGTGTGTGTGTGTGTGTGTGTGTGTGTGTGTGTGTGTGTGTGTGTGTGTGTGTGTGTGTGTGTGTGTGTGTGTGTGTGTGTGTGTGTGTGTGTGTGTGTAATGTGAGTCTTCAGGGCTGGCGTCAAGACTGAACCGCGGTGGCGGCGTGGCTCTCGTGCGAGGCCGGACGGCGGTCGAATGGACGGACAGACGGACGGTACGGTGGTGGAATGTTTGTGGAGGGTGCGTGCACACACACACATAGACACACACACTCTCAGACATAGACACACACGGGCTGGCTGGCACTTTTCTATCCTCTGAGTGGAGGAGCCAGAGTCACCACCACAGCTTCCAGGAAGGACAACCACAGTCACACTGAACTGGGTTTCCCACGGGGGAGGGGAGGCAGGAGGGGAGGAGAGAGGAAGGAGGGGAGGGACCGATGCAGAAAGAAGGAGGGAAGTGAGCATGTGTTTGCGACGGGAGGGTGTACGCCATAGAGGAGTTCTCATTTCTCTAACTGCCGGCTGCTTCCCCTCCTCTCTCCTCGGTTCCCCTCCTCAGTCCGCTCGCATCTCCTGTGGGCGGGACTAAGTCTTGAGGATAGGAGTCGAGGAGGGGAGTCGAGGAGGGGAAGTTTAAGAATTGAGAAGCCTCTATAGACTAACACTGTTGTTCAAGATGAAAGAGGAAATGGAGGCAGAAGTGAGAAAAAAAGAGTCTGAAAACCGGAAGTAAGAGAAAGTCCTCCTCTGATGCCCCTTTCACACAGAAAAAGCACAGGTGTGCAAATACACTCCTCCATGCTGATGCATTGGATTATATGTGTGTAGTTTTTTTTACCATTGGTATAAAGCACTTAGTTCTTCAAGAAGACACACCATTTTTGAAGTGGCATTGAATAAGGATCTGGATGTAGTCGCAAGTATAAGGGGAAATTCTTAGAAAAACATCATAACTAAGAGTTTTCTTATTCTACTAGGAAGCTTTTTGTATAGTGCCATGATCCACTAGTTGTGGCATGAGAGAACCTGAGCATTGTTTTAATCCGTCTCAAATACAGGTGATCAGGCTGTACAGGTGTGTCACATCTCTGACGACGCTGGCCTTTACAGGCACTCTGGAACATGACAGACTAAAACAACAACCCCAGGGAGAAGCAGCTTTTCCACAGTAATGATGCCAGGGTAAACGACAAGATATGGGTAAAAAACAGTTAATCACTGGGTTGATAAAAGGGTCCTCAAAGGTCTCCTATTATACTGTTTTTCATCAATATATCATGGGTCTCAGATATATACAAAACATGTCTCTGAAGTGTTTGGCTCTAAATACCAAACAGATCATTGCAGCATTACCCATAACCCCCTCTGTTTCATCCCTGTTTCCAAAGTGCTGATTCTCTGTCTGTTACTTTAGATGAAAATAAGGAGCCCCTCCCCACGCCCCTCTGAGAGAGATTTGGTTAAAAAGAACACAATGGTGCTCTAGGAGGAGATTCAGGTGATAAGGTGGGGGGGGGGGGGGGGGGGGGGGGGGTTACCTTGGTTGGTGATAGGCTAATGGTTACACAAGCCAACAAATCGTTATGACATCATAAAGTGGCCAAAATCTGATCATCTCATTTTCAGACAGGTTTTTATATAAATGGATCAGGACAAAAAAGAGAGAGAATCTTTTTTCCTGAATTTTTCTGAATCTTTTTACACTTCTATGTATAAAAGACATGACAATGTCGATTTTGCATAATATATGACCTTTAACCTTCTGAAAGAGTCTCACTGGGGACCTCATATAAATTGCAAAACATTGGAGTTCCTGTTTTGGTGTACATTGGAGGAACTGTCTGAATGTCAGGAACATGTAGTCCAGTGCCCTCTGCTGTCAAATCTACAAAAGTGCAAGACTCAAGGTACAACCAGGACAAACACGTTTAACTAAAGACAGACTGCATACCGATTAAGACAACAAAATTGGAACTTTAGGAATGCAATGAAACAATATGAAGAGGTGGAATGTCATCGGTGCAATCAAACGACCCAATCTTTTTTTCAAATCTTAGATTACATTACATGTAATTTGTTAGATGCTTTTATCCAAAGCGAGTAATATACATTCAGTACTGTGGACAATCACCACAGGAGCAATTTGGGGTGAAGTGTCTTCCGGGACACAACGACATGCTGACTGCAGTGGGACTTGAACTTGCTATCCCCTGATATGAAGTCCAGCACACTATTCACTGAGCCACAATCTCCTAGATAACTTGGAATGATCCTGAATGAATGAATTGTGATTCATGCATCAAAAAACATGACAGCTTTGATAGTGGCAGCTACTCAACTCAAACTCAAGAGTTCAAACACTGAATCAGAGAAAGATACACAAAGAAAGTGCAAATGATATGTAAACACGTCATGGATGCATTATAGAGTCACAGCCTGTGACTGATTAGACGCTTTTATCCAAAGCGACTTACAAACTCAATACTGTGGACAATCCCCACAGGAGCAATTTTGGGTGAAGTGTCTCAGGGACACAACGACATGCTGACTGCAGTGGGGTTTGAACCTGTGACCCCCTGATCCGAACACCAAGGCTCTATCCACTGTGCCGATCTATCCACTGTGCCACACACCTCAATTTAATGATTGCCAGAGCTGGTTTACTCTACGTGTGCAGAGGTAAATGAAAAGTGCTGAGTCACTGTGAGTTTTCAGCTGTCAAATATTGCACGCAACAGGTAATAGTGAGGTCAATATTACTGGAGGAATATAAAATAAAAACGAAACCATGATAACATTGTGAAGTTGTGTTGAAGTGTGATAACAAATCTGGGTGTTATTATTCTCAATCCCAAGCAGCGCACCATTTCTAAATATAGGTGTAGAATCACAAAGGACTATTTTAATATCTTTGCTCGCCTCATACATCATATATCTCTCCAAAAAGTGAGCCAAAAAGGACTGTGAAAAAAAAAAAAAAAAAAACCTTCAACTTTTAGTTGAATAAAGCAGGCTGAAAGCAAACTGGTTTTCTTTCTCTTTTATTACTCTTGTTTACACACAAAAATAATCCTCTGCATTTTAAACAGAAATCAAACAGTGCTGCTTACATCTACACGACGTGTGTGTGAAGCAGTCTCCATACAGGACCTCAGCTGGAAGCCGGATGTAACCTTCGCTTTTTTCGTGATTTTAGGCGGAGCAGGCATGGTGATGGTACGCTTCAAATAGCAGTGACGCCTAGAACAGACAATCAACACAATCTCAATTACGCAACATAAATACAGCTGTAATCAAATTATAAAGTGTGTTACGATGAGGATTTAATGTTAAAATTGTATTTTTTAAATACAAAACGTGTTTCTCTTTTGCATGCATGCATTAAGACTATACACTGTACCAGTAATCTCGGGAACTGAAGGCTTCAGTGACGTAGTCGTAGAACTGGCAGAGAGGATCCTCAGTACATTTCCTCTGACAGGAGTCTGCATCGTCCACCAGCTCAGAGCGGATATCAGAACCATGGAGAGTCACTCCATCGTGAGCAACCTTAAGCCAATCTGTAAGCAGAGAGAACCAGGGTTAAACTTCTACTGCAGGCTAAACCACATAAATACATACATTTTCATTATTTATTATTCCCACAGAGGAGACTAATACATGTATGCCCATACTGTATTCCTCTATTTCTTCAAACAAGGGTGCCTGTATGCAACACAATGACTATCTAACTAAATACATTTACTGAAGTACAATACATAAGTACTATTTATACATGATTGTACTTTACATGAGCATTTACATTTAATGTTACTTACAAATATAGACTTTTTACATTTATTTAACACTCATAGTTACTTTTAATATCTCAAAGTAACTATGAGTGTTAAATAAATGTAAATGAGTATACTGGGTTGTTCTTATATATTAGCAGTGCTCCATATTATATTATAAGTATGTAACATAGGCTCCCCATGCATATTTTGAGTGCAGTTTGCTGATAATCTGTACTTCTACTTTGAATTCTGGATTTTTGCTTGCAATAAGTATTTTCAGTCCATAGGATTTCTACTTTTACTTAAGAAAAGGATCCGAGTACTTTTTTCACCTCTGCTGAATATGCATAAGCACCACATTCAACCCCTGTTCAACGAATCTACATTTAACACTATCTACATTCAATTGTTTGAATGAGTCCATCATCAAACCAAAGCTATTGCAGATGGTCTACTCTAGATGTTGCACTGAAAGCTTTCCCTATCTGACAGTGTTAGTGTTGATCGGTGATACATACTCTCATCCAGCTGACAGAAGCGTTCAGGAAAACCAGTTGTGGATCCTTCTTTAGCTATTGTCTCCATTTTGTCTTTGTTGTTCTTCAGGTGACATTTAAATTCATTACTGCATGAAAGAAAGCAAATAAAACCCTTAATAAAATAAAATCATCACAGAGAGGAGAGTTAGGATACTTTCTAAAACAACACATTGGCTAGTAATAATAGACACTCTATTATACCTCATTGCATGTTCTTATGGATACATAGGAAAGGAGAGATACCTGTCGAAAGTGAAGAAGGTGCAGGATGGATGAGCAGAGCACAACGCCCGACAGTGATCAGGACAGACACCAGGAAGAGTCTTCAGGTTGCTTTGCGGGACGCTTATGGATGGAAAAAGCTTGCCCTCACATGCTGTAAGAAACACGAGTAACACATTCAAAAAATATGCTTAGAAACGTACAGGACGTTTACCTAATGGTTTTGATATGACTGCTTGTGTACCTGTGGTAGACTGTTGAGGCAGATGCACGTTTTGGGAGAATCCAGATACTACACCAGTCTCTCTTCTCACAGTCGGAGGAACTGGTATTGACGGGCTATATTTAAGGAAGCACTTGAACCTAAAACAACACATGAAAAAACATATTTAGGACATTGTAGAGAGCCTATCACATGTGGCCAACCTTCTGGTGCAAGAGTAAAATCTTCACTCTGTTAACATCCTGGTATCATTATCACAAGATTGTGTATAAGAAGTGGACATAGTCAGTTGGACGTCACCCACTGGTTTGTGGGCTACGGTTTTTGAAGCCATAGCCTTTCTGGCCGTTTAAAGGTAGGGTAGGTAATTCACTTCAGAAACACTTTTTGTTATATTCCATGGAATGCTCTTAACATCCCGGTATCAATGAATATATGAAATGCTTTGACAATAAATACATACAAAAATGTCATCTGTGGAAGCCGTGGCGCTGTAAAAAGCACGACCAATCATCTGAGCCGGCCCGGCTAAAATAACTGGATGGCCTACCTGCCTGCCAGCATACTTGCCAAGTTTCATCTCTTGCACAAACTTATCTCGTGCCCTCATTGGTCATGTGCGCGGTCATGTGCGCGTTCGTGTCTGTTGGAGGAGGGGCTATGTAAGGAAGACTGAAGGAAGGGGCAGAATTTTTCGGGTTGTGTATTTTCAAATTCTAGCGCACTCCATTCTTACCTACCCTACCTTTAAGAGCATGGTTAAAGGCACTTTTCTACAGCAATGTTACATTAGGTGATCCCGGTTCACCTGATATTCTCTGATCCAAAGTCTTCACGTACAAAAGTAAAGAACTGACAGCCAGGGTCTTTAGTGCAGGCTCTCTGGCACTCCTCATGGTCCGCTGTGAACAAAGCAGTGTAGTCGGCCCCCAAGAAGTCCACATCGGGGTACACATTAGGCAGACAAGGCTCTGGCAGACAGAGACAGAGAGTAAATGAGTGTTATCCCATATAGCTTATTAAGTAATGCTCTTCATATTGGTTATAAACTGTTTTTTTGAGCTTACGTAATTTTGGGGTGCAGGCTTTGAGAGAAAACCCAGAGGTGACGCCCTTTAATGGTTTCTGAACTGCAACATTTCCAGAAGCAGTGGTCTTTAGGTAGCAGTGGAAATGGCTGCAGAGATTATTGGGTATTTTTACTTAAAACCTTTAAAAATCCAACAGACACCAATGATAGTAAAAATAACTAGTACCCACAAAACGTACCCAATTAGCAAATAGAGCAGTTTTTAAAGACAATACCTATAATGTAGTCTGTGAAAGAGCTAATATAATAATCTGCATGTTTGTTTTTTCATTTACATTGAGTTCAGGATTGAGATTAGAAAAAAAGCTTGAAATGGATACAAAAGTTGGGTTTGAATTATTGGTCCAATTTTCCAGTTCCAGTTTCTGAGGTAAAAATGATTCTCACTGTTTTCTGAAAGAGAAGTCAAAATTCACAGGAAAATATAACTTACTAATGTATTTCTAATTACTTGTGTACTGCTTGCCATACCTCAAATCTCTTGTCCAGTCAGGGCGTACGAAGGTAAAGAAGAGACAGGAAGGGTGCTGGGTGCAAAGCTGCTGACAGTGTTCAACATCTGGAGAGTATTCAAATTTGATGTCCGTTCCTGGGAAATCCACATTCTCCAGAAGCTGTGTGTTACAAACTAAAGAAATGTACATAGTAAATATGCTCTGCCACACACGAATGGTCAAATTACAATATATATAATGTAGGGTAATTACCTTGACTTAAGGAGAGGCTGCAGAGAGACAGCAGACCAACCAAAATCAAATGTGTTTCCATCTTCTCAGTTTGGAAACCAATACAAATTCTTGAAGCACAACTGCAGTGAAACAGCTGTTTCTGCAACTGCAGTAATCATCCAAGTTGCAAATGAACTATTTATAGGCTGTTCGCAAACTATGAACCTTTAAGTCT
The DNA here is from genome assembly GCF_949606895.1 of Notothenia rossii. Lineage (NCBI taxonomy): Eukaryota > Metazoa > Chordata > Actinopteri > Perciformes > Nototheniidae > Notothenia > Notothenia rossii. Next base: position 7,215,365 of record NC_136908.1, on the reverse strand, counting down.
ATTAGCCTTTTCAAAGTCCAGATTTAACAGTGTTCTGTTTACTTTTCCTCAGTTGACCTTTTCCTTACTTGAAATATAGAGTAAATGTGATTTTGTTGTTTTATAATTAGTATGCTTTTTTTTATTATGGTATGCAGAACCCTGCCACATGTTATGCTTAAGCAGCACGTTTTAAAATGTGTTATTTGTTTCCATATGACTGCAGTGAAATAGTTCGTTTTGCAACTGTACTTTGGCCAAAGGGAGTTTTAGCAATCATCAAAGTTGCACATCATTGATTTTAAAGTCAGTCTTTTATAAAATGTTGCCCTGAAAGTCTATTAGCTTTTTTTATTTTGTGAAGACTGTAACTAAAAGCCTCATAACAGATAACACACCTTAAATGACATCCTTTCTGTCACGTTTTAACAACACACACAAACAGAAAACAACTTAATTTTACTGGACTTAGTGAACACAATCTGGTCAAATTAGTAATTGTAAAGTGTTACCCGATTATTGTCAGTGTCTTGTAGCTCACCTTCTTCCCGCCAAAAGCCTGAGCTGCTGAATCGTACATGTCTATGTAGATCTGTGGCTGATGGGACTGTGCCATTTCATTAAAACCCAAGCTACCACTTCGCTAAGTAGAGCAATGTATTTGAATCAACTATGGACTAGGTTATACATTACTGCAGTTGATATACAAAGGCAGTGGCTCTTGGTCAGAGGTCAAACATTGTTTTAAAGTTCCTATGTACATCAAATGATATGCAATTAACCCTCTTTTTGTTGTGTGTACCCTGGTCCTTTACAAATGTCCTGCAATATGTATGTTTACTTTTGATCAGTTGACCTACCTCTGAGGGACTGTCTCTCAGAGGTGGAGCCGGTCCCTGAGAGGATCCAAAAGGACTTTGAGCATAGCCAAAGACAAACTATGTTATTATTGGATGTTTAACCCCAAGCCCCACATTTAAAACCAATACTTTGACCTCTAGGCTACCGTCAATGTTTTTCTAAAGCAAAAAACACTAGAATTTGAAAATACACAGCCGGAACAAATTTGCCACTTCCTTACAGAGCCCCTCCTCCAACTCCAACACACACGAACGCGCACATGACCAAAGAGGGCACGAGATACGTTTGTTCAATTAAAATGCCAACGTGTCATACCCCGATTTATAGTTAATTATTGACCGCCATACAGTATTCACAGATATCCTTACAGTGCCAAGAAATAGGATTGGAGCGGGAATACCCTTCATTTATGAATGATTCCTCCACTGTGTTCTGATCTGATCACAGTAATGGACAAATACCAAGTTTGCCAAATTAAAGGCCTGATCGAGGGTCGTCATTTGTGATTCTGTGAAACTGTTGAGTTCGAGGTTGCCAACGGGATGGACGGCCTCCTATCACCTAAAGAATATATCGAGGATTAAAAGACTAATATCACCGCAGGATTTGGAAAAACTTGTCCATGCTTTTACCCTCAGTAGACTGGACTACTTTAATGGTGTCTTCACAGGTCTAACTAAAAAAATGATTAGAAAGCTGCAGCTGATTCAGAACGCTGCTGCTCGAGTCCTCACCAACACTAAGAAAGTGGATCACGTCACTCCAGTTCTGAAGTCTTTCCACTGGCTTCCTGTGTGTCAAATAATTCATTTAAAAAATACTGCTGCTGGTTTATAAAGCACTGAATGGTTTAAGCCCAAAATACATTTCTGACCTCCTGCTAAATGATGAACCATCCAGATCTCTCAGGTCTTCAGGGACTGGTCAGCTTTCTGTCTCCAGAGTCAGAACTAAACATGGAGAAGCAGCGTTTAGTTATTATGCTCCAAATATCTGGAACAAACTCCCAGAAACCTGCAGGTCCGCTGCAACTCTGACCACTTTTAAATCCAGGCTGAAGACTTTTCATTTTGCCGCTGCTTTTAATTGAACTATTCTTATCTTAAACTGCACTGTAACTTTTATCCATGTATTTTGTCTTTTAATGTTTATTTTATTATCTTTTCTTTTCAACGACTGTTTTGAAATGCCATTTTCTTAATGTCTTTTATTTTTTTAAAGCACGTTGAATTGCTATATAAATAAACTTGCCTAGCCTTACTCCTCTACATTTATTTAATGCCTTTAGTTACTTTACAGAGTTGGATGAATGATGTGAAATCTAATCAACACTTAAATCAGACTTTAGTTCCACCTGGAGTAAATCCACAAGCTACCCTGCAGTATGCTAAGTCACGAAAACTAGCTGCACCTTTACCAGCTTTGAGAACACTTTAATGATCAATATGTATAAAAACACATCATATATTATTCTAAAATGGACCAATCTGCATAATGACTATTTTTACTTTTGGTACTTTTAGTATGTTTTGATGCCAATACATTTCTACTTTTACTTGAGTAACATAAGTAGAAGATCCAAGTACTTTTCCCACCTCTGCACACAGCATCATATAAACATATGTTTCTCTTGCATTTGTAGCTATGACAAAAAATATATAATATGTCAATGTGATCAACTAAATCCTAGTTAAATGAAACTGTTGGATCAGTGCAGTTATCGCTCTGTGATTAAAGCAATGGTTGCGCAAACCTGAACTTACGAGAATGTTTCATCAGTGTGTCGTTAGATAACTACTGGAACCTTGATCTGCTGACTGGAACTGGGTTCATGTGCATGGGAGTATACTACGTGGTATTAAGTGATTGGATGCTTATCATGATTATTGACCAACCAATATGAAGTCCCTGAACGACTCAATGGAGCCGAGATCCGCATTGGAGATTCTCTTGTAAACAATGGTGCTGGCGATCCCAGCTAACTTACAGCCTGTTTTGTTGGAACACACTTGAGGAATAATTATTACATTTTTCTCTATCAAGTTTACCCTAGTGCTAAATTTGTTTTTGGATAAAAAATGCCAACAAACATGGTCATACCCCCAGGGCCGGCTCTAGACAATTTGCAGCCCTAGGCGAGATTTTACGGATTCGGGTGTTTAGATGGACGGCGGAGTTCTGGATGTATTGAAGTTTGTTGAGGATTTTTGCAGGTGAACCATAGAGGAGGCTGTTGCAATAGTCCAGACGGGACGTGATGAAGGCGTGGATGAGGGTTTCTGCAGCAGTGGGGGAGAGGGATGGACGTAGACGGGCGATGTTTTTGAGGTGGAAGAAGGCTGTCTTTGTGATCTGTTTGATATATTTGTTGTCGGAGAGGGTTTGGTCAAATATGATGCCTAGGTTCCGGAAGTGAGGGGAGGTTTGAACTGGGAAGCCGTCGATGTTGAGGGTGAAGTTATGGATAGGTGTGGTTAATGCTTCAATCTGGTGCACTTTGAGCAGAATCACTACTAGATCTAGGGGGTACAACTCTAAAACACCCATATGAAAAAGATCGGTTTACATTTTAATAATCAAATAAGTATGGGAACATAACCAATAACCTACCATAGCCAATAACAAATGAATGTAACTTATTTTATTTGTGTTATTCTTTCATATATTATTTGACCTAGTTAACATTTATTTATTTATGCATATTTTTTTATCTCTCCAGTTTTAAACGATATTTTTGGTTACTATCCTATAGTATACATTGAAATGATTTCAAATCATGAACCTGCCTGAGGACCACAGATGGAAATTAGCTTTTAGCTATAATCTGGCATATTGCATCTCTTCTCTTTGCTGAGATTAATGTTTTTGTTTGCATGGTCCTTCTATAAATAAATAGAAATACAAAAAAAACCTGTTTATCCCAATAATTATAAAGGTGTGCCCTGGAAATATGTGTTTACATAAATTGTGACCAAAGCATTTGAGATCCACTGAGATAACTTAGACTAAAGTGAACAGTCTAAACACTGAGAGAGTCCTTTACCTCACTGAGCTGTAGTTATCAGCCTCTCAGTCTGACTGGAGAGGACTCTCCCTCCACATTATTGTAGAAACATCTTCTTCTTATATCCGTTGGAGCAGCTAGCAGCAGATTCTGGTGAGGGTGTTACATTTACTTAATTATGTATATTGTTACATCTAGGCCGAAAATTAGGATGAGCACCAACGGTCAAAAATGTTTTTCTACCAGCGCAGCGCCTCCCCAGATCTAGCGCCCTAGGCGAACATCTATAACGCCAGCACTACGGGCCGGACCTGCCTACAAAGAAGGTGGAACTTCTTGACTCAAATGAACTGACTGATCCATACCCATTGGCTGACTATACAGTTGGGGGAATGCGGCTGATAACTCTTAAAAGATACACTCATGTATAAGGTCAGAATGATATATGAACTTTGTATGTAATACTTTGTAAAGTATAACACAATGCAATATGAAAAGAAAAATGTATTCAGTGTACACCTGCATTTAATTAATTCCCTCTTCACATCTCTCTATTACTCTCTTTCTCTTAGAGCACCATGGCTGATATTGGACCACCTGTTCGATTTCTGATCATCTTGAACGACGACAACAGCGTAAGACTGGAGTTTCTAAATGGAATTTCCCAACTCAATGGAAGAGCTCATTGAGGAGGTCAATAATTCATGTGGATTAGAAGGTTACATAAGGCTACAGTACAAATACACTGATTTTGGGAACTCATTTGTTAATCTTACATCTACACATGAGATTAAAGATTTAACAGTGATCAAAGTTGTCGAATTAGACCCCGATTCTACAACTGTGGTCTTGTACCCAGTTGATCTACCATTAAATAGTACCCCTAAAAGTGGACGGGACAGTGAAGACTCCTCCTCTGGATCTGTGAATACAGATGACACAGTGCTACTTATAGCAGCTCTTCATTGGAATCATTAAGAACACAGCAGTGGCCTAAAGTGTTTCCAATCCCGGTCTTCTCCTATGACACAGTATACCAATTACAGAGAGGAAATGCAGAGTACACAAAGAACCAATCTAGACTGACACCAAGCTCAAAAATGCTTTCAGACATACTCGAGAAACTGGCTGATAAAGTCCACACATACAAAGCATACCCTATCAGATGCTGACTTTAGTGATGTTGCTGAGGCATTGACAAGCAAGCATCCCTGCCTAAAGGAACCAGGGTGTTTCAATGAGAGCTATGGATGGAAACAAAGGATGAAGGTAAAAATGGCCAACTGCCGGACTCTACTCGGAGCACACGGAACATCTGCAGAGCTCGCTGTGAACTCGTTGAAGACCAAGGCCCTTTCTCATTTCACAAAATGGTTGGCTTCTGCTCGCCTGGCTCTCTTTAAATTCTTCGCAGGGTAGGACTCTTCTTGAGACTTGGGCCCTTTCTCATTTCTCGAAATTCCCCTCCTCGACTCCCTCCTCGAATCCTATCCTTGTGTCTTAGTCCCGCCCACAGGAGATGCGAGCGGAGGAGTCGAGGACGGGAACCGAGGAGAGAGGAGGGGAAGAAGCAGGCGGCTAGAGAAATTAGAAATCCTCACCTCTGAGCGGTCATTTTAAAGAGATGTCCATTAATGATGACAGGAGGCAGAGCATGTCTGATGGACAGAACTGTGTTCATGACAATTTATAGCCTATATTTGCTTTTAATTCATTCACAGTGCGGTATAATGAGACAATAACAGGCTACAGATGCGGACATATACACACACACATATATATTTATATGCCTATATTTATATAAATATATACAATTTCAGATTCAAACAAGTAGCCTATGAGAGCACTCTCATAATCGTAACACTATCAGAGACTTGATATATCCCCCCCGCCCCGCTCTCTGGTCGCTACAATGGGGAAATACAATTACGGGCCGAAGGTTTTACAAGTAGGCTGTTAATATAAAAGTAAGCATAGGACACCAAACCAACTGAGACCTGTCTGTCCACTGCATCTACGCAAACACACGTACACACTGTACACGCACCTACAGCTCCTTAAGCATATAATATATCAGGATACCGTTGTGTATTTTATTATGTGAAGCACTAAATGGTTTTAGAAAAATATCGACTCTTTGTTTGTAGAGATATCTACTAAACTAAAGCATACAAATAAAGAGAGTAATGTAGGCCTGTTATATAGCCTTCGTTACTTTACTAGCCAGACGCCTGATATTGCTCATGTGGAAGTCTCCAATATCCCCTTCACACACCTTGTGGTTAAAAGAAGTCCTAAATTCAGCCAAACTTGAGAAAATAAGGTGCATAGTGAGGGGCTCCCTGGGGAAATGCCACAGGATGTGGAACCCCTACTACAGATATACAGTGGAGCAAAAAAGTATTTAGTCAGTCACCAATTGTGCAAGTTCTCCCACTTAAAAAGATGAGCGAGGCCTGTCATTTTCATCCTAGGTATACCTCAACTATGAGAGACAAAATGAGAAGAAAAAAAATCCAGAAAATCACATTGTCTGATTTTTAAAGAATTTATTTGCAAATTATGGTGGAAAATAAATATTTGGTCAATAACAAAAGTTCATCTCAATACTTTGTTATATACCCTTTGTTGGCAATGAAAGAGTTCAAACGTTTTCTGTAAGTCTTCACAAGGTTTTCACACGCTGTTGCTGGTATTTTGGCCCATTCCTCCATGCAGATCTCCTCTAGAGCAGGGGTTCCTAAAGTGGGGGTCGCGAGACCCCGAGTGGGGGTCACGAGATGATTAAAAAAAAAAAATGGAAAAAAAATAATAATAATGTATTAAAAAAATAAAAAAATAAAAAAATGTATATATATTTTTAAAAATTATTATTAATAATAACGTTTGCATAGACATTTTCAGGGGCAGACTAGCCATCTGTATAATTTCCCCGCAACGAGGCTCCCCCTTTGACAATCCACTAGCGCAGTGTTTCTCAAACCTTTTCATACCAAGGACCACTTAACCAATAAAAAACACTCATGGACCCCCATCTCACGACACATGGCCCCATTCATTCTTTCCTTTACACGGATAAGTCGTCCTGGTCCCTTTTTAGAAAAATAGCCCCAAATCATGATGTTTCCACCCCATGTTTCACAGTAGGTATAGTGTTCTTTGGATGCAACTCAGCATTCTTTCTCTTCCAAAGAGTTTTTACCAAAAAGTTCTATTTTGGTTTCATCTGACCATATGACATTCTCCCAATCCTCTTCTGGATCATCTAAATCAGGGTTCCCCAGACTACGGCCCGCGGGCCGCATACGGCCCGCCACGCCCCTTTGACCGGCCCTCCACGTCTCTGCACCTCACCATTTGAACTGGCCCAAAGAAGAAAAAATAAATAAAATAAAATTATAAAATATTTTTTAAAATATTTTATTTTAGTTGTCCAACTTGTTTTGTGAAATAATAACATGACTCTCCAAACGAGGGCGGTAATCGCTGTTCATTCCGTCACCTGAGATTAGAACTCGAGGCCGTCAGTATGTAGTGGCCAGAGCGGCTCTGGTAGTGGCCATGAGCCAAACAGTGGAACTGTCAATCAGATCGCCAGCGCCTCTATCACGCTTTAAAAGCAACGTTATGTAACGTTCTGGTTGACATCTGTTACATTTGCATCTTGTTTTTTTAACACTAAAATATTTTTTTATTAACCATTTATATTTTATATAATTTAATATGTGTGTCTGTATTATTTATATGACGTATGTTTATGACCGAATTTCCGCCACCTTACAAGCTGATCGAAGTCATGCGCAGAAAATATTATGCTACAGTTGAACAGCAGTGTAATGGCGTGCAGTAAAGTGAGGAAAATTGACAGAGAGTGTCGGGTTTTTAAAGAACAATGGACCAAGGATTATTTTTTTGTTCCATGGAAGGACCGTGCCATTTGTATTATATGTAAAGAAAATGTGGCCGTGTTTAAAGAATTCAACCTTCGCCGCCATCACGAAACCCGGCACAGAGAGTATGCTAGCTTGAGCGGGCTAGCGAGAGATGATAAGGTTCGGCGTCTGAAAGGCGGACTAGCTGTTCAACAGGATGCCTTCCTTCGTCAATCCCGGGTCAACCTGGCTGCTGTCCGAGCTAGCTACAAAGTAGCTAACCTACTGGCTACCCACGGCAAGCCGTTCACAGACGGAGAATTCGGGAAGGCCATGATGCTGGCTGTGGCCGAGGAGGTGTGTCCCGAGAAGACAGATGCCTTCCGTGGGGTGAGTCTCTCAGCACAAACGATGACGAGACGAATTGAGGAGATGGGGGGAAACGTGTTTGACCAACTGAGAGAGAGAGCCGCAGAATTCAAGTGTTTTGCTTTAGCCATGGATGAAAGTAATGACGTACAGGACACGGCACAACTGTTGATTTTTATTCGTGGAGTCAACACACGTTTTGAAGTGTCAGAGGAGCTGGCATCACTGAGAAGCCTAAAAGGCACAACAACTGGAGAAGACCTTTTTGTCGAAGTGTGCAAAACAATGGGCGAACTTGGTCTGCAATGGGCTAATTTTGCCAGTGTCACTACAGATGGTGCGCCTAGCATGGTCGGATCTACGAGGGGTCTAGTAGGGCGCTTGAACGGCGAGTTCGAGGAACGAGGTCTCGCCCCACCGATTCAAGTCCACTGCCTGATTCACCAGCAAGCGCTGTGCTGCAAAGTTTTGAAGTGGGCGTCTGTGATGAAGGTGGTTGTGCGCTGTGTCAACTACATCCGGGAAAATGGGCTGAAACACAGGCAGTTCCAGGCCTTTCTCTCCGAGCTGGGGTCTGCTCACCAGGATGTGCTGTACTACACCGAAATCCGGTGGTTAAGTCGAGGCAAAGTATTGCGCCGTGTCTACGACCTGCTGCCCGAAATCAACACCTTCCTCCAGTCTAAAGGTGAAACGGTACGGGAGCTGACCGACCCGGAGTGGAAATGGGACCTCGCGTTTTTAACTGATGTGACTGAACTGTTGAACCACCTCAACCTACAGCTCCAAGGCAAAGGGAATCTCATCAGCGACATGTATTCCCACATAAAAGCATTCGAGGTGAAACTGCAGCTCCTTGTGCGACAGGTCCAAAAGCTGGACTTCACACATCTCCCTGCCACCCAAAGCTACTGCGCCGAGAAACCAGCCGCCCCTTTCCCAGTCGCGAAGTGCAAAGATGCCCTGGAGATGCTGCAGCGAGAGTTCAGTGTGCGCTTCCGCGAGCTTCATGTCAACAACAAAGACATAAGTCTGTTCCAGAACCCCTTTGCTGCTGACATTGACGACGCACTTCCCTCTCTTCAGTTTGAACTAGCCGAGCTGCAGAATTGTGATGTCCTTAAAGACGCATTCAAGCCTGACCACCTCCTTGAGTTCTATGCTGAGCTACCAGAGGGCACTTACCCAAACATTAAACAACATGCTCTGAAGATGTGTACCGTTTTTGGCAGCACCTACACCTGCGAGCAGACGTTTTCCCGCATGAAGCAAATAAAAAATCCAACGAGGAACAGACTCTCAGATGAACATTTGCATCAAACTTTGAGACTGGCAACCACTAGGCTACACCCAGACATCGGACTTCTCACCAGCCAGAAGCAAGCACACAGTTCACACTGATATGGTAAATATACTGATTTTAACTATTACAATTTTATATGGCTGTAAACATGAACTATGATTTTTTGATGACATATGATTAATGTTTTTAATGAATTTTAATGAATAATGCTACACTGTATTTGTAAAATCACATCACAAGGAACAACAGGCAGCATATTTATGTAATTTACTGAATGTGTCCAATGTCATCCCTTTATGCCAGGTTTCCAGGCAGCAAGAGAGGGGACTGCAACTGCTGACCTCAAAGATCACTGCCCATCCATCCTTCCTTCCACCCTGGCTACAAGTACCAATTCAGTTCACCTACTGCACATATTGCTGACTTCCCATTCTGTTACTCTCTTCTAGTTTAACCTGTCGAGGGTTTACTGCTCAGTCTCTCCTCCCAATCTCTTCTCTCAGCATCTGCCTCTCCATCGTTGTCTCTCTCTCTCCCTCTCTCTTCTCTCTCTCCTCTCTCTCCTCTTTCTCCTCTTTATGCACTGCCTCTCATCTCAATCTCCTATTTCAAAGGGATGATAATTGTGCTGTAAAAGTGTTTGGGTGCTCATTGCATTTTCACCTTGAACAAAAAAAATCTCACCTGAATATACAAATAAGAGTTGGTTAGTTGATATATTGTTCACCAAGTTTCTTGTCTTGATGATTTCTCATCTCACTGTAATATAGGCCTACCATTTCTATTGTATCACTCATAAACTGTCAATCACCATGTTTTTCTAACCTTTCCTTGCTATTTTTACATGGTTGTTATTAGAAAATAAAAGGAATACCTGTGGTATTTCAAATTGAAAAACATGTGAAGTACTCACTTCTTTTGCAAATCACTTGTAATGATGAACTATTTTGTGCTAGAAATTATGGCTATAACAGGCAGTGGCCTAGTATACAGCCCACATGATCGATCCCGGCCCCTCATCACAGTCAGGAACGATAATGTGGCCCCCAGAGAAAAAAGTTTGGGGACCCCTGATCTAAATGCTCTCTAGCAAACTTCAGACGGGCCTGGACATGTACTGGCTTAAGCAGGGGGACACTGCAGGATTTGAGTCCCTGGCGGCGTGGTGTGTTACTGATGGTAGCCTTTGTTACTTTGGTCCCAGCTCTCTGCAGGTCATTAGCCGCTTTCACACCGCAGGACTTGCCTTACCTTAGTGCCACGGCACTGAATCCGCCAGGGGGCTAGTGCCAATCGCATTCACACCGCAGTACTTTCCCTGAGGCAAGATTACGTTGACGTCACTTCGTCTTCTTCTTCTCTGGGTTTACTGGCAGGCCGCAAAACCACTTCACGGCGAGTACAAAAAAAAACGAGAGAAGAAGAACTACACGGGGGAGGGGGTATAAAGCCCACCCGCTGTACATATACATATATATATATATATATATATATATATAGGTAGGCTCAGCAGACAGACCGTAGTGCAAAGATAAAGTGTCACATGATTATCTACTAAATAGTGAATTCAGCATCAACTTCACCAAGATGAAGTTCATATCTTCCTAAGATACGTGTTACTTTATGTCCCTGCTAGAATTTTTAAATGATAAATGTGGGGCTTGGGGTTAAACACCCAATAATAACATAGTTTGTCTTTGGCTATGCTCAAAGTCCTTTTGGATCCTCTCAGGGACCGGCTCCACCTCTGAGAGACGGTCCCTCAGAGGTAGGTCAACTGCATATCATTTGATGTACATAGGAACTTTAAAACAATGTTTGACCTCTGACCAAGAGCCACTGCCATTGTATCTCAACTGCAGTAATGTATAACCTAGTCCATAGTTGATTCAAATACATTGCTCTACTTAGCGAAGTGGTAGCTTGGGTTTTAATGAAATGGCACAGTCCCATCAGCCACAGATCTACATAGACATGTACGATTCAGCAGCTCAGGCTTTTGGCGGGAAGAAGGTGAGCTACAAGACACTGACAATAATCGGGTAACACTTTACAATTACTAATTTGACCAGATTGTGTTCACTCAGTCCAGTAAAATTAAGTTGTTTTCTGTTTGTGTGTGTTGTTAAAAGGTGACAGAAAGGATGTCATTTAAGGTGTGTTATCTGTTATGAGGCTTTTAGTTACAGTCTTCACAAAATAAAAAAAGCTAATAGACTTTCAGAGCAACATTTTATAAAAGATTGACTTTAAAATCAATGATGTGCAACTTTGATGATTGCTAAACATCCCTTTGGCCAAAGTACAGTTGCAAAACGAACTATTTCACTGCAGTTATATGGAAACAAATAACACATTTTAAAACGTGCTGCTTAAGCATAACATGTGGCAGGGTTCTGCATGCCATAATAAAAAAAAGCATACTAATTATAAAACAACAAAATCACATTTACTGTACATTTCAAGTAAGGATAAGGTCAACTGAGGAAAAGTAAACAGAACACTGTTAATTCTGGACTTTGAAAAGGCTAATAGACTTAAAGGTTCATAGTTTGCGAACAGCCGATAAATAGTTCATTTGCAACTTGGATGATTACTGCAGTTGCAGAAACAGCTGTTTCACTGCAGTTGTGCTTCAAGAATCTGTATTGGTTTCCAAACTGAGAAGATGGAAACACATTTGATTTTGGTTGGTCTGCTGTCTCTCTGCAGCCTCTCCTTAAGTCAAGGTAATTACCCTACATTATATATATTGTAATTTGACCATTCGTGTGTGGCAGAGCATATTTACTATGTACATTTCTTAAGTTTGTAACACACAGCTTCTGGAGAATGTGGATTTCCCAGGAACGGACATCAAATTTGAATACTCTCCAGATGTTGAACACTGTCAGCAGCTTTGCACCCAGCACCCTTCCTGTCTCTTCTTTACCTTCGTACGCCCTGACTGGACAGGAGATTTGAGGTATGGCAAGCAGTACACAAGTAACTAGAAATACATTAGTAAGTTATATTTTCCTGTGAATTTTGACTTCTCTTTCAGAAAACAGTGAGAATCATTTTTACCTCAGAAAACTAGAACTGGAAAATTGGACCAATAATTCAAACCCAACTTTTGTATCCATTTCAAGCTTTTTTTCTAATCTCAATCCTGAACTCAATGTAAATGAAAAAACAAACATGCAGATTATTATATAGCTCTTTCACAGACAGCCCTACATTATAGGTATTGTCTTTAAAAAAAGGCTCTATTTGCTAATTGGGTACGTTTTGTGGGTACTAGTTATTTTTACTATCATTGGTGTCTGTTGGATTTTTAAAGGTTTTAAGTAAAAAGACCCAATCATCTCTGCAGGCATTTCTACTGCTACTTAAAGACCACTGCTTCTGGAAATGTTGCAGTTCAGAAACCATTAAAGGGCGTCACCTCTGGGTTTTCTCTCAAAGCCTGCACCTCAGAATTACGTAAGCTAAAAAAACAGTTTATAACCAATATGAAGAGCATTAGTTAATAAGCTATATGTGATAACACTCATTTACTCTCTGTCTCTGTCTGCCAGAGCCTTGTCTGCCTAATGTGTACCCCGATGTGGACTTCTTGGGGGCCGACTACACTGCTTTGTTCACAGCGGACCATGAGGAGTGCCAGAGAGCCTGCACTCAAGACCCTGGCTGTCAGTTCTTTACTTTTGTACGTGAAGACTTTGGATCAGAGACTATCAGGTAAACCGGGATCAACACTGCTGTAGAAAAGTGCCTTTAGCCATGCTCTTAAACGGCCAGAAAGGCTATGGCTTCAAAAACCGTAGTCCACAAACCAGTGGGTGGCGTCCAGTTGACTATGTCGACTTCTTATACACAATCTTGTGATAATGATACCAGGATGGCAACAGAGTGAAGATGTTGCTCTTGCACCAGAAGGTTGGCCACATGTGATAGGCTCTCTACAATGCCCTAAATATGTTTTTTCATGTGTTGTTTTAGGTTCAAGTGCCACCTTAAATATAGCCCGTCAATACCAGTTCCTCCGATTGTGGAAAAACAGACTGGTGTAGTATCTGGATTCTCCCAAAACGTGCATCTGCCTCAACAGTCTACCACAGGTACACAAGCAGTCATATCAAAACCATTAGGTAAACGTCCTGTACGTTTCTAAGCATATTTTTTGAATGTGTTACTCGTGTTTCTTACAGCATGTGAGGGCAAGCTTTTTCGATCCATAAGCGTCCCGCAAAGCAACCTGAAGACTCTTCCTGGTGTCAGTCCTGATCACTGTCGGGCGTTGTGCTCTGCTCATCCATCCTGCACCTTCTTCACTTTCGACAGGTATCTCTCCTTTCCTATGTATCCATAAGAACATGCAATGAGGTATCATAGAGTGTCTATTATTACTAGCCAATGTGTTGTTTTAGAAAGTATCCTAACTCTCCTCTCTGTGATGATTTTATTTTATTAAGGGTTTTATTTGCTTTCTTTCATGCAGTAATGAATTTAAATGTCACCTGAAGAACAACAAAGACAAAATGGAGACAATAGCTAAAGAAGGATCCACAACTGGTTTTCCTGAACGCTTCTGTCAGCTGGATGAGAGTATGTATCACTGATCAACACTAACACTGTCAGATAGGGAAAGCTTTCAGTGCAACATCTAGAGTAGACCATCTGCAATAGCTTTGGTTTGATGATGGACTCATTCAAACAATTGAATGTAGATAGTGTTAAATGTAGATTCGTTGAACAGGGGTTGAATGTGGTGCTTATGCATATTCAGCAGAGGTGAAAAAAGTACTCGGATCCTTTTCTTAAGTAAAAGTAGAAATCCTATGGACTGAAAATACTTATTGCAAGCAAAAATCCAGAATTCAAAGTAGAAGTACAGATTATCAGCAAACTGCACTCAAAATATGCATGTGGAGCCTATGTTACATACTTATAACATAATATGGAGCACTGCTAATATATAAGAACAACCCAGTATACTCATTTACATTTATTTAACACTCATAGTTACTTTGAGATATTGTGACTGTATCACAATATCTAAAAGTAACTATGAGTGTTAAATAAATGTAAAAAGTCTATATTTGTCTTCAAAATGCATATTAGTAACATAAAATGTAAATGCTCATGTAAAGTACAATCATGTATAAATAGTACTCATGTATTGTACTTCAGTAAATGTATTTAGTTAGATAGTCATTGTGTTGCATACAGGCACCCCTGTTTGAAGAAATAGAGGAATACAGTATTGGCATACATTTATTAGTTCCCTCTGGGGGACTAAAAACGAATCAAAATGCATGTATTTATGTGGTTTAGCCTGCAGTAGAAGTTCTCTCTGGTTCTCTCTGCTTACAGATTGGCTTAAAGTTGCTCACGAAGGAGTGGATCTCCGAAGTTCTGATATCCGTTTTGAGCTGATGGACGATGCAGACTCCTGTCAGAGGAAATGTACTGAGGATCCTCTCTGCCAGTTCTACACCTACGTCAATGAAGCCTCCAATTACCGAGATCACTGGTACAGTATAGTATGCATGCAAAAGAGAAACACGTTTTGTATTTAAAAAATACAATTGAGGTAATCTTTTAACATTAAAACCTCATTGTAACACACTTTATAATTTGATTACAGCTGTATTTATGGTGAATAATTGAGATTGTGTTGATTGTGTGTTCTAGGCGTCGCTGCTATTTCAAGCGTACCATCACCATGCCTGCTCCGCCTAAAATCACCAAACTTGAGAAGGTTACATCCGGCTTCCAGCTGAGGTCCTGTATGTAGACTGCTTCACACACACGTCGTGTAGATGTAAGCAGCACTGTTTGATTTCTGTTTAAACTGCAGAGGATTATTTTGGTGTGAAAACAAGAGTAATAAACAGAAAGAATACCAGTTTGCTTTCAGCCTGCTTTATTCAACTAAAAGCGAACTAATCACACAATCACTTTACAGAATTCATCGAGATTTTGAGGAAGATGTATGACAAAGAAAACTTTCTAATTTCGTCAGTTTAGCCGTTACATCTCCTTGTTTTCTCTTGTCCTTTCTCTTTTGAGTGCCGCTCTTGTGCTTCGGTTTGCTGTAGGCCTACTTTATAAATGCAAGCTATTCAATTGTTTATAATGCTGCCAAACTTGCTGCTTCTAGCTACAGTACCTATAACTTTTGAGGTTGATGAAACGGTAGCTCGTCACGCAAGGTATCACATGACATGAAAGGGAGCAAGGTCATTGGACAGACTAATTACAAAATAATTTAGGTTGCTTGGTTACTTTGAAGATAATATGCATTCACTATGACAATATCATGCTATTACTAGGAGTGTTCTATAGTGTGTTCAAAAAACAACTACAGAAACACTATATATTATAGTTATACTATTTAAAATAATATAGGAATACTAAAAAGATCTAGATACATAGTATTACTATTGAAATATTATAGGGCTACTAGCTAATAAAATGGAACTACAGAAAAAACTAGTAATACGATAGATGGTGAAAAATACTACAGAACACTACAAACTTACTATCGGATACTATACAACTCTTACAGTATACTATAGTAATACTATAGTTCATTTCGTAAGGGAGGTGCGTACAGCAGACAGTAGCTAGCAGTTTTCGACAGATACAGCCCACTCAAAAATGTATTGTTCAACTGATATTGC
Organism: Notothenia rossii; assembly: GCF_949606895.1. Taxonomy (NCBI): domain Eukaryota; kingdom Metazoa; phylum Chordata; class Actinopteri; order Perciformes; family Nototheniidae; genus Notothenia; species Notothenia rossii. The sequence continues at coordinate 7,199,306 of NC_136908.1, read as the reverse complement.
TGCTGTCACTCCTCGGCTCTTGGTAGTTCAGGCATTTATCAAACCTGGCAACTCCAGGTTTCCTGGCAGCTGTCAATCAAAGTCCAGTGGCTCCGCCCCAAAGTGTCAGAAACTTTTCACGCGCGCGCACACAGACTCCGCGAGCGAGTGAGGCTGACACTCCCGTGAGCGAGCAAGAGGGCTTTCTCTCTCGTGAACGAGTGCATAGCCGCTCGCGGGGGTTTAATCTGCGCGCGAGGGTCATTTCATGCGCGTGTAAAAGCACATTTTCCGCTCGTGAGTAGCTTGTTTTGCGCGCTAGAATATTGACCCAAATCTGACTCCATACTATAGGCTCAATAAACGTGTCCGTTCACACGAGACCGCTCGACCCGCTGGAGACGCTGTAGTACATATGCCGGACCTGTAAGTGGCGCTGTACTTCTGCCACAAAATACACCAAAAACAGCGAAGAAGACTTCATGGTTGCCATGGTTGCCCTTTTGTTTATTCTCCGCGGTGGATTTAGCAGCAGATGTGGGGAGACGGAGAGGAAGGGCTCTGGCTGTTTCTCTTTAGAATTAGAAAAGTGCCGGTCAAAGGTCTTCTTTGTTATTTATTGAGCTTTAAAACAAATTATTAACGACTCTATACACGGAACCTCTCTTTCCCCCCCCCTCTCCTGCAGTCTCCATCTGATCTCTGATCTCTCTCTCCTGTCCGATTTGACTTTACTCGCGTGTATGGCTGACTGCCTGCGTGTCAAAGGACACCTAAACAATAAGCAACATTTTGACCGGAGAGATTTAGATTTACAGGAGGAGAGGCGGGGCTATGGCGTATAGGACGTACACACTCAATCAATCAATCAATCAATGTTTATTTATATAGCCCAATATCACAAATGTTACATTTGTCTCAGTGGACTTCACAGTTTGTACAGAATATCAGTATGACAATACGACACCCTCTGTCCTTAGACCCTCACATCATACAAGAAAAAACTTCCAAAAAATGAAAAAACCCCACAGTTTAAAGGGAAAAATGGGAGAAACCTCAGGGAGAGCAACAGAGGAGGGATCCCTCTCCCAGGACGGACAGACATGCAATAGATGCCGTGTGTAAATCGAAGAGATAATACATTTTACAGCGTAGGTAGACCAAATGTTTGGAAATGCATGTGTCTATAATAAGAAGATGTCAAACATCCTGGGAGCCATCAGGGAAGTAGATGAGAGTCAGGCAGGACCGCAGAGACAGGTTCAGCCACGACTCGAAGTCCAGGACTCAATCCAGAACTAAGGATAGAGGATCCAGGACACAAGACCACAGCAACAGGATCAGCCACGACTCAGGATCCCGGTGTAGAAATGTTGGGGAAGCTGGGTTATTCGGAACATGAGAGTACACAGGTACAGACTGACAGAAGGATTTCCAATCAATTATCAATTAGCCAATTGATGATCCAGTCTGCCCTGGTTGATAGTCGCACCGGGAATAGGGGGCCCTGCCCTTCCCCGAGGGTGCAGCGAGTACTTTGTCCACAGCCCCCAGAAACGGCGGGGTCCGGGTCAGTCCGGGTCCGGGTCCTTCTCCAGGTCTTTATTATTTTATATTTTTTATATTTCAAATTCCTCCGCGTATCACTAGCACTGGCAAACAAGTGGGATGACAACAGTGCGATTCGAGTCCGACAGGACAAAAAAAATAAAACAACAACATCAAAAACTAAAGGCTCTGAGTCTAAGTCCATTATTAATAACGTAATGAAAAAGTAGAAATCAAACAATGTGTATAAATGGAACAAAAAGACCAAACATATAAAATAAAAACATAGCACACAGGTCCACCACCTTATTGTACAGAGACATCCGGCATGTCCAGCTCCCATATACAGTGGGGCAAAAAAGTATTTAGTCAGCCACCAATTGTGCAAGTTCTCCAACTTAAAAAGATGAGAGAGGCCTGTAATGTTCATCCTCGGTACACTTCAACTATGAGAGACAAAATGGGGGGAAAGAATCCAGGAAATCACATTGTAGGATTTTTAATGAATTAATTGGTAAATTCCTCGGTAAAATAAGTATTTGTTCACCTACAAACAAACAAGATTTCTGGCTCTCACAGACCTGTAACTTCTCCTTTAAGAGCCTCCTCTGTCCTCCACTTGTTAACTGTATTAATGGCACCTGTTTGAACTCGTTATCAGTATAAAAGACACCTGTCCACAACCTCAAACCGTCACACTCCAAACTCCACTATGGCCAAGACCAAAGAGCTGTCAAAGGACACCAGAAACAAAATTGTAGACCTGCACCAGGCTGGGAAGACTGAATCTGCAATAGGTAAGCAGCTTGGTGTGAAGAAATCAACTGTGGGAGCAATTATTAGAAAATGGAAGACATACAAGACCACTGATAATCTCCCTCGATCTGGGGCTCCACGCAAGATCTCACCCCGTGGGGTCAAAATGATCACAAGAACGGTGAGCAAAAATCCAGAACCACACGGGAGGGCCTAGTCATTAGCTGCATTCACATCGCGGGACTTTCCCTGGTACTTTGGTACTTTAGTTCCATTAGTACCAATAATGTCGCCTTCACACCGCCGGGACTACTCAGTGCCGGGAACTCTTTTGGCCATTTTCAGTCCCTGCTAGAGAGGTGGTACGAACCTGGTGATAAAAGAGTGCCAATTTCTATTCTATTTCTATTGGCTGGGCGAATTGCAAACCACGCCCCGTTAGATTCTGATTTTTTTTTGTTAGGCAGCCATTTTTTTCCTCGCTACAAAACGACATCCACACCTGAGCGAGTAGTTTTTTTGTACTTTAAAGCAGTTATGACAACACGTACTAGAACACCGGAGTGGTGGAATGATGAGGATGTGTCTGCACTTCTGGCAATTTACTCTGAGGACGGGATGCAGCAGCTTCTACAGAAAGCAGTTCCCAACTCCAAATGTTTTGAGCGATGTTCGCAAAAGCTACTTGAGCGGCGTGATGCCGTTATTGTTATGTCTTGACTGTGCAATAAAACAAACAAACTGGCGAAGCTTTATTTATTGTCTGAACAGTCTATGGTCCCACCCCAAATTTGCAGAATAGAAGAATGTGAGAGCAGACAGGTGTCGGTGGTTGAATTTATCTACAATGTTGCAACCTTGTGCAGCAATGGCAGGGGCAGAAACACAAGTCTTACACACATAAACACCAGTCATTTATCATGTCATTTGTTTTAGATCAGGGGTTTTCAAAGTCTGGGTAGTTTAGCCTCCCCTCAGAGAACATAAGAACAGCCACGCCCCCCCTTCCAATTATTATTGCTGTTATTATTATTATTATTATTATTATTATTATTATTATTATTATTATTATTGTTGTTGTTGCTATAATGCAGGGGTATTCAATTGCATTTCAAAGAGGTCCAGTAAGAGAAAATGTAATTAAAGGCTCTGTTTTCGCTGTCTACCTTCCGCCATTTGAAATTACTCCGACTGTTTCTCTCCTCTTGTCGTGTCTCTGTGTGTGTGTTTGAATCTATCGTGCTGACTGCACCGATTTGATTGGCTGAGTAGCGTCACCTCCTTAAAACATTAAACAATAACTTTTTTAAACCTTTTTATTTTTATGTTTTAAACATATTGTATAAAACTCCCCCACTACTTGGACTATTCCTTGCACCCCTCTAGAATAAGCCCGAATGGTCTCAACCATATTGCATCAGTAACGTGCACTTGTTATTATAACAAGATCGCAAGGACCTGGTAGCGATCGGAAAATTGAGTGTTGTTCAGTTTGTGTGTTGTGGAACATGCGAGTCCGTGCATGAAAATATACCACATGTTCAATTCACTACCCTGGAAGTTAATACAGTTGCTACATTTGGAACAGCCTGTGCTGTGGACAGCCGTTCTTCCTTGCATGTCAGTTGCCGACACCTTCTTACAGAGGACAGGCACATCTAGCTGCAGCACGACCCGTATATTTCCGCACGCCGTGTTCTCAAGATTTTTTTTTTTTTAACATTTTCAACATGGTGGATAAATCCTTATATGCTCCCGGTAACACACTGAACGTCAACTTTGCCTCCTTATTACACTCACCCCTACTTTAGTGGGAACAATGAGTCTGCGTCTTTGATGCACAGAGGAATAAACGCAGATCATCCTCTGGCTGCAGCCTTGACTGGTACTTGCTTTTGATCAAAGTCAATGCGGAAAACCTGCACTCACACAGGTAGGTGGAGTTGAAGGAAATGAGCACTTTTACAGCCTTTTTGGCGAGGTGGGGGAACTCGGTCTTCACAGACAGCCACAAGTGGGCAAGTGTCACTTTACTCGTCTTTTTCTCGTTCTTTTGTGTCTCACGCTGCGCCTCCCCTGAAGCTCTCTGGTGCCCCCAGGGGAGGCGCGCCTCACACTTTGAAAACCGCTGTTTTAGATAAATTAGGGAAAAACACCGAACAACAGTTAATTGCCTTTTCCAAAATCAGCCTGAGGGGGTAATATATAATAAATACTTAAAGATAAAGTCCATTGTTATAATGGGGTATTTTATTTGTAAATTACCCTTATAACCCAGCCTCATGGTGCACATGATTCTTTGCTTGGACATTTTGTTGGTTTGAGTCATTTGAGCTCGGATTCTAGTAGGGACATAAAGTAACACGTATCTTAGGAAGATATGAACTTCATCTTGGTGAAGTTGATGCTGAATTCACTATTTAGTAGATAATCATGTGACACTTTATCTTTGCACTACGGTCTGTCTGCTGAGCCTACCTACAGCGGGTGGGCTTTATACCCCCTCCCCCGTGTAGTTCTTCTTCTCTCGTTTTTTTTTGTTCTCGCCGTGAAGTGGTTTTGCGGCCTGCCAGTAAACCCAGAGAAGAAGAAGACGAAGTGACGTCAACGTAATCTTGCCTCAGGGAAAGTACTGCGGTGTGAATGCGATTGGCATTAGCCCCCTGGCGGATTAAGTGCCGTGGTACTTTAGTGCCGGCACTAAAGTACGGCAAGTCCTGCGGTGTGAAAGCGGCTAATGACCTGCAGAGAGCTGGGACCAAAGTAACAAAGGCTACCATCAGTAACACACCACGCTGCCAGGGACTCAAATCCTGCAGTGCCAGACGTGTCCCCCTGCTTAAGCCAGTACATGTCCAGGCCCGTCTGAAGTTTGCTAGAGAGCATTTGATCCAGAAGAGGATTGGGAGAATGTCATATGGTCAGATGAAACCAAAATAGAACTTTTTGGTAAAAACTCAACTAGAGGTGTTTGGAAGAGAAACAATGCTGAGTTGCATCCAAAGAACACTATACCTACTGTGAAACATGGGGGTGGAAACATCATGCTTTGGGGCTATTTTTCTGCAAAGGGACCAGGACGACTGATCTGTGTAAAGGAAAGAATGAATGGGGCCATGTATCGTGAGATTTTGAGTGACAACCTCATTCCATCAGCAAGGGCATTGAAAATGAAACGTGGCTGGGTCTTTCAGCATGACAATGATCCCAAACACACCGCCCGGGCAATGAAGGAGTGGCTTCGTAAGAAGCATTTCAAGGTCTTGGAGTGGCCTAGCCAGTCTCCAGATCTCAATCCCATAGAAAATATTTGGAGGGAGTTTAAAGTCTGTGTTGCCCAGCGACAGCCCCAAAACATCACTGCTCTAGAGCAGGGGTTCCCAAACTTTTCAGCCCGCGACCCCCAAAATAACAGTGCCAGAGAACGTTATTATTAATAATAATTTAAAAAACGTTATTATTAATTATAATAAACATTTTTAAAAAAGGATCTCGCGACCCCCACTTTGGGAACCCCTGCTCTAGAGGAGATCTGCATGGAGGAATGGGCCAAAATACCAGCAACAGTGTGAAAACCTTGTGAAGACTTACAGAAAACGTTTGACCTCTGTCATTGCCAACAAAGGGTATATAACTAAGTATTGAGATGAACTTTTGTTATTGACCAAATACTTATTTTCCACCATAATTTGCAAATAAATTCTTTAAAAATCAGACAATGTAATTTTCTGGATTTTTTTTTCTCATTTATAGTTGAGGTATACCTAGGATGAAAATGACAGGCCTCTCTCATCTTTTTAAGTGGGAGAACTTGCACAATTGGTGGCTGACTAAATACTTTTTTGCCCCACTGTATATCTGTAGTAGGGGTTCCACATCCTGTGGAATATCCCCAGGGAGCCCCTCACTATGCACCTTATTTTCTCAAGTTTGGCTGAATTTAGGACTTCTTTTAACCACAAGGTGTGTGAAGGGGATATTGGAGACTTCCACATGAGCAATATCAGGCGTCTGGCTAGTAAAGTAACGAAGGCTATATAACAGGCCTGCATTACTCTCTTTATTTGTATTCTTTAGTTTAGTAGATATCTCTACAAACAAAGAGTCGATATTTTTCTAAAACCATTTAGTGCTTCACATAATAAAATACACAACGGTATCCTGATATATTATATGCTTTAGGAGCTGTAGGTGCGTGTACAGTGTGTACGTGTGTTTGCGTAGATGCAGCGGACAGACAGGTTTGGTGTCCTATGCTTACTTTTATATTAACAGCCTACTTGTAAAACCTTCGGCCCGTAATTGTATTTCCCCATTGTAGCGACCAGAGAGCGGGGCTGGGGGGATATATCAAGTCTCTGATAGTGTTACGATTATGAGAGTGCTCTCATAGGCTACTTGTTTGAATCTGAAATTGTATATATTTATATAAATATAGGCATATAAATATATATGTGTGTGTGTATATGTCCGCATCTGTAGCCTGTTATTGTCTCATTATACCGCACTGTGAATGAATTAAAAGCAAATATAGGCTATAAATTCTCATGAACACAGTTCTGTCCATCAGACATGCTCTGCCTCCTGTCATCATTAATGGACATCTCTTTAAAATGACCGCTCAGAGGAGAGGATTTCTAATTTCTCTAGCCGCCTGCTTCTTCCCCTCCTCTCTCCTCGGTTCCTGTCCTCGACTCCTCCGCTCGCATCTCCTGTGGGCGGGACTAAGACACAAGGATAGGAGTCGAGGAGGGAGTCGAGGAGGGGAATTTCGAGGAATGAGAAAGGGCCCAAGTCTCAAGAAGAGTCCTACCCTGCGAAGAATTTAAAGAGAGCCAGGCGAGCAGAGGCCAACCATTTTGAGAAATGAGAAAGGGCCCAAGTCTCAAGAAGAGTCCTACCCTGCGAAGAATTTAAAGAGAGCCAGGCGAGCAGAGGCCAACCATTTTGTGAAATGAGAAAGGGCCTTGGTCTTCAACGAGTTCACAGCGAGCTCTGCAGATGTTCCGTGTGCTCCGAGTAGAGTCCGGCAGTTGGCCATTTTTACCTTCATCCTTTGTTTCCATCCATAGCTCTCATTGAAAGACCCTGGTTCCTTTAGGCAGGGATGCTTGCTTGTCAATGCCTCAGCAACATCACTAAAGTCAGCATCTGATGGGGTATGCTTTGTATGTGTGGACTTTTTTTTTTGTATTTCTATTTATTTATAGAAGGACCATGCAAACAAAAACATTAATCTCAGCAAAGAGAAGAGATGAAATATGCCAGATTATAGCTAAAAGCTCATTTCCATCTGTGGTCCTCAGGCAGGTTCATGATTTGAAATCATTTCAATGTATACTATAGGATAGTAACCAAAAATATCGTTTAAAACTGGAGAGATAAAAAAATATGCATAAATAAATAAATGTTAACTAGGTCAAATAATATATGAAAGAATAACACAAATTAAATAAGTTACATTCATTTGTTATTGGCTATGGTATTGGCATTGGTTATGTTCCCATACTTATTTGATTATTAAAATGTAAACCGATCTTTTTCATATGGGTGTTTTAGAGTTGTACCCCCTAGATCTAGTAGTGATTCTGCTCAAAGTGCACCAGATTGAAGCATTAACCACACCTATCCATAACTTCACCCTCAACATAGACGGCTTCCCAGTTCAAACCTCCACTCACGTCCGGAACCTAGGCATCATATTTGACCAAACCCTCTCCAACAACAAATATATCAAACAGATCACAAAGACAGCCTTCTTCCACCTCAAAAACATCGCCCGTCTACGTCCATCCCTCTCCCCCACTGCTGCAGAAACCCTCATCCACCCCTTCATCACGTCCCGTCTGGACTATTGCAACAGCCTCCTCTATGGTTCACCTGCAAAAATCCTCAACAAACTTCAATACATCCAGAACTCCGCCGTCCATCTAAACACCCGAATCCGTAAAATCTCGCCTAGGGCTGCAAATTGTCTAGAGCCGGTCCTGGGGGTAAGACAATGTTTGTTGGCATTTTTAATCCAAAAAACAAATTTAGCACTAGGGTAAACTTGATAGAGAAAAATGTAATAATTGTTCCTCAAGTGTGTTCCAACAAAACAGGCTGTAAGTTAGCTGGGATCGCCAGCACCATTGTTTACAAGAGAATCTCCAATGCGGATCTCGGCTCCATTGAGTCGTTCAGGGACTTCTTATCTGTTGGTCAATAATCATGATCAGCATCCAATCACTTAATACCACGTAGTATACTCCCATGCACATGAACCCAGTTCCAGTCAACAGATCAAGGTTCCAGTAGTTATCTAACGACACACTGATGAAACATTCTCGTAAGTTCGGGTTTGCGCAACCATTGCTTTAATCACAGAGCGATAACTGCACTGATCCAACAGTTTCATTTAACTAGGATTTAGTTTATCACATTGACATATTATATATTTTGTGTCATAGCTACAAATGCAAGAGAAACATATGTTTATATGATGCTGTGTGCAGAGGTGGGAAAAGTACTTGGATCTTCTACTTATGTTACTCAAGTAAAAGTAGAAATGTATTGGCATCAAAACATACTAAAAGTACCCAAAGTAAAAGTAGTCATTATGCAGATTGGTCCATTTTAGAATAATATATGATGTGTTTTTATACATATTGATCATTAAAGTGTTATCAAAGCTGGTAAAGGTGCAGCTAGTTTTCATGACTTAGTATACTGCAGGGTAGCTTGTGGATTTACTCCAGGTGGAACTAAAGTCTGATTTAAGTGTTGATTAGATTTCACATCATTCATCCAAATCTGTAACGTAACTAAAGGCATTAAATAAATGTAGAGGAGTAAGGCTAGGCAAGTTTATTTATATAGCAATTCAACGTGCTTTACAAAAATGAAAGACATTAAGAAAATGGCATTTCAAAACAGTCATTGAAAAGAAAAGATAATAAAATAAACATTAAAAGACAAAATACATGGATAAAAGTTACAGTGCAGTTTAAGATAAGAATAGTTCAATTAAAAGCAGCGGCAAAATGAAAAGTCTTCAGCCTGGATTTAAAAGTAGTAAGGGTTGCAACGGACCTGCAGGTTTCTGGGAGTTTGTTCCAGATGTTTGGAGCATAATCACTGAACGCTGCTTCTCCATGTTTAGTTCTGACTATGGGGACAGAAAGCTGACCAGTCCCTGAAGACCTGAGAGATCTGGATGGTTCATCATTTAGCAGGAGGTCAGAAATGTATTTTGGGCTTAAACCATTCAAAGCTTTATAAACCAGCAGCAGTATTTTTTAAATGAATTATTTGAAACACAGGAAGCCAGTGGAAAGACTTCAGAACTGGAGTGACGTGATCCACTTTCTTAGTGTCGGTGAGGACTCGAGCAGCAGCGTTCTGAATCAGCTGCAGCTTTCTAATCATTTTTTTAGTTAGACCTGTAAAGACACCATTACAGTAGTCCAGTCTACTGAGGGTAAAAGCATGGACAAGTTTTTCCAAATCCTGCGGTGATATTAATCTTTTAATCCTCGATATATTCTTTAGGTGATAGGAGGCCGTCCATCCCGTTGGCAACCTCGAACTCAACAGTTTCACAGAATCACAAATGACGACCCTCGATCAGGCTTTTAATTTGGCAAACTTGGTATTTGTCCATTACTGTGATCAGATCAGAACACAGTGGAGGAATCATTCATAAATGAAGTGTATTCCCGCTCCAATCCTATTTCTTGGCACTGTAAGGATATCTGTGAATACTGTATGGCGGTCAATAATTAACTATAAATCGGGGTATGACACGTTTGTTGGCATTTTTAATCGAACAAACGTATCTCGTGCCCTCTTTGGTCATGTGCGCGTTCGTGTGTGTGTTGGAGTTGGAGGAGGGGCTCTGTAAGGAAGTGGCAAATTTGTTCCGGCTGTGTATTTTCAAATTCTAGTGTTTTTTGCTTTAGAAAAACATTGACGGTAGCCTAGAGGTCTCAAACCAACAAAATGTCCAAGCAAAGAATCATGTGCACCATGAGGCTGGGTTATAAGGGTAATTTACAAATAAAATACCCCATTATAACAATGGACTTTATCTTTATGTATTTATTATATATTACCCCCTCAGGCTGATTTTGGAAAAGGACATTAACTGTTGTTCGGTGTTTTTCCCTTATTTATCTAAAACAAATGACATGATAAATTACTTGTGTTTATGTGTGTAAGACTTGTGTTTCTGCCCCTGCCATTGCTGCACAAGGTTGCAACATTGTAGATAAATTCAACCACCGACACCTGTCTGCTCTCACATTCTTCTATTCTGCAAATTTGGGGTGGGACCATAGACTGTACACACAATAAATAAAGCTTCGCCAGTTTGTTTGTTTTATTGCACAGTCAAGACATAACAATAACGGCATCACGCCGCTCAAGTAGCTTTTGCGAACATCGCTCAAAACATTTGGAGTTGGGAACTGCTTTCTGTAGAAGCTGCTGCATCCCGTCCTCAGAGTAAATTGCCAGAAGCGCAGACACTTCCTCATCATTCCACCGCTCCGGTGTTGTAGTACGTGTGGTCATAACTGCTTTAAAGTACAAAAAAACTACTCGCTCAGGTGTGGATGTGGTTTTGTAGCGAGGAAAAAAATGGCTGCCTAACAAAAAAAAATCGGAGTCTAACGGGGCGTGGTTTGCAATTCGCCCAGCCAATAGAAATAGAATAGAAATTGGCACTCTTTTATCACCAGGTTCGTACCACCTCTCTAGCAGGGACTGAAAATGGCCAAAAGAGTTCCCGGCACTGAGTAGTCCCGGCGGTGTGAACGCGACATTATTGGTACTAACGGAACTAAAGAACCAAAGTACCAGGGAAAGTCCCGCGGTGTGAATGCGGCTAATGACTAGGTCCTCCCGTGTGGTTCTGGGATTTTGCTCACCGTTCTTGTGATCATTTTTGACCCCACGGGGTGAGATCTTGCGTGGAGCCCCAGATCGAGGGAGATTATCAGTGGTCTTGTATGTCTTCCATTTTCTAATAATTGCTCCCACAGTTGATTTCTTCACACCAAGCTGCTTACCTATTGCAGATTCAGTCTTCCCAGCCTGGTGCAGGTCTACAATTTTGTTTCTGGTGTCCTTTGACAGCTCTTTGGTCTTGGCCATAGTGGAGTTTGGAGTGTGACGGTTTGAGGTTGTGGACAGGTGTCTTTTATACTGATAACGAGTTCAAACAGGTGCCTTTAATTCAGTTAACAAGTGGAGGACAGAGGAGGCTCTTAAAGAAGAAGTTACAGGTCTGTGAGAGCCAGAAATCTTGTTTGTTTGTAGTTGACCAAATACTTATTTTACTGAGGAATTTACCAATTAATTCATAAAAAATCCTACAATGTGATTTCCTGGATTCTTTCCCCCCATTTTGTCTCTCATAGTTGAAGTGTACCTAGGATGAAAATTACAGGCCTCTCTCATCTTTTTAAGTTGGAGAACTTGCACAATTGGTGGCTGACTAAATACTTCTTTGCCCCACTGTACATGGGAGCTGGACATGCCGGATGTCTCTGTACAATAAGGTGGTGGACCTGTGTGCTATGATTTAATTTTATATGTTTGGTCTTTTTGTTCCATTTATACACATTGTTTGATTTCTACTTTTTCATTACGTTATTAATAATGGACTTAGACTCAGACCCTTTAGTTTTTGATGTTGTTGTTTTTTTTTTTTTGTCCTGTCGGACTCGAATCGCACTGTTGTCATCCCACTTGTTTGCCAGTGCTAGTGATACGCGGAGGAATTTGAAATATAAAAAATATAAAATAATAAAAGATCTGGAGAAGGACCCGGACCCGGACTGACCCGGACCCCGCCGTTTCTGGGGGCCGTGGACAAAGTATTTGCTGCACCCTCGGGGAAGGGCGGGGCCCCCTATTCCCGTTGCGACTGTCAACCAGGGCAGACTGGATCATCAATTGGCTAATTGATAATTGATTGGAAATCCTTCTGTCAGTCTGTACCTGTGTACTCTCATGTTCCGAATAACCCAGCTTCCCCAACATTTCTACACCGGGATCCTGAGTCGTGGCTGATCCTGTTGCTGTGGTCTTGTGTCCTGGATCCTCTATCCTGAGTTCTGGATTGAGTCCTGGACTTCGAGTCGTGGCTGAACCTGTCTCTGCGGTCCTGCCTGACTCTCTACTACTACTTCTCTGATGGCTCCCAGGATTGTTGACATCTTCTTATTATAGACACATGCATTTCCAAACATTTGGTCTACATACGCTGTAAAATGTATTATCTCTTCGATTTACACACGGCATCTATTGCATGTCTGTCCGTCCTGGGAGAGGGATCCCTCCTCTGTTGCTCTCCCTGAGGTTTCTCCCATTTTTCCCTTTAAACTGTGGGTTTTTTTCATTTTTTGGAAGTTTTTTCTTGTATGATGTGAGGGTCTAAGGACAGAGGGTGTCGTATTGTCATACTGATATTCTGTACAAACTGTGAAGTCCACTGAGACAAATGTAACATTTGTGATATTGGGCTATATAAATAAACATTGATTGATTGATTGATTGATTGATTGAGTGTGTACGTCCTATACGCCATAGCCCCGCCTCTCCTCCTGTAAATCTAAATCTCTCCGGTCAAAATGTTGCTTATTGTTTAGGTGTCCTTTGACACGCAGGCAGTCAGCCATACACGCGAGTAAAGTCAAATCGGACAGGAGAGAGAGATCAGAGATCAGATGGAGACAGCAGGAGAGGGGGGGGGGAAAGAGAGGTTCAGATTAAACCCCCGCGAGCGGCTATGCGCTCACTCACGAGAGAGACAGCCGTCTTGTTCGCTCGCGGGAGTGTCAGCTTCACTCGCTCGCGGAGTCTGTGTGCGCGCGCGTGAAAAGTTTCTGACACTTTGGGGCGGAGCCACTGGACTTTGATTGACAGCTGCCAGGAAACCTGGAGTTGCCAGGTTTGATAAATGCCTGAACTACCAAGAGCCGAGGAGTGACAGCAGCAATATCAGTTGAACAATACATTTTTGAGTGGGCTGTATCTGTCGAAAACTGCTAGCTACTGTCTGCTGTACGCACTTCCCTTACGAAATGAACTATAGTATTACTATAGTATACTGTAAGAGTTGTATAGTATCCGATAGTAAGTTTGTAGTGTTCTGTAGTATTTTTCACCAGCTATCGTATTACTAGTTTTTTCTGTAGTGCCATTTTATTGGCTAGTAGCCCTATAATATTTCAATAGTAATACTATGTATCTAGATCTTTTTAGTATTCCTATATTATTTTAAATAGTATAACTATAATATATAGTGTTTAGTTGTTTTTTGAACACACTATAGAACACTCCTAGTAATAGCATGATATTGTCATAGTGAATGCATATTATCTTCAAAGTAACCAAGCAACCTAAATTAATTTGTAATTAGTCTGTCCAATGACCTCGCTCCCTTTCATGTCATGTGATACCTTGCGTGACGAGCTACCGTTTCATCAACCTCAAAAGTTATAGGTACTGTAGCTAGAAGCAGCAAGTTTGGCAGCATTATAAACAATTGAATAGCTTGCATTTATAAAGTAGGCCTACAGCAAACCGAAGCACAAGAGCGGCACTCAAAAGAGAAAGGACAAGAGAAAACAAGGAGATGTAACGGCTAAACTGACGAAATTAGACAGTTTTCATTGTCATACATCTTCCTCAAAATCTCGATGAATTCTGTAAAGTGATTGTGTGATTAGTTCGCTTTTAGTTGAATAAAGCAGGCTGAAAGCAAACTGGTATTCTTTCTGTTTATTACTCTTGTTTTCACACAAAAATAATCCTCTGCAGTTTAGACAGAAATCAAACAGTGCTGCTTAAATCTACACGACGTGTGTGTGAAGCAGTCTACATACAGGACCTCAGCTGGAAGCCGGATGTAACCTTCTCAAGTTTGGTGATTTTAGGCGGAGCAGGCATGGTGATGGTACGCTTGAAATAGCAGCGACGCCTAGAACACACAATCAACACAATCTCAATTATTCACCATAAATGCAGCTGTAATCAAATTATAAAGTGTGTTACAATGAGGATTTAATGTTAAAAGATTACCTCAATTGTATTTTTTAAATACAAAACGTGTTTCTCTTTTGCATGCATACTATACTGTACCAGTGATCCCGGTAATTGGAGGCTTCATTGACGTAGGTGTAGAACTGGCAGAGAGGATCCTCAGTACATTTCCTCTGACAGGAGTCTGCATCGTCCATCAGCTCAAAACGGATATCAGAACTTCGGAGATCCACTCCTTCGTGAGCAACTTTAAGCCAATCTGTAAGCAGAGAGAACCAGAGAGAACTTCTACTGCAGGCTACACCACATAAATACATGCATTTTGATTAGTTTTTAGTCCCACAGAGGGAACTAATAAATGTATGCCAATACTGTATTCCTCTATTTCTTCAAACAGGGGTGCCTGTATGCAACACAATGACTATCTAACTAAATACATTTACTGAAGTACAATACATAAGTACTATTTATACATGATTGTACTTTACATGAGCATTTACATTTGATGTTACTAATATACATTTTGAAGACAAATATAGACTTTTTACATTTATTTAACACTCATAGTTACTTTTAGATATTGTGATACAGTATCACAATATCTCAAAGTAACTATGAGTTTTAAATAAATGTAAATGAGTATACTGGGTTGTTCTTATATATTAGCAGTGCTCCATATTATGTTCTAAGTATGTAACATAGGCTCCACATGCATATTTTGAGTGCAGTTTGCTGATAATCTGTACTTCTACTTTGAATTCTGGATTTTTGCTTGCAATAAGTATTTTCAGTCCATAGCATTTCTACTTTTACTTAAGAAAAGGATCCGAGTACTTTTTTCACCTCTGCTGAATATGCATAAGCACCACATTCAACCCCTGTTCAACGAATCTACATTTAACACTATCTACATTCAATTGTTTGAATGAGTCCATCATCAAACCAAAGCTATTGCAGATGTTGCACTGAAAGCTTTCCCTATCTGACAGTGTTAGCGTTGATCAGTGATACATACTCTCATCCAGCTGACAGAAGCGTTCAGGAAAACCAGTTGTGGATCCTTCTTTAGCTATTGTCTCCATTTTGTCTTTGTTGTTCTTCAGGTGACATTTAAATTCATTACTGCATGAAAGAAAGCAAATAAAACCCTTAATAAAATAAAATCATCACAGAGAGGTGAGTTAAGATACTTTCTAAAACAACACATTGGCTAGTAATAATAGACACTCTATGATACCTCATTGCATGTTCTTATGGATACATAGGAAAGGAGAGATACCTGTCGAAAGTGAAGAAGGTGCAGGATGGATGAGCAGAGCACAACGCCCGACAGTGATCAGGACTGACACCAGGAAGAGTCTTCAGGTTGCTTTGCGGGACGCTTATGGATCGAAAAAGCTTGCCCTCACATGCTGTAAGAAACACGAGTAACACATTCAAAAAATATGCTTAGAAACGTACAGGACGTTTACCTAATGGTTTTGATATGACTGCTTGTGTACCTGTGGTAGACTGTTGAGGCAGATGCACGTTTTGGGAGAATCCAGATACTACACCAGTCTGTTTTTCCACAATCGGAGGAACTGGTATTGACGGGCTATATTTAAGGTGGCACTTGAACCTAAAACAACACATGAAAAAACATATTTAGGGCATTGTAGAGAGCCTATCACATGTGGCCAACCTTCTGGTGCAAGAGCAACATCTTCACTCTGTTACCATCCTGGTATCATTATCACAAGATTGTGTATAAGAAGTGGACATAGTCAACTGGACGTCACCCACTGGTTTGTGGACTACAGTTTTTGAAGCCATAGCCTTTCTGGCCGTTTAAGAGCATGGCTAAAGGCACTTTTCTACAGCAGTGTTGATCCCGGTTTACCTGATAGTCTCTGATCCAAAGTCTTCATGTACAAAAGTAAAGAACTGACAGCCAGGGTCTTGGGTGCAGGCTCTCTGGCACTCCTCATGGTCCGCTGTGAACAAAGCAGTGTAGTCGGCCCCCAAGAAGTCCACATCGGGGTACACAATAGGCAGACAAGGCTCTGGCAGACAGAGACAGAGAGTAAATGAGTGTTATCACATATAGCTTATTAACTAATGCTCTTCATATTGGTTATAAACTGTTTTTTTAGCTTACGTAATTCTGGGGTGCAGGCTTTGAGAGAAAACCCAGAGGTGACGCCCTCTAATGGTTTCTGAACTGTAACATTTCCAGAAGCAGTGGTCTTTAAGTAGCAGTAGAAATGCCTGCAGAGATGATTGGGCCTTTTTACTTAAAACCTTTAAAAATCCAACAGACACCAATGATAGTCAAAATAACTAGTACCCACAAAACGTACCCAATTAGCAAATAGAGCCATTTTTAAAGACAATACCTATAATGTAGTCTATGAAAGAGCTAATATAATAATCTGCATGTTTGTTTTTTCATTTACATTGAGTTCAGGATTGAGATTAGAAAAAAAGCTTGAAATGGATACAAAAGTTGGGTTTGAATTATTGGTCCAATTTTCCAGTTCTAGTTTTCTGAGTTAAAAATGATTCTCACTGTTTTCTGAAAGAGAAGTCAAAATTCACAGGAAAATATAACTTACTAATGTATTTCTAATTACTTGGGTACTGCTTGCCATACCTCAAATCTCCTGTCCAGTCAGGGCGTACGAAGGTAAAGAAGAGACAGGAAGGGTGCTGGGTGCAAAGCTGCTGACAGTGGTCAACATCTGGAGAGTATTCAAATTTGATGTCCGTTCCTGGGAAATCCACATTCTCCAGAAGCTGTGTGTTACAAACTAAAGAAATGTACATGGTAAATATGCTCTGCCACACACGAATGGTCAAATTACAATATATATAATGTAGGGTAATTACCTTGACTTAAGGAGAGGCTGCAGAGAGACAGCAGACCAACCAAAATTAAATGTGTTTCCATCTTCTCAGTTTGGAAACCAATACAGATTCTTGAAGCACAACTGCAGTGAAACAGCTGTTTCTGCAACTGCAGTAATCATCCAAGTTGCAAATGAACTAAAAGGCTGTTCACGAACTATGAACCTTTAAATCTATTAGCCTTTTCAAAGTCCAGAATCACTTATGTAACACTGTTTACTTTTCCTCAGTTGACCTTTTCCTTATTTTTTTTTTACAATTTACCGTAATGTGATCACTGATGTTGCTGTTTTATAATTAGTATGCTTTTTTTTATTATGGCATGCAGAACCCTGCCACATGTTATGCTTAAGCAGCACGTTTTAAAATGTATTATGTTTGTTTCCATATAACTGCAGTTAAATAGTTCGTTTTGCAACTGTACAGGGATGCATTAGTGTAACATGTAACATTGCTGAGTTCACAATATGTAAATGTTTACTTTTGCTCAGTTGACCTAAAAAGATTAAAAAGGACTTTGAGCATAGCCAAAGACAAACTATGTTATTATTGGGTGCTTAACCCCGGACCCACATTTAAAACCGGTACTTTGACCTCAGTATATTGTTAAAGTGTTTCTAAAAACAAAACACCATTAAAGGTGATATGAGTCTATCAATGTTTTTAAATGAAAACATTGAAGGTTAATTATCTTTTTACAGTGTGTTGCCACCTTTGGGACATACAGGGAAAGACAGAACATCTGCAGGGTCAGGCAGCTAAATGCAAAGCCAAGTCAAAGGAGTGTAAAAGCAGCAGTTGTTTATTTGGGTTTAGCGCCATCTGCTGGCAAACCTTCAAACTTCCAGTGAGACACTAGATTTAATATGGTCAAATATCTTTGTGTAGAAACATACTATATAGCTCCCCGAGACACAGACTTCTGTAAAACATATTCCAGTCAAACATGGGCATCAAGTTGGCTCTGTGTAAACTGAATAATAAAAGCACAGAAACTTTCAACAATCAATTTTTTATTGTTTTTCGTTATAAGCACAACAGTATCCACAGTTTAAGTCAAGCACATTATGTAAAGGAATAACAACAGTAGGAGCAGTGCACATTTCCTAAAGATGCGGCAGCTAGATAAGTGCAAGGCAAGGAGTGGTGACAAATCTCAGTCTCAGATGTCTTTCAGGAGGTCCTGTCCTGGGCTCTCCAGCCAGGTCGGAGGCCAGGAGGTTTTGATGCTGGATCTGTCCTTCAGAGAGTTATAGTAAGCTGCCAATTTTGGGTAACGCTCTTCACAAAACCTAAAGAAGGAATACAAGATGGTGTTAACTTCAAATTACAGATGTTTTCTCTTTGTATGGTATACTTGGTTATCCATGCATTCATATTGTCAAGCAGTTTTAAGTCATTTTCAGTGATTTAATGCACATACCCAAAGCGGTAGAGATAAGCGATGCCTGGAAAAACCATCACATCCGCCAGTGAAAAGTTCTTTCCTGCCACAAAAGGGCCAGATGCCTAGAAAACAAATTTAAAAAAGGAGTTAGGGAAAGATTCATGTGCTGAAGGGCAGATCTGATACTGATACTCATGAAAGCTGCCAAAATGGGCTACCTATTTGATCCAATTACCCTTAGGCTACAATTCTCTATGCTATGAAGCTAACAACACACAGCTAGCCTGGCTCTATCCACAGGCACCTAAATGTAACAACCAGCATCTCTAAAGCTTACCTATTAGCATGTATAATCAGTAAAGTTATAGCAAGAAGATGTAGGGTTACTGGTGGGTGCTTGACTATTAATTCACTAGAAGCAGTGACTTCCTGGTTGCCTGTCTATTTAGTTATTTAATGGATTTTTGTTT
Organism: Notothenia rossii; assembly: GCF_949606895.1. Classification (NCBI taxonomy): domain Eukaryota; kingdom Metazoa; phylum Chordata; class Actinopteri; order Perciformes; family Nototheniidae; genus Notothenia; species Notothenia rossii. The sequence goes on along the minus strand of NC_136908.1, from coordinate 7,180,244 downwards.
ACAGAATATTGAAACTACTCTAATGTCAAGATACTATGAAGCTGGAGCCAGCAGTCAGTTAGCTTAGCTTAACTGGAACCAGTGGGGAACAGCTAGCATGGCTGAACCACATATTCTTAGTTTTACAATTTGATCTGAATATATAATTTAAGTTAATTAACAATCATTAGAGGTGGAGGTAGTTGTTTATTTTACATTTGAACAGGAACAAGTTACCTTTTTCCCTGTGTGTTTACTCTTGTTGCTAAGCTAACCATTTGCTCCTGGTATTAGGATGGGTTAAAAGCAGAGAACACATTTCACTGTGTGTGCCGTGTGCTCTGCATGTGCCCATTAAAGAGGGTTTCATCCCTCTAATTCTCTCTCTCTGCTGTTGATGGTATGAATCCAGCTTCAAAATGTTGCTGCTGCTGCTCTAGCAACATTCCTTGCATTCAACATGTAATTTAGTTTGTTTTAACAAAGCTGAGCATGTGTAACTTCTCCTCTGCAGTTCTGTATCTTTTGTCATGTGCGTTTGAGTGTACAGCATGTATGTATTCACCTTCTGCATGTATCCCTCCCACAGCTTGATCTCAGCAGTCAGGGCCTCCTTGTTTCTCTTCAGAGCAGAGTCGTGTCTCTCTGCCTCCGGGACCTTCCAGTTGTAGTAGATAACGTCAGCTGAAAAATGTAAAAAACAGGCATTCAGTCGTGAGGGTGGCTCTCGGACGTATGAGCGATAACAATAATGTTTAAACAAACACTCATTGTGCAAACATCCACTCCCACATTGTAATGATTGTTTTTCCTGTCCCATGGCAGCTAAAGGTGGCGTAAGGACATGATTACGTAACATCAATTTCAAACTGTAAAAAAGTCGGAAATAAAGTTTGCAGCAGCCCACTTATACAGCACTATACTCACTAAACTGTATTTACAATGTATGCCCAACTTGATTGTAAATTATTAGGAGTGTAGCTTCCTTTATTTTTCACCCCTCCCCCAAAACGGAATGTCTCATGACTTGAGCTCTGCATGCAAGCCAGTCTGAAGTACATGTGATCCTTTGTAGGATTACTATTGTGACCTCTTGGCTCTTTTAAGGGGTGCACCACATACAATGAATGCATGATACAATGGCTACGTTTTGTGAATACACAGCTCATTAGTCAGGTCCTTTGGGTGTAGTTGAGCTCCCTCGGAGATTCAGTGAAGCCATGAAGTCTCAGAGGTCTGAAGGCCGCAGAGCACAGGGTTTGTTGCCAAGAGCAATCCAGCTCAAAGTCCCATAAGGCACCACTCTAACTACATCAGGTAAGTCATAAAGATATGACTGAGAAAGAGCAGTAGCAGCCTGGTTAGACATTAAACTAAGTCTAATTGGCTCAAAATGTAATGGCAATGTATTATTGTTATTATACATTTGCAGGGTCAACCGTCTGCTTTGCATGTCAGGATCAACATACCCATTTTCTGGCCGAGCGTGTTAGCCTCAAACATGCGCTGGTACATCATGGCCTTCTCAGCTGGGCACTCAGGGATCAGCTTGTTTCCCTGGGATTGGTACTGGCTCTGTTGTTGGAGACATTGAAAGAACGACCATTATGATCACAGCTGCAAGGAGCTCCGGTTTCTCTCCGTCTGGAGGAGTAAGGTGACTCTTTGTCTTTGAGGCATTGTTGAAAACTTCACAAGGGACCCTTCCTGCATGTTAACTCCTTGGTGTTATATGTCTTCATAAAAAATTAAGTAGGGGTGCAAGATGAACAATGGGACCAGTTGCTTACCTCCAGGTAAAAGCAGGCAGCGTAGGACTCATTTAGGACATGATCGTTGTGTTTGAAGGCAGGAAGCTGAGAGAAAAAGAGTGGAAAAAACACATTGTTATTAAAAAAAATAATACAGTGTGCATGCAAGAAAAAGAAGACTGACACTATAGGAGAACGTTCATTATCTCTCGGTAATGTTTAGTAAACGTACCTGTCCCCTAGGGTTCATTTCCATGACTTGGCTTGACTTGTGCTCCCCTTTCTCGAAGGAGAGCAGTTTCTGGTTGTATCCCTTCAGGTTCTTCTCCTCCAGGACGATCATCACCCTCCAGCAGGGGGGAGAGCCGGAGCCCCACAGCAGAGTCATTTCCTTGGCCATGGTTTAAGAGTGGACTGCAACACCTGATGCTGAAAGTGGAGGGAGAAGTTGTAACTTGTATGTGGAATGAGTGAGATGCATGCTTATATAACAAGCTCCACTCCTTTGCATCCATTGGTGGAGTTACGGCCCATCCCATTTTTGTGTTATCACCAAAGATCTGCGATTCAAGAAAGTTAAGATGGTTCACACCCTATCCAAGTATGTTAACCTGTTAGGTCAATACAACGTGATGTCATATTATAATATTGAATATTTCAGTAGCTGCATTAAACTAATGTAATGTGGATCATGCTTTAAGTTAATTGTATTCACAGGCATTAGTAAAGTCACATATGAGGAGGGGATACTTCTCTTGCTTGCCTGAATACTCTTTGATCCCAGTTTTGCAGACGTGACAATGACATGATGGAAAAAAAGGAAAGACAAACTTGAATAAAACACTGAAATAATAACAATAGATGTTGTGTACCTATAATAATAACACCTATAAACTCGAAATGTAATTTACAATAGCCATAGTCAGTGAACTTAGTATGTTCTAATAAAAAGTGATTGTACTAGCATTCTAACTAGCATTACTTAAAATAGTAAATAATAAATATAATCTTGGTTTATTGTTGTTGATTTATTCTTGCAGTGATTTACTTCTGTTCTACCCATAGTGCTCGTTTCATCATCCGGAAATTTGACTGTTGAAATCTCATGGTGACTCAGCACTTTTCACTCAGCCCTGCACCCAAAGAGGAAACCGGCTCGGGCACTTTATCTAATCTAAACAATGAAGTCGCTACTGGATGAAAACACAGCACCTGTTCAAATTAACCCTACATTTGAGTGTGATATCAAAAGAGAGCGCCCACTGTTCACATTTTCACATAATATGTAGATTGTTTGTGCCTCTTTCTCTGAGCCAGTCTTTGAACTCTAAACAGTGTGGACCTGCAAGTATCAACACATTGTTCATGACATGAGTCATATATTTAAACATTTGGAAATCACTATCTCCACCAGTTTGGTCTGAACATGGTCTGCATTCACAATTTAACTTTGCAAAGTAGCAAAAAAAAAATCCCTAACATCATGTGACCGCATCCGTTTCTCCATATTTCATGACGGCGTGTGTGTGACTTTGCACTGGTGACTTTCCAACTTTTCATATCGTCTCATCTTATAACATTCTTGACAATGGCATTTCTTCTTCAGTATGCAGGTTGTCTTTCTTGTGTGTGCATGTGTCAGCTCCTTCTCTTCATTTTGCTTTGCTAGCATGACGAACAGTTTCTTTAGAAAAAACACACCCAGAGTAATAATAAAGGGAATGGTGTTTACAATACAACAGTTTTATATTTGGTAATGCACAAAGGTTCTGCTTTACTTATAACTAGAACACTTTTAATATGCTGGCTTGTGTCCTGTGTACACATGCCATAGAGACGACTGATCACACTGTACAAAGGATAAATAAATGAGTGGTTGTAGTAGCCTCTCTACTGGGTAAGTGCACCGTGTTTTAGGTTTGGAAGGAGACATTTTTCAAATACAATAACCGCAAACACGTGAAGCCAGTCATTTGCTAAGCTATTTTGCCAATACATGTACAGTATGTATTCTTCTCATGGACATGAAAAACTAGGATAACAGCCTCGTGGTGGTAATGTTTGTTCCAAAGAGATTCCCTCAAGGCGTTCCTGATATTGCTTTCATGAGATTGGGATGAATGGTTCGACGACCACAGCTGACACGGAGGCATTATAGAGAAGATCAAACAGGTCCCAAGCAAATACCATCATGCACGGTGCAATACATGGAGAAGAGGTGCAGGAAGGCCAAGAGGAGAATGGAGACATAAAGAGGTGTCCGGGTGGTGGAGGACATGAGACTGGCGGCTGATTGGGATGTTTGGAGAGGATTGTGATGTCAGTGCCCAAACAGCCCTCGGCCTACGGGATTGACCTGACCTGAATTTAAGTCCGAAAATGTGTCCTCGTGCCGGATTTATTTTCTGTTGTAGGCTGAATATCAGCAATATTCATTATCAATGAAGAGTGGCAGTGTCTTTAGACTTTTAAAGGAAACTAGGATACTGATTCATGTGTTACTCTTTTCACTTTGGTTTCCAAACACTGATCCTACAATAGTGAATAAAGACTTCAGATCAGATAAATGTTTACACATATTACCAGAGTATTTCTTATGTTCTCACAACCAGAAGCATGCAGTGCATCATGTCGCAGAGGCAGCAGTTTGCTGGAGCCAGTAAAGTTATTTTATCAGTTTCAAATAAAATGACAAAGCTGATAACAGAGGGAGCTCTGATCCCCAGCTGCTGTTGCTGTGGTAGAGTTTTCAGGACCTGAACCAAAGTTTCTAAGCAAATAAAAACCACTCAACAAAGAAGAGGCACAGCTATGTTTTTTTTAAGGTGTGCACTTTACATAAGTGATATCCTTTGGATTGCATGCAAACGATTTAATATCTTGTATGCAAAGTCATGGTAACACAGCATTTCACTCTCCTTTGTTCAGAGCGTGGGCAATGAAATAAACTGGGTCATGGTTTTATAGACGCGGCCTAATTTATTTATTGATGTGTGAGATTAAATAACTATTCCAGACTTGACCTTGAACAGTGGTATTTATTGGGTTAATTCAATGTTCAGCAACAGTAAGGTTTAAACATTAATACATCATTACTCTTAGACATCACATCTCCAGCAGTCACATATTGGTTTTTATTTTTCCCAGTGGAATTCTAGAGCCAATATATGGGTTTAAATTGCATTGCATACAAACAGCATGCAAGACATGTTTTAGTGGAGGATATTTAGTGCAAAATTGGTAGAAACCCAATCAACCTAAAGAACTAGCTTCATAAGCAAAAATGCATTAAAGTACTCTTATAGTGGCGGGTAAAGGCATTAGTAAACTGATATTGATGTTAGTCAAACACACCTTCTAACTTGACAACAAACAACGCTAAATAATATCCAAATGATGAATGGTGAAGGACTTACATTTTTGAATTAATACTTCAAGGCCAAATGTTGCAATTTTTATCAATATCGGATCCTGTTTTACCTTAAATTCACAAACAAACATTATTTTTCTTGCATTGCATGGCTGATCCGAGTTGGATTACATTGAGCAAGCCCCTATTTATTTCAATTCATTCAACATTTTCCCTGATTTTAGATTTTGCGTTCATTGTGACGAGAGAATAAGTTAAATTCAAGAATTCAAGGTAGCACAGGGTGAGTAACTGATATACGAAAAATTGCTTATTATTTTAACATAGCCTGTGTTTACCAACTGATTTGTTGTCCAAGATTTAACAGAAACACAGCCTTTTAATTAAATGTAAAATCTAAATGAACAAAAAAAAATGTCTGCTCTTGGAACAATGATATATTTGGAACATACAAATCTTTTATCGTAACCTCAACACGGTTTCTTTTCTGAAAAATGAAAGGGCTGTCTTGCAATAAGCAAAAGCATCACAAGCAGACGTGACTGAGGTGACTGTGTGTGAGGGTCTCAGATGTCTTTCAGTGTGTCCTGTCCCTTGGGGTTCTCCAGCCAGTGAGGAGGCCAGCTGGCTTTGATGCTGGGGCGGTCCTTCAGCAGAGCGTAGTACTCTCCCAGTTTGGGGTAACGCTCAGCAGACAGCCTGCAGATCAGAAAGAAGGTAAAGTTGAAATCGAATGCTACCTCCGCTCCGCCTCCTAAACAAGGCCCGCCCCCCCACTGACACTTTACCTCAGCCACATCATAGACTCTATGCAACAATATTTTGTATTAGAGTTGATTTTTATTCCATATTGTATTCCTCTATTCCACTCCATTGCAATGTAGATACTGTTATATTTTACTATATATATATATATATATTTTTTTTTTTCTACCTGTGTTTTTACTTCTTGTTTTTATGCACCATGACACTAAGTCAAATTCCTCTAACGTGTAAACCTACCTGGGAATAAACCTGTTTCTGATTCTGATCACTTTTAGTGGTTTGTGCAACTTCTAGATAAATGCAACAGCGTTTTCCCACTTACCCAAACCGGAACAGAGTAGCAACAGTTGGAAAAACTGTCACATCAGCCAGAGAGAAGGAAGGTCCTGCCAGGTTAGAGGCCGAGCCCAGCTAGAAAGAGAGAGGTGACAGATAGCATGTTTCAACGAGACTATGCATGTTTTATTTTGCTTGTTGGTGTGTGTGTACTGTGCACACTCTACCTTCTGCAGGTAGCCCTCCCAGAGCTGGAGTTCAGCGGTCAGAGCTTCCTTGTTTCTCTTCAGAGCCGAGTCATGCCTCTCTTCTTCAGGGACAAACCAGGTGTAGTAGATAACTGCGTCTAGAAAAAAAGAAAAACACATACATATTAAAGGAAAAGAGCTTTTCTGGGTGTATGAGCTCATTTCCCTTGAGTATTGCAAAAAGTGTAGCATTTGCAAACACCAAAAATGTATTGTTTCAAAGATAAAGTTCTTATTGTCAATATATCCAATCGACATTATAGTTGTTGTTTTTTTAAGTTTGGTGGGCAAAAACATTTTTAACAAACTTTACTCAAATAAGTGTTAGAAGAAGAATTTGTGTCCATGGTTTAATACACATTTGTTGCAGGGAGTATTCTCAGCATGGAGAAGTACACGGGCCTCAAAATAAACTATGTGCCCATGTTCATCCTAACAATTAAACATCTTTTATTTGGATTTTCAGACAAAAAAAAAATAGGCTAGATAATACAATTAATCTTACTTTGCTAAATCTGCCAGAAACTATTATCGTTGCTTGTATTGAAAGGGTATTTAAAAGGGATTAAATGTGGGTCTTACTGAGTTTTTCGTAGAATGTGAGACCCTCAAACATGCGCTGGTACATCAGAGCTTGTTCTGCAGCGCCGTCTGGGATCAGTTCGGTTCCCTGAGACTTAAACTGACTCTGCCATTCAGAGAGAAAAGACACATCGTCGATGCCACACATCATAATGTTGGAATTAGTGTGTATTGCATGCTTTTGCTATTTGTATAATGTCCTCTTTAATTGATATTTTATAGTTGTGCACAGGCTCTCTCACCTCCAGGTAAAAACAAGCTGCATAGGATTCATTCACGTTGTTGTCTCCATGTTTGAAAGATGGAAGCTTTAAAAAACAAAACAGGTCATAATGTGAGCAAGACAAATGATTTCAGAGATGAAGATAGCCTAATCGTCATCCACCCTGTTTTAATGATACAGCCATAGGGAGCTAATTAAGACAACCTGCTGAGCTCTTGGGGAACAACTGCTGCATACGCTCAGGTTTTAACAAAACATGTTGGTTAGGTTAGCTGACTTTATTACAGTATGTGACCTGTTTTTAATGCAAGTGCCTTTGATCATGTCTTTTATTCATGTACCGTTCTTCAGTAAAATGTTGAGATCTCCACAACATTTATTTTGTAATAACTTTAATATATAAAAAATAATTAGCTGCACCTTTACCAGCCTTGATAACACTAATGCATCAATAATAATAATAATAAGAAGAAGAAGAAGAAGAAGAAGAAGAAGAAGAAGAAGAAGAAGAAGAAGAAGAAGAAGAAGAAGAAGAAGAAGATGTAATTTATATTATTCTGAAATGGACCATCTGTATGATGAGTATTTTTACTTTTGGTACTTTAATTATATTTTGATTATAATACTTTTGTACTGCTACTTCAGTAACGTTTTGATTGCAGGACTTACTGGGTTACTTGTAACATTATTTAGTATTCCTACACTCTGGTGCTTCTACTTTTACTCAAATAAAATATTTGAGAGTACTTAAGTTCTTCCACCTCAAATTACTGGTGATGAACTTGAGCTGCTTCTATTGAAGTGGCGTAGCTCAGAAGAACGGTTAACTCCAAACTACCTTCATTCAAAAAATCAATTAAGTCTTATCTTATTTTGCCGGTAAATAAATACCACATAAACAAATACTTAAGACTTCAAGTGACACATAAAGGCGTTATGATAATGTCGGCGTGCAGGTAGCAGACATATATCTGTTTTAGGTTGGTCTTTACTGCCCTCTATGGTCAAAGATGTGAAAGGCACTTAGTAGGCAAAATAAACCGTAACGTTACATTGATCCAGATACAAAAGCTTTTAGTACATTTAATATACGCCGAATTAAAAAGCACATCCTCACTATTGTTCTTAATCATTCAGTTGAGTTTCAGTAAGAATATATTGTTGCTGGTACATAGAAACACATTAAATAGGTATGTTTTTTTTAATGGAGTTTGGCTCTAGGTTGTCTATCAGGGATTAGGAAAATGGAGGAAGTGTAGCTAGCGTTTGCAATGGCTACAAGCGGTTACCGATAGTATGCGTTATTTTGGGAGAGGGAAAATAAAATAGGGTAGTATTGGTCTTAACTAATTGTATATTTTGCAGGTTACAATGGATTTAGGCTACTCCATACCTGTCCCCTGGCATTTATATCTAAAACTTCTTGGGACTTGTGCTCCATGTTCTCAAAGGAGAGCAGTTTGTGGTTGTATCCCTGCAGGTTCTTCTCCTCCAGAGCGATCATCACCCTCCAGCAGGGCGGAGAGCCGGAGCCCCACAGTAGGGTCATGTTCTCGGCCATGATGTCAGCTTTCAGTCCTTCTGTTGCTACTGAAGAGAGACCACCAGATAGATGCAAACAAAAAAACGGAATTTATGTTTTACTCTTTAGACAGTCTTCTTCTTTTATTTAAATGGCGAATCGCTTCCACTTGGAGCATATATCGCCACCTACTGTTTAGTTATTAAATGTTCATACTAAATCCTTGTCCTCAGACCAGTGCTTTTGAGGAATTTGAAGATCAGCTTGTTTGCTTCATTTCTTGATTTACTTTCAAATATTGCCTTGAAATCCATGTCCTTGATGTTGAGTTGTTCCAGTGCAGTTTTCAGAATGAATCTTTGTCTGTTATAATCCGGGCAGCTAAAAAATACATGATGTATTGTCTCTGGTTGTTGGCAACCATCACAATTGCCATTTGGATGTTTTCCAATCAGATGCAGTGATGAGTTTAGTCCAGAGTGTCCCAATTTTATCCTGCTGTTAATGCTCTGCTCTCTTCTACTACTCCCCCAAGTGCTTCCTGTTCCTACTTCCCTTTGTATCTGATATAAATGTCTTCCTTTGGTGTTACTGTCCCATAGTTTTTGCCATTGTTGCTTGATAAACACTTTTGTAAAAGATTTGACTTCTGCTCTACTGATGGGTAGCCTACCATAATATCAATCTGGTTTGCTTTCAAACCACATTTTGCCAGTTGATCCACTACTTCATTCCCTCTAATGCCCACATGCGCTGGAACCCACACAAATTGAACAACAATTCCCAGATGAACTAACCTAAACGTTCTTATCTCTTTAGACAGTTAATGGGGACTCAAGCTATAATATAAACTCACGTTGCCACCTGCTGGTGAGGAGGAGGTATTACAACATATAGATAGAGTTACAGAATGATACAGATACTTTTATACTTTTACTTCAGTAATGCAGGATGCAGGACAGTATTTTTTAGAAATATGACTACTTCTTCAACCACTGAAGATACTGTATCTGTGGAACGCTTGATTTTAAATATAGAGTGTTGAAAAGGTTAGCTCCGAATTAATGTTATTTATTGAGGTCCATGATGTGATGAAGATGTGAAGGAAGCCTTATCAGAGTGAGAAAGGGATGTCATTTTGGATGTTGCCCATATATGGTCATTTAGAATGTTGGCCATGGCCATTTAGAATGTTGGCCATGGCCATTTAGAATGTGCTTTGGAGTGTTGGCATTCTGGAATGCTGGAATGTTGGGACAGACTATAAGTTCCAGGCTGATCAGTCTCCCCTTAATGTGGATAGGGGAGGCCAAGGAGGGTAGGAGTGTGATCACTTTGAGAGGTTTTTTTAAATAAGATGAGGATTTTTAATTATGAAGGAAACTAACAGGTTTGATATGACAAAGCAGCGGCGTATTTGCAAGACAGTGCTACATTTGGGAGGGATTTAAATGACATGGGGAGTCTGATGACTTTCTTCCTTTTTGTTAACACTGTGAAATAGGCTTTTTCAGTTATGAGAAAACGATAGATTGTGAACATTTAGCCTGCAAATTTGCATCCACAAAGTAAGTATTAGAGAATAGGGTTTGTTTTCTTCTGTTTCTTTACCTATTCTCTACCAGGTAAGCCATTAAGAAAACAGGAAGTCCTATACGCATGTGACTTTGGGTCACATGCCGATGTGTCCTTGAGCAAGACACTAGCAAAAATCGCTCCCGTAGGCATGGCTACGGTATTGAAGTGTTTGTACATTAATATGTTTCAAATGTTCATCTCTACTCACAAAATGTGAGACCGGGAATTTATCATTTTCCGACGTTTACACAAAGTAAGTATTGGAGAATAGGGTTTGTTTTCTTCTGTTTCTTTACCTATTCTCTACCAGGTAAGGCATTAAGAAAACAGGAAGTCCTATGCGCATGTTACTTTGGGTCACATGCCGATGTGTCTTTGAGCAAGACACTTTAGCAATGTAATATATATATTTGAGTTTTCTTCTGTTTCTTTACCTATTCTCTGGCAGATAGTTCATTAAGAAATCATTGGCGGATGTTTCATTCTTGAGGTGTGACCATCTCTACTCACAAAATGTGAGACCAGGTATTTATCATGTTCCAACGTTTACACAAAGTAAGTATTGGAGAATAGGGTTTGTTTACTTCTGTTTCTTTACCTATTCTCTACCAGGTAAGGCATTAAGAAAACAGGAAGTCCTATACGCATGTGACCTTGGGTCACATGTCGATGTGTCCTTGAGCAAGACACTTTAGCACAAATTGCTCCCGTAGGCATGTCTACGGTATTGAAGTGTTTGTACATTAATATGTTTCAAATGTTCATCTCTACTCACAAAATGTGAGACCGGGTATTTATCATGTTCCGACGTTTACACAAAGTAAGTGTTGGAGAATAGGGTTTGTTTTCTTCTGTTTCTTTACCTATTCTCTACCAGGTAAGGCATTAAGAAAACAGGAAGTCCTATACGCATGTGACCTTGGGTCACATGTCGATGTGTCCTTGAGCAAGACACTTTAGCACAAATTGCTCCCGTAGGCATGTCTACGGTATTGAAGTGTTTGTACATTAATATGTTTCAAATGTTCATCTCTACTCACAAAATGTGAGACCGGGTATTTATCATGTTCCGACGTTTACACAAAGTAAGTGTTGGAGAATAGGGTTTGTTTTCTTCTGTTTCTTTACCTATTCTCTACCAGGTAAGGCATTAAGAAAACAGGAAGTCCTATGCGCATGTTACTTTGGGTTACATGTCGATGTGTCTTTGGGTTACATCGGCATGTGACTTTGGGTCACATGCCGATGTAACCCAAAGTAACATCCGCATAGGACTTTGGGTCACATGCCGATGTGTCCTTGAGCAAGACACTAGCAAAAATCGCTCCCGTAGGCATGGCTACGGTATTGAAGTGTTTGTACATTAATATGTTTCAAATGTTCATCTCTACTCACAAAATGTGAGACCGGGAATTTATCATTTTCCGACGTTTACACAAAGTAAGTATTGGAGAATAGGGTTTGTTTTCTTCTGTTTCTTTACCTATTCTCTACCAGGTAAGGCATTAAGAAAACAGGAAGTCCTATGCGCATGTTACTTTGGGTCACATGTCGATGTGTCCTTGAGCAAGACACTTTAGCACAAATTGCTCCCGTAGGCATGTCTACGGTATTGAAGTGTTTGTACATTAATATGTTTCAAATGTTCATCTCTACTCACAAAATGTGAGACCGGGTATTTATCATGTTCCGACGTTTACACAAAGTAAGTGTTGGAGAATAGGGTTTGTTTTCTTCTGTTTCTTTACCTATTCTCTACCAGGTAAGGCATTAAGAAAACAGGAAGTCCTATGCGCATGTTACTTTGGGTTACATGTCGATGTGTCTTTGGGTTACATCGGCATGTGACTTTGGGTCACATGCCGATGTAACCCAAAGTAACATCCGCATAGGACTTTGGGTCACATGCCGATGTGTCCTTGAGCAAGACACTAGCAAAAATCGCTCCCGTAGGCATGGCTACGGTATTGAAGTGTTTGTATATTAATATGCTTCAAATGTTCATCTCTACTCACAAAATGTGAGACCGGGAATTTATCATTTTCCGACGTTTACACAAAGTAAGTATTGGAGAATAGGGTTTGTTTCCTTCTGTTTCTTTACCTATTCTCTACCAGGTAAGGCATTAAGAAAACAAAAAGTCCTATACGCATGTTACTTTGGGTCACATCCGCATAGGACTTTGGGTCACATGTCGATGTGTCTTTGAGAAAGACACTTTAGCAATGTAATATATATTTTTTTTATTTTTCTTCTGTTTCTTTACCTATTCTCTGGCAGATAGTTCATTAAGAAAACAGAAATCATTGGCGGATGTTTCATTCTTGAGGTGTGACCATCTCTACTCACAAAATGTGAGACCGGGTATTTATCATGTTCCGACGTTTACACAAAGTAAGTATTGGAGAATAGGGTTTGTTTCCTTCTGTTTCTTTACCTATTCTCTACCAGGTAAGACATTAAGAAAACAGGAAGTCCTATACGCATGTTACTTTAGGTCACATGCCGATGTGTCCTTGAGCAAGGCACTTTAGCACAAATCGCTCCCGTAGGCATGTCTACGGTATTGAAGTGTTTGTACATTAATATGTTTCAAATGTTCATCTCTACTCACAAAATGTGAGACCAGGAATTAATTTTTTCCCACGTTTGCACAAAGTAAGTATTGGAGAATAGGGTTTGTTTCCTTCTGTTTCTTTACCTATTCTCTACCAGGTAAGGCATTAAGAAAACAGGAAGTCCTATACGCATGTTACTTTGGGTCACATCCGCATAGGACTTTGGGTCACATGTCGATGTGTCTTTGAGAAAGACACTTTAGCAATGTAATATATATTTTTTTTATTTTTCTTCTGTTTCTTTACCTATTCTCTGGCAGATAGTTCATTAAGAAAACAGAAATCATTGGCGGATGTTTCATTCTTGAGACGTGACCATCTCTACTCACAAAATGTGAGACCGGGTATTTATCATGTTCCGACGTTTACACAAAGTAAGTATTGGAGAATAGGGTTTGTTTTCTTCTGTTTCTTTACCTATTCTCTACCAGGTAAGACATTAAGAAAACAGGAAGTCCTATGCGCATGTTACTTTGGGTTACATGTCGATGTGTCTTTGGGTTACATCGGCATGTGACTTTGGGTCACATGCCGATGTGTCTTTGAGCAAGACACTTTAGCACAAATCGCTCCCGTAGGCATGTCTACGGTATTGAAGTGTTTGTACATTAATATGTTTCAAATGTTCATCTCTACTCACAAAATGTGAGACCGGGTATTTATCATGTTCCGACGTTTACACAAAGTAAGTGTTGGAGAATAGGGTTTGTTTTCTTCTGTTTCTTTACCTATTCTCTACCAGGTAAGGCATTAAGAAAACAGGAAGTCCTATACGCATGTTACTTTGGGTCACATGTCGATGTGTCTTTGAGCAAGACACTTTAGCAATGTAATATATATATTTGAGTTTTCTTCTGTTTCTTTACCTATTCTCTGGCAGATAGTTCATTAAGAAAACAGAAATCATTGGCGGATGTTTCATTCTTGAGGTGTGACCATCTCTACTCACAAAATGTGAGACCGGGTATTTATCATGTTCCGACGTTTACACAAAGTAAGTATTGGAGAATAGGGTTTGTTTCCTTCTGTTTCTTTACCTATTCTCTACCAGGTAAGGCATTAAGAAAACAGAAAGTCCTATACGCATGTTACTTTGGGTCACATGCCGATGTGTCCTTGAGCAAGACACTTTAGCACAAATCGCTCCCGTAGGCATGTCTACGGTATTGAAGTGTTTGTACATTAATATGTTTCAAATGTTCATCTCTACTCACAAAATGTGAGACCGGGAATTTATCATTTTCCGACGTTTACACAAAGTAAGTATTGGAGAATAGGGTTTGTTTTCTTCTGTTTCTTTACCTATTCTCTACCAGGTAAGGCATTAAGAAAACAGAAAGTCCTATACGCATGTTACTTTAGGTCACATGCCGATGTGTCCTTGAGCAAGGCACTTTAGCACAAATCGCTCCCGTAGGCATGTCTACGGTATTGAAGTGTTTGTACATTAATATGTTTCAAATGTTAATCTCTACTCACAAAATGTGAGACCAGGAATTAATTTTTTCCCACGTTTGCACAAAGTAAGTATTGGAGAATAGGGTTTGTTTCCTTCTGTTTCTTTACCTATTCTCTACCAGGTAAGGCATTAAGAAAACAGGAAGTCCTATACGCATGTTACTTTGGGTCACATCCGCATAGGACTTTGGGTCACATGTCGATGTGTCTTTGAGAAAGACACTTTAGCAATGTAATATATATTTTTTTTATTTTTCTTCTGTTTCTTTACCTATTCTCTGGCAGATAGTTCATTAAGAAAACAGAAATCATTGGCGGATGTTTCATTCTAGAGACGTGACCATCTCTACTCACAAAATGTGAGACCGGGTATTTATCATGTTCTGACGTTTACACAAAGTAAGTATTGGAGAATAGGGTTTGTTTACTTCTGTTTCTTTACCTATTCTCTACCAGGTAAGACATTAAGAAAACAGGAAGTCCTATGCGCATGTTACTTTGGGTTACATGTCGATGTGTCTTTGGGTTACATCGGCATGTGACTTTGGGTCACATGCCGATGTAACCCAAAGTAACATCCGCATAGGACTTTGGGTCACATGCCGATGTGTCCTTGAGCAAGACACTAGCAAAAATCGCTCCCGTAGGCATGGCTACGGTATTGAAGTGTTTGTATATTAATATGCTTCAAATGTTCATCTCTACTCACAAAATGTGAGACCGGGAATTTATCATTTTCCGACGTTTACACAAAGTAAGTGTTGGAGAATAGGGTTTGTTTTCTTCTGTTTCTTTACCTATTCTCTACCAGGTAAGGCATTAAGAAAACAGAAAGTCCTATACGCATGTTACTTTAGGTCACATGCCGATGTGTCCTTGAGCAAGGCACTTTAGCACAAATCGCTCCCGTAGGCATGTCTACGGTATTGAAGTGTTTGTATATTAATATGTTTCAAATGTTAATCTCTACTCACAAAATGTGAGACCAGGAATTAATTTTTTCCCACGTTTGCACAAAGTAAGTATTGGAGAATAGGGTTTGTTTCCTTCTGTTTCTTTACCTATTCTCTACCAGGTAAGGCATTAAGAAAACAGGAAGTCCTATACGCATGTTACTTTGGGTCACATCCGCATAGGACTTTGGGTCACATGTCGATGTGTCTTTGAGCAAGACACTTTAGCAATGTAATATATATATTTTTTATTTTTCTTCTGTTTCTTTACCTATTCTCTGGCAGATAGTTCATTAAGAAAACAGAAATCATTGGCGGATGTTTCATTCTTGAGACGTGACCATCTCTACTCACAAAATGTGAGACCGGGTATTTATCATGTTCTGACGTTTACACAAAGTAAGTATTGGAGAATAGGGTTTGTTTCCTTCTGTTTCTTTACCTATTCTTTACCAGGTAAGACATTAAGAAAACAGGAAGTCCTATACGCATGTTACTTTGGGTCACATGCGTATAGGACTTTGGGTCACATGACGATGTGTCTTTGAGCAAGACATTTTAGCACAAATCGCTCCCGTAGGCATGTCTACGGTATTGAAGTGTTTGTACATTAATATGTTTCAAATGTTCATCTCTACTCACAAAATGTGAGACCGGGTATTTATCATGTTCCGACGTTTACACAAAGTAAGTATTGGAGAATAGGGTTTGTTTTCTTCTGTTTCTTTACCTATTCTCTACCAGGTAAGGCATTAAGAAAACAGGAAGTCCTATACGCATGTTACTTTGGGTCACATGCGTATAGGACTTTGGGTCAAATGACGATCTGTCTTTGAGCAAGACACTTTAGCAATGTAATATATATATTTTAGTTTTCTTCTGTTTCTTTACCTATTCTCTGGCAGATAGTTCATTAAGAAAACAGAAATCATTGGCGGATGTTGCATTCTTGAGGTGTGACCATCTCTACTCACAAAATGTGAGACCGGGTATTTATCATGTTCCGAAGTTTACACAAAGTAAGTATTGGAGAATAGGGTTTGTTTTCTTCTGTTTCTTTACCTATTCTCTACCAGGTAAGACATTAAGAAAACAGGAAGTCCTATACGCATGTTACTTTGGGTCACATGCCGATGTGTCCTTGAGCAAGGCACTTTAGCACAAATCGCTCCCGTAGGCATGTCTACGGTATTGAAGTGTTTGTACACAGGGTTGGGAGGATTACTTTGTAAATGTAATCAGTTACTGATTACTGAATACATGGCTCTGAAAATAATCCGAATACAGTTACAGTTACGCGTCTTAAAAAAGTAACGTAATCAGATTACTTTTAGATTACTTTTGGATTACTTTCTTTTTCCATCACAGATGGTATGTTTTGGTGTACAGGAGACACAAAAAGCAAAAGGAAACTGAACGTGTTTTTACTGTTTTAATGGCTTATCAAGAGCACAACTGAAGGACATGAATTAAAATGTTGCACTCGGACTTCATTTTAAGGACATGACGGCCAGGGGTGTAGAGCTATATTTGTTTAAGCAGCGGATCAGCAAAACAGGAGACTCTGTGCACCAGTCTGCCTTGATCTATGAATTCATGTCCGTGACACTCACAGTATCTGGTGCCCACAGCTGTTTTATAGAAGGAAAACCTCCTTCACTTCATGAAATCTCTGCAGCACCAGGAGGCAGCGGAAGGGTTAACTCAGCCTCTGAGAAGACGAGCGCGCACCACCTTTCACGCACCGCCTTCGCTGTGTATACCTTCAGAATCATAAGGCTAAAGGGCGACCGCAGGCTGATGTGTTTTAACCACACACACCTCTACACACACACGACTTAAACACAGACTTTTGTTCCTCCATGTTTCGTTGTTATTGTTTCACTGAGCGGACCCGCCCCTTTTTTTTCAAACGCTCCCTTTTTTGGTCCATCTGCGGCGGTAAAAGTTTTTGTGCGCTGTGATGATTCGGCTGTACCTTTAATAATGAATATTAAATGTTGTGAGGAAATCTTTCCACCAATAATTCCAATAAGTAATCCAAAATGTATTCACTTCAGGTTTACGAAAGTAACTGTAATCAGATTACTCGTTTTTCAAATGTAACGCGAGCTGAATACAGTTACTTGATTTTTGTATTCTGATTACGTAACGCCCTTACATGTATTCCGTTACAACCCAACCCTGTTTGTACATAAATATGTTTCAAATGTCCATCTCTACTCACAAAATGTGAGAAAGGTGATTTATCATGTTCCGACGTTTACACAAAGTAAGTATTGGAGAATAGGGTTTGTTTCCTTCTGTTTCTTTACCTATTCTCTACCAGGTAAGACATTAAGAAAACAGAAAGTCCTATACGCATGTTACTTTGGGTCACATGCATATAGGACTTTGGGTCACATGCGTATAGGACTTTGGGTCACATGTCGATGTGTCTTTGAGCAAGACACTTTAGCAATGTAATATATATATTTGAGTTTTCTTCTGTTTCTTTACCTATTCTCTGGCAGATAGTTCATTAAGAAAACAGAAATCATTGGAGGATGTTGCATTCTTGAGACGTGACCATCTCTATTCACAAAATGTGAGACCGGGTATTTATCATGTTCCGACGTTTACACAAAGTAAGTATTGGAGAATAGGGTTTGTTTTCTTCTGTTTCTTTACCTATTCTCTACCAGGTAAGACATTAAGAAAACAGGAAGTCCTATATGCATGTTACTTTGGGTCACATGCATATAGGACTTTGGGTCACATGCATATAGGACTTTGGGTCACATGCTGATGTGTCTTTGGGTCACATGTCGATGTGTCCTTGAGCAAGACACTTTAGCAATGTAATATATATATTTTAGTTTTCTTCTGTTTCTTTACCTATTCTCTGGCAGATAGTTCATTAAGAAAACAGAAATCATTGGCGGATGTTTCATTCTTGAGGTGTGACCATCTCTACTCACAAAATGTGAGAAAGGTATTGAAGTGTTTGTACATTAATATGTTTCAAATGTTAATCTCTACTCACAAAATGTGAGACCGGGTATTTATCATGTTCCGACGTTTACACAAAGTAAGTATTGGAGAATAGGGTTTGTTTCCTTCTGTTTCTTTACCTATTCTCTACCAGGTAAGACATTAAGAAAACAGGAAGTCCTATACGCATGTTACTTTGGGTCACATGCATATAGGACTTTGGGTCACATGCATATAGGACTTTGGGTCACATGCATATAGGACTTTGGGTCACATGTCGATGTGTCTTTGAGCAAGGCACTTTAGCAATGTAATATATATTTTTGTTTTTCTTCTGTTTCTTTACCTATTCTCTGGCAGATAGTTCATTAAGAAAACAGAAATCCTTAGCGGATGTTGCATTCTTGAGACGTGACCATCTCTACTCACAAAATGTGAGACCGGGTATTTATCATGTTCCGACGTTTACACAAAGTAAGTATTGGAGAATAGGGTTTGTTTTCTTCTGTTTCTTTACCTATTCTCTACCAGGTAAGCCATTAAGAAAACAGGAAGTCCTATACGCATGTGACTTTGGGTCACATGCCGATGTGTCCTTGAGCAAGACACAAGCAAAAATCGCTCCCGTAGGCATGGCTACGGTATTGAAGTGTTTGTACATTAATATGTTTCAAATGTTCATCTCTACTCACAAAATGTGAGACCGGGAATTTATCATTTTCCGACGTTTACACAAAGTAAGTATTGGAGAATAGGGTTTGTTTTCTTCTGTTTCTTTACCTATTCTCTACCAGGTAAGGCATTAAGAAAACAGGAAGTCCTATGCGCATGTTACTTTGGGTCACATGTCGATGTGTCCTTGAGCAAGACACTTTAGCACAAATTGCTCCCGTAGGCATGTCTACGGTATTGAAGTGTTTGTACATTAATATGTTTCAAATGTTCATCTCTACTCACAAAATGTGAGACCGGGTATTTATCATGTTCCGACGTTTACACAAAGTAAGTGTTGGAGAATAGGGTTTGTTTTCTTCTGTTTCTTTACCTATTCTCTACCAGGTAAGGCATTAAGAAAACAGGAAGTCCTATGCGCATGTTACTTTGGGTTACATGTCGATGTGTCTTTGGGTTACATCGGCATGTGACTTTGGGTCACATGCCGATGTAACCCAAAGTAACATCCGCATAGGACTTTGGGTCACATGCCGATGTGTCCTTGAGCAAGACACTAGCAAAAATCGCTCCCGTAGGCATGGCTACGGTATTGAAGTGTTTGTATATTAATATGCTTCAAATGTTCATCTCTACTCACAAAATGTGAGACCGGGAATTTATCATTTTCCGACGTTTACACAAAGTAAGTATTGGAGAATAGGGTTTGTTTCCTTCTGTTTCTTTACCTATTCTCTACCAGGTAAGGCATTAAGAAAACAAAAAGTCCTATACGCATGTTACTTTGGGTCACATCCGCATAGGACTTTGGGTCACATGTCGATGTGTCTTTGAGAAAGACACTTTAGCAATGTAATATATATTTTTTTTATTTTTCTTCTGTTTCTTTACCTATTCTCTGGCAGATAATTCATTAAGAAAACAGAAATCATTGGCGGATGTTGCATTCTTGAGACGTGACCATCTCTATTCACAAAATGTGAGACCGGGTATTTATCATGTTCCGACGTTTACACAAAGTAAGTGTTGGAGAATAGGGTTTGTTTACTTCTGTTTCTTTACCTATTCTCTACCAGGTAAGCCATTAAGAAAACAGGAAGTCCTATACGCATGTTACTTTGGGTCACATCCGCACTTTGGGTCACATGTCGATGTGTCCTTGAGCAAGACACTTTAGCAATGTAATATATATATTTGAGTTTTCTTCTGTTTCTTTACCTATTCTCTGGCAGATAGTTCATTAAGAAAACAGAAATCATTGCCAGATGTTGCATTCTTGAGGTGTGACCATCTCTACTCACAAAATGTGAGACCAGGAATAAATTTTTTCCGACGTTTACACAAAGTAAGTATTGGAGAATAGGGTTTGTTTTCTTCTGTTTCTTTACCTATTCTCTACCAGGTAAGGCATTAAGAAAACAGGAAGTCCTATGCGCATGTTACTTTGGGTCACATGTCGATGTGTCCTTGAGCAAGACACTTTAGAACAAATCGCTCCCGTAGGCATGTCTACGGTATTGAAGTGTTTGTACATTAATATGTTTCAAATGTTCATCTCTACTCACAAAATGTGAGACCGGGTATTTATCATGTTCCGACGTTTACACAAAGTAAGTATTGGAGAATAGGGTTTGTTTTCTTCTGTTTCTTTACCTATTCTCTACCAGGTAAGACATTAAGAAAACAGAAAGTCCTATACGCATGTTACTTTGGGTCACATGTTGATGTGTCCTTGAGCAAGGCACTTTAGCACAAATCGCTCCAGTAGGCATGTCTACGGTATTGAAGTGTTTGTACATTAATATGTTTCAAATGTTCATCTCTACTCACAAAATGTGAGACAGGAAATGTGTTATGTGCCGACGTTTGCACAAAGTAAGTATTGGAGAATAGGGTTTGTTTTCTTCTGTTTCTTTACCTATTCTCTACCAGGTAAGACATTAAGAAAACAGGAAGTCCTATACGCATGTTACTTTGGGTCACATGCGTATAGGACTTTGGGTCACATGCCGATGTGTCTTTGAGAAAGACACTTTAGCAATGTAATATATATATTTGAGTTTTCTTCTGTTTCTTTACCTATTCTCTGGCAGATAGTTCATTAAGAAAACAGAAATCATTGGCGGATGTTTCATTCTTGAGGTGTGACCATCTCTATTCACAAAATGTGAGACCGGGTATTTATCATGTTCCGACGTTTACACAAAGTAAGTATTGGAGAATAGGGTTTGTTTCCTTCTGTTTCTTTACCTATTCTCTACCAGGTAAGCCATTAAGAAAACAGGAAGTCCTATGCGGATGTGACTTTGGGTCACATGCCGATGTGTCCTTGAGCAAGACACTTTAGCACAAATTGCTCCCGTAGGCATGTCTTCGGTATTGAAGTGTTTGTACATTAATATGTTTCAAATGTTCATCTCTACTCACAAAATGTGAGACCGGGTATTTATCATGTTCTGACGTTTACACAAAGTAAGTATTGGAGAATAGGGTTTGTTTCCTTCTGTTTCTTTACCTATTCTCTACCAGGTAAGCCATTAAGAAAACAGAAAATCCTATACGCATGTTACTTTGGGTCACATGTCGATGTGTCTTTGAGCAAGACACTTTAGCAATGTAATATATATATTTGATTTTTCTTCTGTTTCTTTACCTATTCTCTGGCAGATAGTTCATTAAGAAAACAGAAATCATTGGGGGATGTTGCATTCTTGAGGTGTGACCATCTCTACTCACAAAATGTGACTAAGGTATTGAAGTGTTTGTACATTAATATGTTTCAAATGTTCATCTCTACTCACAAAATGTGAGACAGAAAATGTGTTATGTGCCGACGTTTGCACAAAGTAAGTATTGGAGAATAGGGTTTGTGTTCTTCTGTTTCTTTACCTATTCTCTACCAGGTAAGCCATTAAGAAAACAGGAAGTCCTATACGCATGTGACTTTGGGTCACATCCGCATAGGACTTTGGGTCACATGTCGATGTGTCTTTGGGTTACATCCGCATAGGACTTTGGGTCACATGTCGATGTGTCTTTGAGAAAGACACTTTAGCACAAATCGCTCCCGTAGGCATGTCTACGGTATTGAAGTGTTTGTACATTAATATGTTTCAAATGTTCATCTCTACTCACAAAATGTGAGACCGGGTATTTATCATGTTCCGACGTTTACATAAAGTAAGTATTGGAGAATAGGGTTTGTTTTCTTCTGTTTCTTTACCTATTCTCTACCAGGTAAGCCATTAAGAAAACAGGAAGTCCTATACGCATGTTACTTTGGGTCACATGCGCACTTTGGGTCACATGTCGATGTGTCCTTGAGCAAGACACTTTAGCAATGTAATATATACATTTTAGTTTTCTTCTGTTTCTTTACCTATTCTCTACCAGGTAAGACATTAAGAAAACAGGAAGTCCTATACGCATGTCACTTTGGGTCACATGCGCATAGGACTTTGGGTCACATGTCGATCTGTCTTTGAGCAAGACACTTTAGCAATGTAATATATATATTTGAGTTTTCTTCTGTTTCTTTACCTATTCTCTGGCAGATAGTTCATTAAGAAAACAGAAATCATTGGCGGATGTTGCATTCTTGAGACGTGACCATCTCTACTCACAAAATGTGAGACCGGGTATTTATCATGTTCCGACGTTTACACAAAGTAAGTATTGGAGAATAGGGTTTGTTTTCTTCTGTTTCTTTACCTATTCTCTACCAGGTAAGGCATTAAGAAAACAGGAAGTCCTATACGCATGTTACTTTGGGTCACATGCCGATGTGTCCTTGAGCAAGACACTTTAGCACAAATCGCTCCCGTAGGCATGTCTACGGTATTGAAGTGTTTGTACATTAATATGTTTCAAATGTTCATCTCTACTCACAAAATGTGAGACCGGGTATTTATCATGTTCTAACGTTTACATAAAGTAAGTATTGGAGAATAGGGTTTGTTTTCTTCTGTTTCTTTACCTATTCTCTACCAGGTAAGCCATTAACAAAACAGGAAGTCCTATACGCATGTTACTTTGGGTCACATCCGCACTTTGGGTCACATGTCGATGTGTCCTTGAGCAGGACACTTTAGCAATGTAATATATATATTTGAGTTTTCTTCTGTTTCTTTACCTATTCTCTGGCAGATAGTTCATTAAGAAAACAGAAATCATTGGCGGATGTTGCATTCTTGAGGTGTGACCATCTCTATTCACAAAATGTGAGACCGGGTATTTATCATGTTCCGACGTTTACACAAAGTAAGTATTGGAGAATAGGGTTTGTTTTCTTCTGTTTCTTTACCTATTCTCTACCAGGTAAGCCATTAAGAAAACAGGAAGTCCTATACGCATGTTACTTTGGGTCACATGTCGATGTGTCCTTGAGCAAGACACTTTAGCAATGTAATATATATATTTGAGTTTTCTTCTGTTTCTTTACCTATTCTCTGGCAGATAGTTCATTAAGAAATCATTGGCGGATGTTGCATTCTTGAGACGTGACCATCTCTATTCACAAAATGTGAGACCGGGTATTTATCATGTTCCGACGTTTACACAAAGTAAGTGTTGGAGAATAGGGTTTGTTTACTTCTGTTTCTTTACCTATTCTCTACCAGGTAAGCCATTAAGAAAACAGGAAGTCCTATACGCATGTTACTTTGGGTCACATCCGCACTTTGGGTCACATGTCGATGTGTCCTTGAGCAAGACACTTTAGCAATGTAATATATATATTTGAGTTTTCTTCTGTTTCTTTACCTATTCTCTGGCAGATAGTTCATTAAGAAAACAGAAATCATTGCCAGATGTTGCATTCTTGAGGTGTGACCATCTCTACTCACAAAATGTGAGACCAGGAATTAATTTTTTCCGACGTTTACACAAAGTAAGTATTGGAGAATAGGGTTTGTTTTCTTCTGTTTCTTTACCTATTCTCTACCAGGTAAGGCATTAAGAAAACAGGAAGTCCTATGCGCATGTTACTTTGGGTCACATGTCGATGTGTCCTTGAGCAAGACACTTTAGAACAAATCGCTCCCGTAGGCATGTCTACGGTATTGAAGTGTTTGTACATTAATATGTTTCAAATGTTCATCTCTACTCACAAAATGTGAGACCGGGTATTTATCATGTTCCGACGTTTACACAAAGTAAGTATTGGAGAATAGGGTTTGTTTCCTTCTGTTTCTTTACCTATTCTCTACCAGGTAAGACATTAAGAAAACAGGAAGTCCTATACGCATGTTACTTTGGGTCACATGTTGATGTGTCCTTGAGCAAGGCACTTTAGCACAAATCGCTCCAGTAGGCATGTCTACGGTATTGAAGTGTTTGTACATTAATATGTTTCAAATGTTCATCTCTACTCACAAAATGTGAGACAGGAAATTTGTTATGTGCCGACGTTTGCACAAAGTAAGTATTGGAGAATAGGGTTTGTTTTCTTCTGTTTCTTTACCTATTCTCTACCAGGTAAGACATTAAGAAAACAGGAAGTCCTGTATGCATGTTACTTTGGGTCACATGTCGATGTGTCTTTGAGCAGGACACTTTAGCAATGTAATATATATATTTGAGTTTTCTTCTGTTTCTTTACCTATTCTCTGGCAGATAGTTCATTAAGAAAACAGAAATCATTGGCGGATGTTGCCTTCTTGAGACGTGACCATCTCTATTCACAAAATGTGAGACCGGGTATTTATCATGTTCTGACGTTTACACAAAGTAAGTATTGGAGAATAGGGTTTGTTTTCTTCTGTTTCTTTACCTATTCTCTACCAGGTAAGACATTAAGAAAACAGGAAGTCCTATACGCATGTTACTTTGGGTCACATGCCGATGTGTCCTTGAGCAAGACACTTAAGCACAAATCGCTCCAGTAGGCATGTCTACGGTATTGAAGTGTTTGTACACAGGGTTGGGAGGATTACTTTGTAAATGTAATCAGTTACTGATTACTGAATACATGGCTCTGAAAATAATCCGAATACAGTTACAGTTACGCGTCTTAAAAAAAAACGTAATCAGATTACTTTTAGATTACTTTTGGATTACTTTCTTTTTCCATCACAGATGGTATGTTTCGGTGAACAGGAGACACAAAAAGCAAAAGGAAACTGAACGTGTTTTTACTGTTTTAATGGCTTATCAAGAGCACAACTGAAACATAACATCTGAAACGATGTAACAACATAATAAACTTGTTGGGGATGCAGCTTGGGATGTGAGGAGTGAGGGACACGGTTTAGAACGGGTGGGTCGCCTTCTGTCCTGCCAGTGTTGGCAGGACATGAATTCAAATGTTGAAATCGGACTTCATTTTAAGGACATGACGGCCAGGGGTGTAGAGCTATATTTGTTTAAGCAGCGGATCAGCAAAACAGGAGACTCTGTGCACCAGTCTGCCTTGATCTATGAATTCATGTCCGTGACACTCACAGTATCTGCTGCCCACAGCTGTTTTATAGAAGGAAAACCTCCTTCCCTTCATGAAATCTCTGCAGCACCAGGAGGCAGCGGGAGGGTTAACTCAGCCTCTGAGAAGACGAGCGCGCACCACCTTTCACGCACCGCCTTCGCTGTGTATACCTTCAGAATCATAAGGCTAAAGGGCGACCGCAGGCTGATGTGTTTTAACCACACACACCTCTACACACACACGACTTAAACACAGACTTTTGTTCCTCCATGTTTCGTTGTTATTGTTTCACTGAGCGGACCCGCCCCTTTTTTTTCAAACGCTCCCTTTTTTGGTCCATCTGCGGCGGTAAAAGTTTATTTTTTCCGACGTTTACACAAAGTAAGTATTGGAGAATAGGGTTTGTTTTCTTCTGTTTCTTTACCTATTCTCTACCAGGTAAGGCATTAAGAAAACAGGAAGTCCTATGCGCATGTTACTTTGGGTCACATCCGCATAGGACTTTGGGTCACGTGTCGATGTGTCTTTGAGCAAGACACTTTAGCAATGTAATATATATATTTGAGTTTTCTTCTGTTTCTTTACCTATTCTCTGGCAGATAGTTCATTAAGAAAACAGAAATCATTGGCGGATGTTGCATTCTTGAGGTGTGACCATCTCTACTCACAAAATGTGAGACCGGGTATTTATCATGTTCCGACGTTTACACAAAGTAAGTATTGGAGAATAGGGTTTGTTTCCTTCTGTTTCTTTACCTATTCTCTACCAGGTAAGGCATTAAGAAAACAGGAAGTCCTATACGCATGTTACTTTGGGTCACATGCGCACTTTGGGTCACATGCCGATCTGTCTTTGAGCAAGACACTTTAGTAATGTAATATATATATTTGAGTTTTCTTCTGTTTCTTTACCTATTCTCTGGCAGATAGTTCATTAAGAAAACAGAAATCATTGGCGGATGTTTCATTCTTGAGACGTGACCATCTCTATTCACAAAATATGAGACCGGGTATTTATCATGTTCCGACGTTTGCACAAAGTAAGTATTGGAGAATAGGGTTTGTTTCCTTCTGTTTCTTTACCTATTCTCTACCAGGTAAGACATTAAGAAAACAGGAAGTCCTATATGCATGTTACTTTGGGTCACATGCCGATGTGTCCTTGAGCAAGACACTTAAGCACAAATCGCTCCCGTAGGCATGTCTACGGTATTGAAGTGTTTGTACACAGGGTTGGGAGGATTACTTTGTAAATGTAATCAGTTACTGATTACTGAATACATGGCTCTGAAAATAATCCGAATACAGTTACAGTTACGCGTCTTAAAAAAGTAACGTAATCAGATTACTTTTAGATTACTTTTGGATTACTTTCTTTTTCCATCACAGATGGTATGTTTTGGTGAACAGGAGACACAAAAAGCAAAAGGAAACTGAACGTGTTTTTACTGTTTTAATGGCTTATCAAGAGAAAAACTGAAACATAACATCTGAAACGATGTAACAACATAATAAACTTGTTGGGGATGCAGCTTGGGATGTGAGGAGTGAGGGACACGGTTTAGAACGGGCGGGTCGCCTTCTGTCCTGCCAGTGTTGGCAGGACATGAATTAAAATGTTGAACTCGGACTTCATTTTAAGGACATGACGGCCAGGGGTGTAGAGCTTTATTTGTTTAAGCACCGGATCAGCAAAACAGGAGACTCTGTGCACCAGTCTGCCTTGATCTATGAATTCATGTCCGTGACACTCACAGTATCTGGTGCCCACAGCTGTTTTATAGAAGGAAAACCTCCTTCACTTCATGAAATCTCTGCAGCACCAGGAGGCAGCGGGAGGGTTAACTCAGCCTCTGAGAAGACGAGCGCGCACCACCTTTCACGCACCGCCTTCGCTGTGTATACCTTCAGAATCATAAGGCTAAAGGGCGACCGCAGGCTGATGTGTTTTAACCACACACACCTCTACACACACACGACTTAAACGCAGACTTTTGTTCCTCCATGTTTCGTTGTTATTGTTTCACTGAGCGGACCCGCCCCTTTTTTTTCAAACGCTCCCTTTTTTGGTCCATCTGCGGCGGTAAAAGTTTTTGTGCGCTGTGATGATTCGGCTGTACCTTTAATAATGAATATTAAATGTTGTGAGGAAATCTTTCCACCAATAATTCCAATAAGTAATCCAACATGTATTCACTTCAGTTTTACGAAAGTAACTGTAATCAGATTACTCGTTTTTCAAATGTAACGCGAGCTGAATACAGTTACTTGATTTTTGTATTCTAATTACGTAACGCCCTTACATGTATTCCGTTACAACCCAACCCTATTTGTACATTAATATGTTTCAAATGTTCATCTCTACTCACAAAATGTGAGACCGGGAATTGATCATGTTCCGACGTTTACACAAAGTAAGTATTGGAGAATAGGGTTTTTTTTCTTCTGTTTCTTTACCTATTCTCTACCAGGTAAGGCATTAAGAAAACAGGAAGTCCTATACGCATGTTACTTTGGGTCACATCCGCACTTCTGGTCACATGTCGATGTGTCCTTGAGCAAGACACTTTAGCAATGTAATATATATATATTTGAGTTTTCTTCTGTTTCTTTACCTATTCTCTGGCAGATAGTTCATTAAGAAAACAGAAATCATTGGCGGATGTTTCATTCTTGAGACGTGACCATCTCTACTCACAAAATGTGAGAAAGGTATTGAAGTGTTTGTACAATATGTTTCAAATGTTCATCTCTACTCACAAAATGTGAGACCGGGTATTTATCATGTTCCGACGTTTACACAAAGTAAGTATTGGAGAATAGGGTTTGTTTTCTTCTTGTTTCTTTACCTATTCTCTACCAGGTAAGGCATTAAGAAAACAGGAAGTCCTATACGCATGTTACTTTGGGTCACATGCGTATAGGACTTTGGGTCACATGTCGATGTGTCTTTGAGCAAGGCACTTTAGCACAAATCGCTCCCGTAGGCATGTCTACGGTATTGAAGTGTTTGTACACAGGGTTGGGAGGATTACTTTGTAAATGTAATCAGTTACTGATTACTGAATACATGGCTCTGAAAATAATCCGAATACAGTTACAGTTACGCGTCTTAAAAAAGTAACGTAATCAGATTACTTTTAGATTACTTTTGGATTACTTTCTTTTTCCATCACAGATGGTATGTTTTGGTGAACAGGAGACACAAAAAGCAAAAGGAAACTGAACGTGTTTTTACTGTTTTAATGGCTTATCAAGAGCACAACTGAAACATAACATCTGAAACGATGTAACAACATAATAAACTTGTTGGGGATGCAGCTTGGGATGTGAGGAGTGAGGGACACGGTTTAGAACGGGCGGGTCGCCTTATGTCCTGCCAGTGTTGGCAGGACATGAATTAAAATGTTGAACTCGGACTTCATTTTAAGGACATGACGGCCAGGGGTGTAGAGCTATATTTGTTTAAGCAGCGGATCAGCAAAACAGGAGACTCTGTGCACCAGTCTGCCTTGATCTATGAATTCATGTCCGTGACACTCACAGTATCTGCTGCCCACAGCTGTTTTATAGAAGGAAAACCTCCTTCACTTCATGAAATCTCTGCAGCACCAGGAGGCAGCGGGAGGGTTAACTCAGCCTCTGAGAAGACGAGCGCGCACCACCTTTCACGCACCGCCTTCGCTGTGTATACCTTCAGAATCATAAGGCTAAAGGGCGACCGCAGGCTGATGTGTTTTAACCACACACACCTCTACACACACACGACTTAAACGCAGACTTTTGTTCCTCCATGTTTCGTTGTTATTGTTTCACTGAGCGGACCCGCCCCTTTTTTTCAAACGCTCCCTTTTTTGGTCCATCTGCGGCAGTAAAAGTTTTTGTGCGCTGTGATGATTCGGCTGTACCTTTAATAATGAATATTAAATGTTGTGAGGAAATCTTTCCACCAATAATTCCAATAAGTAATCCAAAATGTATTCACTTCAGGTTTACGAAAGTAACTGTAATCAGATTACTCGTTTTTCAAATGTAACGCGAGCTGAATACAGTTACTTGATTTTTGTATTCTGATTACGTAACGCCCTTACATGTATTCCGTTACAACCCAACCCTGTTTGTACATTAATATGTTTCAAATGTTCATCTCTACTCACAAAATGTGAGACCGGGTATTTATCATGTTCCGACGTTTACACAAAGTAAGTATTGGAGAATAGGGTTTGTTTTCTTCTGTTTCTTTACCTATTCTCTACCAGGTAAGGCATTAAGAAAACAGAAAGTCCTATACGCATGTTACTTTGGGTCACATGCCGATGTGTCCTTGAGCAAGGCACTTTAGCACAAATCGCTCCCGTAGGCATGTCTTCGGTATTGAAGTGTTTGTAAGTTGCTTTGGACAAAAGCTTCAGTTAAATGACATGTAATAATGTAATGTGGAAGATCACCCAGAAGACTCACAATGACCATATCCTCTCACACGGACGTTAACACAGTATGATAAGTATTGGAGAATAAGGTTTGTTTTCCCCCGTTTCTATTACTTATTGTCCAACAGGTCGGTGACTAAGAAAACAGAAATGGTTGGCGGATGTGTCTCAGGTGGTCAACGTGTCAAAGTGTTTTTTATTTTGCAAAAGTAAAGTGAAATGTCACGTTTGTCTCTGTTTTCTCATCCTATATTTGCCCTTTCTCTCACTACTTTCCAGATCTTACTCCCATCTTTGCTGGACCTCGATGCGTTCTGGAGACGTCTCGGTCGGCTGAGGTTTCTCCACTTTTTTCCTGTTAAAGGGTTTTGTGGAGTTTTTCCTTCTGCAACTTTTAGATCTTTTTGTACAATTTTGAAATACAATTCAAATATAAAATTCGAATTCTTTGTCTTTCTTTCCTTTGAAATGTGTGTGTTCAGCTTTCAACACTGTATACTGTATTTAACTTATTCAGTTGGAAAAACACCATTTGGTTGCCAGTTAATTGAAACTACTGCAAAAAATATTGAACTGGAGTTTATAGATACTCCGAACCTAGCACTAGATGT
>NC_136908.1:7071234-7149614 GCF_949606895.1 Notothenia rossii | reverse complement strand
CTTGAATCTAAAGAAGGGTATTAAAAAATGCAATTCAATTATAAAATGATTATATTAATTTGGTCTAAAAAAGATTGGCATTGCCCTTGAAAAAACCATGTTACAAATAGTATATATAATTGTAAATTGCTTGAGATGTGAGAGTTAAATCTGCTGCTTTTATTTTGAAAGATATGAATTGTCTCATTTCCGGGATTTTCGTGAACAAAGACGTGAACTTGCCGCGTGCCGCTGGACGCGTGCCGCTTCTCACCGGAAGTGAGGGTCCAGAAGCAGACTGACTGACATCTACATTCATCTTTATATTAGAAATATTGAGTTTCAAAGGGTGGGAGAGATAAGGTTGTAATAATAAAAGAAAACTAGAGAAATATTACTTTAAATATAAACATGGGCATTATTAGAAAAAAGTCCATTAACTTACCTCTTTCCGTTTTGGTCCACGCGATGAATTACAGCCTTTTACATTCATATAATAAACATCACCACATTTTTAAATTCAGCAGTTGAGCTTAAATTCAATGTGAACATTTTACATAAAAATCACTCATTTAAAATACTCGATTAAATTCAATAGGATAAAATGTTTGATTAAAAAATAGGGAATTCAAAGAAATATAACAAAAATGAAATGGATACAATAGCAAATGTCTAAGATTCAACATGTCCCATGATTATTAAGGTAATATTAATAATACTTCATATTTATATAGCGCTTTTCTACAACTCAAAGACGCTTTACAGTATGAGGGAGGGTAGACAAACAGAAAAGGCAGTCAAGAGGAAGTTGATTGAGAGAGGGGGGAGGGGGGCTTATGGGTAGACAGAGGCCGTTTCTCAATCTCGAGGAAACTGGCTTCCAAGCCAATATTTCAAGGATGCTACGTCATCGAGTGCCGCCGAAGGACTGTTCCAATCTCCAGCATACCTAGAATTCCACCGAGGCCGTGTCCTTGGTTTGGGGGTAATTTCGAGTCTGCACATGGGTAGACTTTGCGTCCTTAAAATCCCCACAATCCTTTGCGCACGGACCAATTTCCCCAAATCTGTGGCGGAAAATGTAAGGCGGGGCCTCTCATATGACGCACACCTGCACACTTGCTAGCCTGTTCCACTCTTCGTTTTCCGAATGCCAGGAAGGATTCTTGCCTAGCTTCTGAAGCAAGTGACTTGGAAGACATGTGCTACCAATCAAGCATCCTCGCGATTGAGAAACGGCCACTGTTGAAGAGATGGGTTTTGAGGCGGGACTGATAGACTGATGGACTCAGAGGGTGTTTCTCAATGTCGAAGACGCTTCCTTGGTAGGACATGTCCCTCCGAGTCAGGTCCTTCAGAAGCGAGGCAAGAATCCTTCCTAGCCTCGGAAAACGAAGAATGGCGGAACCGGCGAACAGGTGTGCGTCATATGCGAGGCCCCGCCTTAAATGGAGCGCGATTTCCGTCAAAGATTTGGGAAATTTGTCCTTACGCAAAGCATTGTGGGGATTTTAAGACCGCGCAGAGGACAGACATGTGCAGCCTCGAAATTTCCCGCAACGAAGGACGCCGGCCTCAGTAGAATTCCATGCATCCAGGACATTGGAACAGTCCTTCGGCGGCACCAGAGTTGGGTGTAACGCGTTACTTACTGTAATAATATTACTTTTGTCGGTAACGGAGTAGTGTAACGCGTTATAATTCAGTAATCACACTACAGTTACTAACATTGCCCCGGCACGCGTTACTTCGTTACTTTTATAAAATAATCACACTCACTGACAGACAAGAGGGGTTTCCGCCGCCGCAGGTTTGTATACATGTAGGCCTACGTAATCTGCGCGATTTGCCCGTCCACATCTCCACGTGCAGTGCTGCATAAACAAGGCTGAGTCTTTTCATCTGTAAACTTCCTCAACGGGGCCGCTCGCTTTCTCTTTTCTTGATTGCCCTCTCACGGGTGAACAGTTCAATGTCCCGCTTCATTTTAGGAATTCTGCCATGTCTCTACCACTTTAGTTTGACCATCTCTGTTACTAAGTTATGGAAAACTAAATAAATAAGTAATTAGATACCTTACCGTTACTGCGCTCATAAAGAATGATAAGAATAAGGATAATGCGTCTTGAACTGGTTTCATTAATTAGTGTCTTTACGTTTCACAGACTGTTAGCTTGTTGTGGTAGGCTGGTAGCCTATTTTATTAAAGAGCATATCAAAAGAAAGACTTGTGTTATGTCTTCCTTAATGCAATAGTAATTGGGGGTGCAAGTGGAGTCTTGCAGAGGCAAAACTGTGGCGCGCTTACACTGTAGGTGCGCCGCAGTCTGCGTGATCTGCCTGTAGGGAGGGGCGGGCCGGCCCTGCGAGTAAAGTAACGAGTAAAGTAACAAACTTTATGTAGACAGTAACGAAGTAGTGTAATATTTTACTTTTTAAAAAAGTAATATGTAATATATTATTATTTTTTAGTAACGACCCCAGCACTCGATTAAGTAGCATCATTGAAATAGTGGCTCTGGAGCAGCCATCCTCGACATTGACAAACAACCCCAGAGTCACGAAGATCTTGGGGGAGGGAATTCCAGAGCCTAGGAGCTGCCACTGAGAAGGCTCTGGCCCCAATGCTGCGGTGGATCTGAGGGACCGTGGGGGTTGATAAGGGGTTAGAAGGTTCGTGAGATAAGGGAGGGTCAGATGGTGGAGGGCTTTGTAGGTGAGGACCAGAATGTTGTAGTTGATGTGATGGGAGACAGAAAGCCAGTGAAGGTCTTTGAGGACTGGGGTGGTGTGATGCCATGATCGGGTATGCGCGAGGAGTCGTGCAGCTGCATTTCGAACCCGTCTATAGTTTAAAAGGTATTTGCAAGAAAAAACAACAACACAAACAATTTCCCTAAGATAAAAGTACAATTTTATTTTCAGTGGTTTTTCTTAAATTTGTGATATTATTCCGTTAGTTTGAACCACTTTTGTTTTTTTCTGATAATATACACCATATCCCCAGCTTTTTTAACATATTAATACGCCTAGTTTGTCCAAAGAAATCCTCAAAATATTAGCACTGTATTTTTAACTTTCACTAATTCAATGACCTGAAATTATAAATGGTTTCCTTTCACCATCTACTGTAACCGCTGCTCTCTGTGGTGAAGCTGTGAAGACTCATGTCTAACAGGAAGTGGTCGGACACACACACACACACACACACACACACACACACACACACACACACACACACACACACACACACACACACACACACACACACACACACACACACACACACACACACACACACACACACACACACACACACACACACACACACACACACACACACACACACACACACACAGTAAAGAGACAGAGACTCACTGTGACACGTTACAGCCAGTGTTTAATCGAATATGTTTAGGCATTAAATGTACAGCAGACATATAGCACTATCATGGTGACGGGCTCCCTCCATGCCAGGACAGAAAAATAAAAGAAATAAAAATACTACGAACACGTCCGCTGCATGATCACACACATCCTGAGGCCATGCACTAATATCCACCAAAAGCACTGGGAGAGAAAGTAAAAGCACTCACTCAGAATGATCCGTTTACAGAAACCATCACATGGAATGGGAATAATAAAGATAAGAGGAGCGACCATGTTATAAACAATGCAACAACATTACAACGATACAATAACAGTATTAAAGCTTTTCATGACCATATCAACATTCAGTGTATTGGAAAATACAATCCCAATAGACTCTTTGTATAAAAAAGAAGCTTTTCAAGTCAGCATGGAACAAATAAGAGTTCATTTTCCAGGTGTTGGGGGGGGGGGGGGGGGGGGGTGACAGGAGCGGGTGTGCTTCCATAGATTTGTAGGATGTTTGTGTGTGTGTGTGTGTGTGTGTGTGTGTGTGTGTGTGTGTGTGTGTGTGTGTGTGTGTGTGTGTGTGTGTGTGTGTGTGTGTGTGTGTGTGTGTGTGTGTGTCTATGTGGCGTAGCGTTTGGTCCACTGTTTGGCTATCCTGTCGTGCTCCGCTCTGTTGGTCAGGTACTGTGTGGCGATGCTTCCCACCAGAGGGTCGGCTGAGAAGACAAGAGGAAAGACTCAGTGAGAATTGAAACAAACAATACAAGAGTCACAGTATCCTTATTTTGGTGTAAAAGGTTAAAACAATAGGGCCACGTTTCAAAGGGGGCCCAGAAGTAAACAAAGGAGTCCAGTGGAGGCGTTTTCAGGCAGTTTGTGGGAGAGGAAACCAATGGTGCAAAATGTGGACAAAAAAAAGAAAAATAAATAATTTTGAAAAATAAATAAATACATGTTCAAATAAGTATAGAAACCAATTCGAATTTGTTAAATGTATTGAACTGGTGATCACAGTTTGAACAGTTGACAGCTATAGGCCTACAGCTTTCATGCTTAAAACATAACTTGGTTTTTAAATCAAAGAGGGATCATACGCTAACAACATAACGGGTTAGGGTCACGTAACCCGTGACAACAGAGATCAACAACCTATAACATGGCCTATGCACAGAATGCAGCTATTCAATACTCATTCTTGTTTAAGAATATGAGCATGTCTACTCAGGGGAGAGGCGGGTGCGGAGAAGATTCACAATCAGCCCAGCTGTAGAGAAGACCCTCTCAGCTGGGATTTGGGCATAAGATGAGGTTTGAGTCTAGGGCTGCTCAATTAATCGTATTTTAATCGCAATCACGATTTTGTCTTGCAACGATTATGAAAACAACATAATCGAAATAAAACGATTATCTTTTATTAAATTATTTTATTTATTATTATTATTATTTTATTTTATTGGTTTTTCAGTTGAATTATACTTAAAGTTCAGGGTAATCAACTGTTAGAAACATACTTTAAAAAAAAATTTCAATAAATGCATGTTTTCAAAGTAAATGGATAATCGTTTTTAATAATAGTGATATCAATTATTGATCCAAATAATCGAGATTATAATTTTTGCCGCTTGTACCCGCGATCTCGTTCTTTCGGTCATGACCCATCCTTCATGACCATAGGTGAGGGTAGGAACGAAAATGGCCCGGTAGACAGAGAGCTTTGCCTTCTGGCTCAGCTCCCTTTTCGTCACAACGGTGCGGTAAAGAGACTGCAGTACCGCTCCCGCTGCTCCGATTCTCCGACCCATCTCACGCTCCATTGTTCCCTCACTCGAGAACAAGACCCCGAGATACTTGAACTCCTTCACTTGGGGTAAGGACTCATTCCCTACTTGGAGTGGACAGTCCATCGGTTTCCTGCTGAGAACCATGGCCTCAGATTTGGAGGTGCTGATCCTCATCCCAGCCGCTTCACACTCGGTTGCGAACCGATCCAGTGAGTGCTGAAGGTCGCAGACCGATGAAGCCATCAGAACCACATCATCTGCAAAAAGCAGTGGTGCAATCCTTAGTCCACCGAACTGCAGACCCCCTCCCCCACGACTACGCCTCGAAATCCGATCCATGTATATTACAAACAGGATTGGTGACAAAGCGCAGCCCTGGCGGAGGCCAACCCTCACCTGAAATGGGTCCGACTTACTGCCGAGGACACGGACACAGCTCTCGCTTTGGGAGTACAGAGATTGGATGGCCCTGAGTAGAGACCCCCTCACCCCATACTCCCGCAGCACCTCCCACAGTGACTCCCTGGGAACCCGGTCATACGCCTTCTCCAAGTCGCGGGTACAAGCGGCCGAGATGGGTTTTCTCCGCAGGGTGGCTGGTGTCTCCCTTAGGGATAAGGTGAGAAGTTCGGTCATCCGGGAGGGACTCGGAGTTGAACCGCTCCTCCTTCGCGTCGAAAGGAGCCAGTTGAGGTGGTTCGGGCACCTAGTTAGGATGCCACCTGGGCGCCTCCCTAGGGAGGTGTTCCAGGCACGTCCAGCTGGGAAGAGACCAAGGGGTAGACCTAGAACCAGATGGAGGGATTATATCTCTTCTCTGGCCTGGGAGCGCCTTGGGATCCCCCAGT
The DNA here is from genome assembly GCF_949606895.1 of Notothenia rossii. NCBI lineage: Eukaryota > Metazoa > Chordata > Actinopteri > Perciformes > Nototheniidae > Notothenia > Notothenia rossii. The sequence goes on along the minus strand of NC_136908.1, from coordinate 7,143,628 downwards.
CAGAGCTGGTTGATGTGGCCAGGGAAAAGAAAGTTTGGGGCTCTCTGCTGGAACTGCTACCTCCGCGACCCGACCACGGATAAGCGGGAGAAGATGGATGGATGGATGGATAATTTTTGCCATAATCGAGCAGCCCTATGGGAGGGGCAGCAGCCATATCATTAGCTAGAACTAGCTAGATCTGATAGATTTGGACGTAAACGCGAGTTAAGTATAACCGGACGTGAGAGAGAGAGATCAGCACCTGCAGCTCTGCCCGCTGTGAGGGACTGGTGAGCGGAGCAAAACACACCTTTAGACCTAACACATTTAGCTATGGCACTGTCGTATACATTGAATTATTCCATTTGATCATATGTAATCAACTTAAGCACCCCTCCCAAAAAAAAAAAAAAACACAAATTACAATAAAAATATTCACAACTCATATTCGAATACCTGAATAATTTTGAATATTCGATTAATCGTTCCTATCCCTAGTATGAATGTGTAAAAATGATCAAATTATTGCAATACTGATTAAAGGTAGGGTAGGTAAGAATGGAGAAACCAGCTTGAGTGCGCTAGAAGTTGAAAATACACAGCCGGAAACAACCTGCCCCTTCCTTCAGACTTCCTTACAGAGCCCCTCCTCCAACACACACGAACGCGCACATGACCAATGAGGGCACGAGATAAGTTTGTGCACAGATGGAAGGCTGACAGGCAGGTAGGCCATCCAGTTACTTTAGCCGGGCCGGCTCAGATGATTGGTCGTGCTTTTTACAGCGCCACGGCTTCCACAGATGAATTTTTTTTATGTATTTATTGTCAAAGCATTTCATGTATTCATTGCTATCAGGACGTTAAGAGCATTCCATGGAATATAACAAAAAGTGTCTCTGAAGGGAATTACCTACCCTATCTTTAAGGAACTATTAAAAAAGGAACCATTGGAAAACAGTGCATTTAAAAGACGACATTACACTGGGTTAATGTAGATTCAAACACCTAACTACATATTTCCAGCCCCTTCAGAAGGAGCTTCACCAGCCGAGTCCATTAACAGTTTTGATCTGAAACGCTTTCTGATATGAATCCAGATTGAAGGCTTCCTCTGAGGCGGAGCGAGTGTTATTACAGCTCTGACACACCGACAGCCCTGCAGCTACAGAGGGGATAACGCAGACACCTTTATTATAAAAGACCGGCCTGAATATCACCACCAGCCTGAAATATGATCCGGCCCTGCAGGAGGAATCCCTGCGGCTTTGTTAAAAATCTTACATTGGTTTTTCGGTGGTTGCGAAAAGGAGGGAAAATACTTTGGCGTACAAAATAAATGTAGGAAAGTATAAAGTATAAAGTAGCACAGCCTGAAAAATACTCAAGTGAAGTACATGTACCTTACATTTTTACTTAAGTACAGTATTGACAAGAACAACCAGACTCAGTGACAGCTTCATCCCGCTGGCAATAAGACTGTTAAACAACTGAACTGCTGAAACAATTCCATAACATTCATCTGCTACTTAATAGATAAACAATTACTATCTAATATATCTTTCCAAATAACTTGTATATAGACTCGTATTGCACTATTCCACTTGTTTTTCTCTCACTGTATTACTTTTAATATAGTTGTGCTGTAAACTCATGTTTGTGCTGGGTGTATGAGGGTTCAATTAATGGGGTTCAGTTTATGTGTGTGATACTGTAAATCTGGGTGGAGCTTCACAGGGTTTATTGATGTGTAGAGGGGATACATAAATGAACCTCATTGAGATTGAGGAATCAGGAGAGGCCACTAGTAAGTGTGATTATTATATTGAATTTGATTTAAGTTGTATGGGATATGTGTGATCCTAATTGTTGTATTGTTGTTGTCCTTTTTTCTTCTAAGGTTAACAACCTATTTAGATTTGATTAAATTATCAAACCTAGGAGTTGTTTCCGTCCATCTTGATTCCACCCATACTGTCGGGAGATAGACAGTACAGTTGTTAACTAACTGCATCGGGAGGAATAAAGGTTTCAACCGATGGCGAGAGACAGCTAGGAAGATAGACTACAGCAACGGTCGGCGGGAAGTGAATGCCCGAGGCTAGCAAAGCTATCAAGGACCGTCGAAGCTAGCGGAGCGGAGCTAACGAAGCTAGCGAAGCTAACGGAGCTAGCGAAGCTAGCGGAGCTCGCGAAGCACCGAGGGACGCCGGTCCGCAAGTAGAGCTGACGATCGGACGACTAGGAAACCCCGTGGTCGCAACGGTCGGCGGAAAGTGAAGGCCCGAGGCTAGCAAAGCTAGCGGAGCTAACGTGGTCGGAACACGTGAGTGACAAGGCTATTTTCGGCGCTATCTAGCCAAAGAAGCTAGCGGTAGCATAGCAAAGACGAAGCAGTAGCTAGACAGCAGACTGAAGGTTGCCAGGAAACAAAGCTAACCAGCAAGAAGACAATAACTAGCTAGCTAGCACACTGAAGGGTGCTAGCATACAAAACCAAGCTAGCTATCCAAGTCAAAGACACCAAGCTATTGGCTAGAAAACGAAGCCAACCAGCTAGGTATCCAGCTAGCTAGCCAGGATAAGACAGATTGAGCTAAACTCAGCCTTAAATTCAGAGAGATGATTAAGTGGGAGGAAACAGTGAAGCATCTGAAAGACCTGCGGACGAGGGCGAAGGTGGCTCTAGGTCGTAAGGTGAACTCAGTAACAAAGATGGTGAACACTATGTCAGAGGAGGAGTTGATGAAAGAATATGGTGAAGTCCACAAGGCCGCCACCAAAGTCACAGAGGCCAACAGTGAATACCTGATGAAATTAATTCTGAACGCTGATAGCGACGAGGACCAAGTATCAGAAGAGCTGAGGGCAGACGTGGAAAAGACGGATGGAGAAACCAGCCAAAGGCTTGAAGAGATCAGTGAAGTGATTAAAGCAAACCTTTGGTCTAGGCATGGAGAAAGGAAAGTGATGTTTGCTGTCGGGGAAGCTGAAAAGGTCTATGAGGAGGCAGAAGCGACACAAATTGACCTAGTAAGCTATGAGAGTTACGAAAAGCAGCTAAATAATTTAGAAATACTCATTAAGGAATTAAAAGAAGTGCACAGCACCTGGAGGGGATGGGCTCCTGAGACTGCTAAAACAGATGTGGAAGAGATAGTGCGGCAGATGGAGACAAGAAAAAATGCACTCAAGCGTCAAAAGGAAGCTGAGTTTAACAAAGCACGCGGTGCAGCAGAGTTGGCACGCACCACAGCAGAGGATGAGCGCGCCCAGTTCGCCCTGGTTCAGCTAAGACAAGACCAGGCCCAACGCTCTAAATTGGCCGAGGCTCAGATTGCAGCAGAAGAAGCACGGTTTGAACTCATGAAAGCGCAGCACAAAGCAGTGGAAGAGGCGCACACTACTGGCGTGGCAGGCACGGAACCCAGAGACAACCCGATGGGAGCGATATCAAAGATACGACTCAAGCCGGTAAGCCTTCCCAAGTTCAGTGGCAGTATGAGGGAGTTTCACCGCTGGAAAAAGGACTGGGAATCTTTGCAGAAGCAGGGAGAACCGTCCGGGTCGCCTGAAGTCAAGAAGTTCCAGCTTCTAGACAGCATGGAAGAGAAGGTAAAAAAGGATGTCACATTGGCCAGCTACAGTACAGTCGAAGACATGTTCAGAGTACTGGAGAACCGTTACGGGAACAGGTCCACGATTGCACTGCAGATCGTCGCAGAACTGGAGAAGATACCAGCTGTGAAAGGAGACCAGCCGAGGAAGGTGATAGACCTCATCCAAGCTGTGGAAAAGGCTTTGGCAGACCTCACAGACCTCGGGAACCCTGGAGCCATCAACCACCCGCTGATGATTAGGTCTATAGAAAGCAAGCTGCCCGACCAGGTGAAGCGAGAGTGGGTCATCTTCAAGGCTAAGCCCGAAAACGGTGTCACCCCAGTCAACCATTTCAATGCGCTTCTGAAGTTCCTGAAGGAGCAAGAAGAAATTCTAGAGAGCTTGGAACAACTGAAAATAACAGAGACATCTGAAAAAATGGAAAAGCCGCAAAACAGGTTCGAGAGGAAGTATGCCTACACAAAAGCCACCAGAAGGGACACTCCAGAAGGGGAGTGCGTCGTGTGTGGAGAGGAGAAACACAATAACAAATTATTCTTCTGCAAGAAGTTCAAGGGGTTTGGCTTGGCTGAGAGAAAGACTGCTGTGAAGAAGGTAGGAGCATGCCGCGTTTGTCTTGGATGTCACGACGTGGTAGAAGAGTGCACAGACAGGTTCCTCTGCAACAGGGAAGACTGCCAAGAGGGGACCTCCTCGGACCACCACTACCTCCTCTGTCCAAAATGGGAACAGCTACCAAAGGGGAAACTTGGAAAAGGCAGTGAGAGGGTAAGGGAGCTAACAGAAGAACAAAAGCTAGCCTTGTCCAAATGTTCCCCAGAGGCGGCGGCGGAGATCATGAAAGCTTTCAGTAACAGCAACAAGACTTCAGTGACAAGGAGCGCTAGGAAGGATGAAGGTGGACTTCTGGAAGAAAATAGACTGACCGAGCACCCTGTCATCATGATGCTGTTGGAAGTCACTGCCAACGCGGGGCAAAAGATCGGAGCTCTGATTGACCTCGCATCAGACACCAACTACATCACTCATGCAGCGGCTGACAGGCTCGGTCTGAGCAGAGAAGAAGTCACTCTGATTGTGCATGGAGTTGGAGGAATGACCGTGACAGTCAAGACGAAGAGGTACCTCCTGCGAGTAAGAGTCAAGACCCCCAAAGGTACTGTGAGGGCTCACAAGCTGGTTTGTTATGGCCTGGAGGAGATCGCTAAAGTGCATCGGAGCGTCAGACCTGAACAGCTAAAGAGGTTCTTTCCGGAGGTTGCAACGGAGGAACTGAAGAGACCAGACCATGTCGAGCTTCTCATCAGTCACAGAGAGGGGAGACTCGCTCCACAAAGACTGAGGATAGTTGGAGACCTCGTCTTATGGGAGGGCCCACTGGGTAAAACCGTGGGCGGAGCACATCCCAGTCTGTTCGAGGATGTAAAAGTGGCAATGCACCAGTCTGACACGCACTTCGCTCGCTCGATGAGGACAGCTGCAGTGGGGTACAGAGAAGTAGTTGAGAGTCCTGAGATTCTGAGGGAAGAGGAGACCAAGAGCCTGACTCAGGAAGTAAAGGCGGAGACCAGGAATACAACTGCAACAAGGAGAGAAGTTCTCGAGCGGTGGAAGTGGGACAGCATCGGTGCGGCCTGTGAACCCAGGTGTGGTGGGTGTCGCTGCGGGACATGCCAGCCAGGAGGAAAGGAAATGACCCTGGCAGAAGAAAGGGAGCTGGAAGTGATTAAAGAGGGGCTGTCCTACATGGCCAAAGATGAACACTGCCTGACTCCGCACTGGGACGCATCTTACCCATGGACCGAGGACCCAGCCTCACTTCCAAACAACAGAAGAGGAGTGGAGGCCACCTTCCTGAAAACAGAGAAGCAGCTCAGGAAGGAAACTGAGTGGCAGTCCGCCTACAAAGGTCAGATTCACGAGATGGTGGAGAGAGGCGCGGCAGTAAAACTCACCACGGAGATGAAAGACGGCTGGAGAGGACCAGTGTGGTACGTGAGCCACATGGTCGCGCCGAACCCCCACTCAGTGACGACACCAGTGAGACTGGTCTGGAACAGCAGTCAACAGTTCAGGAGGGTCAGCATGAACGACCTTCTGCTTAAGGGGCCGGATGTGCTGAACCCCATCAGATCGGTCTTACTCCGATTCAGGGCGGGAGAGCATGCAGTCCTAGGAGACATCCGAAAGATGTACAACTCAGTCTGGCTAAAAGAGCGCGAAGTCCACCTGCACAGGTTCCTCTGGAGAGACACCCCAGAAGAGGACATCGGTGAGTACCCCATCACCAGGGTAAATATTGGCGACCGACCCGCTGGGTGCATCGCACAGTTGGCAATGAGGGAGACTGCTCGGCTGCCCAGGTTCGCGCATATGGTGGAAGAACGCAGGGTCCTGGAGGAGGACAGTTATGTGGACAATATCTTAACATCCCACAATGACCAAAAGAGACTGGAGGAAATCACAGAGGGGGTAGAAGAGATCCTGAGCGCCGGAGGCTTCTCCCTCAAACCATGGGTCAGGTCAGGCCAAAGTGGGAGGCAGAGGACTGCAGAGCAGGTCCAAGCTGGAGCAGTAGCAGACTGGTGGTGGATCCCAGGGCCACTTAACATCGCCGACATCGTAACAAAAGGAGCAACTCCTGAAGACCTGGGAGAGGGCTCAGAGTGGCAGAGGGGACCAGAGTTCCTGGTGAGGCCGCTAGAAGAATGGCCCATGAAGTCGGCCGCTGAGGTGGCAACTGGTGCCAGAGAGAGTGTGGGCAAGCTTCAAAGAAAAGCATTCTCGGCAATACTCACCAGAGCCCAGTCAACCAAAACCCCTATCCCTGACGACACCAGTGGAAAGGACGCAGAGGCTGAGGAGTCCCTAGTTAAGGTTGGTGGATCCCCAGAAACCTCCGAAAGGGAAGAAGCTTCAGTCTTGACAGAGAGAAGACCGGAAGGAAAGTTTCGAAGCATTGCTGTTGTGAACCTGGTAAAACCAGAGAGGTTCAGCAGTCTGGCTAGGCTATGTGGAGTGGTCGCATGGGTCCGGCGAGCTGCAGAGAAATGGCTGACTAGAAGAGGCCGAGCGACGGGTCAAGCAAAGTGGGAGGCAAGAGTCCTGGACAAAAGAAAAGGCAAACCTGTGCCTCTGCGGGGGGACCTGGCTTCGGGGTCGTGGAAGATTCCGAAGTAGAGAACTAAGGAGAAGAACCTCCTCAGACACCACCACCAGAGCAAGGTTATTTAGGTTGGTGGCCTCCTTGGGTCATCCGACCAGGGTGCCAAGTGGGAGGTGTGCTGTAAACTCATGTTTGTGCTGGGTGTATGAGGGTTCAATTAATGGGGTTCAGTTTATGTGTGTGATACTGTAAATCTGGGTGGAGCTTCACAGGGTTTATTGATGTGTAGAGGGGATACATAAATGAACGTCATTGAGATTGAGGAATCAGGAGAGGCCACTAGTAAGTGTGATTATTATATTGAATTTGATTTAAGTTGTATGGGATATGTGTGATCCTAATTGTTGTATTGTTGTTGTCCTTTTTTCTTCTAAGGTTAACAACCTATTTAGATTTGATTAAATTATCAAACCTAGGAGTTGTTTCCGTCCATCTTGATTCCACCCATACTGTCGGGAGATAGACAGTACAATAGTATATTTTAATATTGGTTAATATTATCTGCTTATCTGTATTATTGTGTTGCATTGTTGGAGAAGCCTTTGACCTAAGATTTTCAACGACATAATTACTCTGTAGCTGTTAGTTTGACAATAAAGAACCTTGAACCTTGAACTTGAGTAAATGTACTTTACACCCCAGGGTAGAGATGTGATTTCGGGACGTGATGAGGGATCATTTGGGCGGCCGAGCGACGGCTCGATTAACTGTCATTCAATCCGCCTCCCCCGCTTTAATGAGCTACATGCCAAAGCTCTCCTCTCCCTGCGCGGGAGGAAAGCTTCTGACTGAAGGCGGAGGAGGGATATTTTTAGCGGGTTTTTTTTTTAGACATTCAGCACTTGAGGCATTTTTATCCTTCGCACAACACCCTCCATTGTTCAGGAGCCTACAAGTGTGGTCATTTGGAACAACTGTAAAGAATTTGGAGGAATCTGGGGATTCAATGTTCATCAGACTTTGAATAATATGCTTGGATATCCAGGACTTTCATCCAGCAGATCGCTCTTCATACTCAATCACATTTGAGGAAACATATTCTTGGCACATAGCTGTAAAGTGAAACCAAAATGCAGCAAAACAACCTGCTTTAGTTCAGTAAAGCCTCATAGTTTGGGTTGAAATAAGTATAAATTCAACAGCTTTTGAAGGTATGGACGTCAATAAAAATGTAAACATTTTAACTAAACGGCATAGTTGAATACTCGATGCTGATTGGTCAAGTTTGAACAGACTGTAGACAGACACACAGGAAGTGAACACTAAAGAGAACACTTTGTTCAAAATGGTGGGAAAAAAAGTAAAAGTGAGATCATTCTGCACTTCAGGCAGAGTTTAAAAGACAGAATTTGATGAGGCAAGAGGCAGAAAGAGATAAGGAAAGTCTCTCTTTTTCCATAGTGGGGACGGGGTGTCGATCAAATCTCTTTTGTGCAATAGTTTAAAGGAATCATTTGATCTCTGAGGAGGAGAAGGAGAGGATTTTCTTCCTCATTTCCACCCCCTCACCATTTCCTGTCCGTTACCATCTTGTTCCCCGTTATCCACATGTGAAATCACCTGTCAGTATTCTGCACCGCTCACTGATTCTTATTCTATTCATTATTTCACGCTCAACCTGCGATTTCTGTTCTGCTTTTTGCCCTCTGCTCGACATTCATTACCGGCAGCTGAGGAACAGTCGTACTGGTTTAACTGGTCCATAAAATCCTCCTCTGCTTTTTAACCAGAGCCTGATGGATGTCATTAGCTTTAAGAGAGTTGACGTCTTGTCCTTAATGTTTCAGGTGTTTACAGGGCTGTGTTTAGTGCTGCTTGAATATTGATTTTACTACCCAGGCTAATGGTTTATGGAACAATATCATAAAAGGATGAAAATAATGTCATGTATTTGTTCTTCTTTGCATGCCAACAATTGCACATTTACCTTATTTAAAAAAAGACTCCATATATTTGGATATATCTGCTAACATTATATTAAGTATTTTGACCCAGATGTTTTATTTAAGACTTCGAAGGCTAATGAATCTCAAGGTCGATGCATGTGGATTTAAATCGTCCGCCCTCTTATCATCACCGTATTTAATTAGTAACAATTTATGCTTCGATAAAACCATTACAGAATATTACGTAATGGAGACGCTCTTCTGAAATCTCAGTAATGTTAACTTAAAGATAAGATTAAGATACAATTAAATACGATTAGATAAGACACCGTACAGATAAAATAAAGATGATTAGATAGGGAGCAATTAAAGTAAAGCACAGACAAAAGGACAGGTAGGAGTTCACATAAGGATATAAGGGAGGATGAAGAGATGTAAGTAACAAAAACATTAATAGGATTACGGTAAACACTGAGTAGCTGATTTCCAAATATGATTATTCTATAAAAGAATATAAATGTATCTGTGTGCAGGAGCTGTGTTACACAAACCTGCAGTCTGCCATCAAAGTGACACGCGTCCATTTACATTACCCACACAGAAAGGACCTGTCAGTCAACCTGCCACAGCTTAACATGGAGGGAGATATGAGGAGAAGTGTGTGTGTGTGTGTGTGTGTGTGTGTGTGTGTGTGTGTGTGTGTGTGTGTGTGTGTGTGTGTGTGTGTGTGTGTGTGTGTGTGTGTGTGTGTGTGTGTGTGTGTGTGTGTGTGTGTGTGTGTGTGTCTCTCACCAGGGTTGCAGTCAGTCAGCAGGGAGCAGATGGACAGCAGCACCTTGGAGATGGTGAGAGCAGGACTCCAGTTGTCCTTCAGGATGTCCAGACAGATCACACCCTGACTGTTGATGTTGCAGTGGTAGATCCTGGTGCGGAAAGTCACCTGCACACACACACAAACACACACACACAACATATGAGTTTCCTGTAAGCTAGAATAAAACCTCACTCTTATAAGGCACTTTCACACCAAGTACTTTGCCATACTTAGTTCCCAGTACTTAGTTCAGATCGCGTTCACACTGGAATAAGTCCCTGAGGGAGGATTAGTCAAATGAAGCCGCTGACGTCACTTCTTCTTCTGCTTTGGGTTTACTGGCAGGCCGCAAACAACTTCACGGCGTATACTGCCGCCTGAAGTCCCCGGAGTTGGACAGTAGGAGCTGCTGGGACTCCCAGCAGCTTCTACTGAAGCCTTCCGAGTAAATCGCCAGAACGCCGACACCTCCTCATCTCCACCGCTCCCATGTTTTATTTTGAGTTGCCATAAGTTAGTCTCTCTGTGTTTGTGTGCTGGGCTAATGCTAATGCTAATGCGAGGAAAGTAAAACGGTGGCTTGACAACACTTTTTCAGAGTTTTACGGGGCGTGGTTTGCAATCCGCCCAGCCAATCAGAAATGGGAACCTTTTTCTCCCATGAAAGTACCTGCTCTCTAGCAGGGAGTGAAAAGGGGGTGGAAAGGTTCTCATGAACTAAGTTCTAGTTCCGGATGTCTTTGGTGTGAATGCAACATTTTCGGAACTATATCGGAACTATACTGGGAAAAGTACTCCGGTGTGAAAGCGCCTATAGAGGGCAGATGCTGATGATGTTCAGATGTTATCAGTATGTAGTGTCTCTACTTTAAAGAGTCCTCTCCTGCTGATGTTCAGGTGTATATCAGTATGTAGTGTCTCTACTTTAAAGAGTCCTCTCCTGCTGATGTTCAGGTGTATATCAGTATGTAGTGTCTCTACTTTAAAGAGTCCTCTCCTGCTGATGTTCAGGTGTATATCAGTATGTAGTGTCTCTACTTTAAAGAGTCCTCTCCTGCTGATGTTCAGGTGTATATCAGTATATAGTGTCTCTACTGGGACATGTCTCCATGCTTTAATGTTCAAAAAGCTCTTTATTTTTCGCATACTGCCTGTGCTGCAGCTCCTCTTTTCACCCTCCGTCTGAAACCAGGGCCCAGTCAGCTCTGATTGGTTAGCTGGCCGGCTCTGTCGTGATTGGTCATAAATAATGACCAAGACTTTTCCATAATTTATTTGGATATATCTGCTACAAACTAACATTACCCATAACCCAAAAGATGTATTCCTCACATTAAAGGCTACAGAATCACAAGGTCAATACATGTGGATTTAAATCTTCGACCCTCTCAACATCACCATATATATAAATAGTAATCATAAATAGTAATCATTTACTTAATAATTAAATTCAGAAAGGAGATAAACAGCCTTGTAAAATCACTATTCACATCCTACGTGCTGCCTGCCCGGACACATCCAGCTGTAGAAATACAATCATACACTCTGATTGATTTCCAAACAAGCCTTTAATTGACGTCTGCCAATACACTAATGCAGTATAAACATTATGGCAGCTCCACGGTGAATGCACAGCTCGATACAGAGGAGCATTGATGGTGTCTCTGCAGAGTGAAGAGCCTCACATCAGCACTACATCATTAAGGATTGACCTCTGAGCTGCTGACCAGGCATGCCTCCCCCCTTTCCTCCCTCTTTTATCCTCATTAACTCCACGTTCCTCCCTTCACATCTCCTCGTTATGAAAGACAAACAGCCGCCAGCCCTCTCGCACTCACATGAGAAGCAAACAGTCCGCTTGTTCTGGTTTGTATTCGTGTTTTCAACCGTCATAATCGACCCTGAAGGCAGCATCCTCCTGGTCCCCTCCACAAAAAGCCACTGTGATATTTCCATTGGCTTTTATAATCTCAACGTTTGTGATACTTTGTCTATAAAGGTTTTTCACCAGTGTTGTATTTACTGACGTATTTGACGTAGTAGAAACAAAATCTCTTCAGCTTGTGCTAACAACCAAAAACACATTCAGAACACCATTGAAGAGGGAGAAGGAAGCGATAAGTGCTTACTCTTATTAATCTTATTTTTACATTACATGTCACTTGTTAGACGATTTTATCCAAAGCAACTTACATACTCAATACTGTGGACAATCCCCACAGGAGCACTTTGGGGTGAAGTGTCTCAGGGACACAACGACATGCTGACTGCAGTGGGGTTGGAACCTGTGACCCCCCTGTTCCCAACACCAACGCACAACCCACTGCACCACACGCCTCCCACATTATTTCAGGGTTTTGTTACAAGAAATATGGCATGGATGGTAGAGGGCAGGTTTCGTGTCCAGGTTAGCGTTAGCATGCTAAAGCAGCCAGTGTGGTCTCATTGACAGCTTGTAATCATGGTTGATGCTAACAGATAGTGATGCTGCCTCCCCGCAACAACAGTCTCTTTTGACCTCCCCCTGTTTTACGGATTCCTCTTGAGCAACAACCTCCTCTCTTTGTATCTAAAGAACGCTGATTCTGGGTCAGTACCGTTTAGGAAAAAACACTTCTCCATCTAAATATCAAAAGCAAACAGAGTGGCTAAAATTACCTTAGATATTCATGCTTCGTACAGCACGGTTTATTTAGCTGTACGTGTCAATATGACTCTTAAAAAACCCTTTTGAACCTTAATCCAACATCACGCCTCTCCTTACTGAATGGTCCTTATTGAAGCAGGGTAAACACGGCAGATATCCTGGAATACTTTTCCTGTTTACATTTCCCTGTTTATTTTTGCAACACGTGTCTTTAAATAGCTGAGAGAGAGAAAGAGAGAGAGAGAGAGAGTATTATCACACTCAGAAACCAAAAACCCTGCTGTAAGCGTGGCTCAAACCGAGGGAAGATGCAACCGCGTGTAATTACTGACACACAGTTGCATCAGCAGAACATACACACACTCATACACACACTGGAGGGAAGCCAAATGCTGCTGAACGGATATCAGACCAGGAAACAATAACAAGAAACGGCTAAGTCTTGTGATATTCTATTTTTGTCCTATTTACAGCAAATCCCATGCCTTTACTATTTGTGTGTGTGTGTGTGTGTGTGTGTGTGTGTGTGTGTGTGTGTGTGTGTGTGTGTGTGTGTGTGTGTGTGGCCTGATATTTTCTTCCTCTTTACCACAGAGCTCCATTGTTAGATTACATCGTTGAGCCTCAGTGTTGACTTCCTCCTTTATTACCATGAACACACCCGGCAGTTTATTTTGACTCAACCACACACAGCGCTGCTATTGGCTAGCGCTCTAACACATTGTACGTGATGGGCTATGGGGCGAGACGGCGGTTGTCTAATCAAAATAGAGCTGGTCAGCTAACCAATCAGAGAAGACTGGGCTCTGGATTCAGACAGAGGGTGAAAAGAGGTGCTGCAGCACAGGCAGTATGAGAGAAATAAAGAGCTTTTTGAACATTAAAGAATGGAGGCATGTCACAGGAGAGGCACTACATACTGATATGAACCTGATCATCAGCAGAATATGTCCACTTTAAGAGTTAAACAAAAAAAGTTGAGGTGAAAATTAAACTAACTAAAGCTAACATACTCAATTGAAAAACTACTCCCCCCTGTGACCCAACCTCATCTTTTCGATATTCAGTGCTGTATACCGTCCTTTTATTTAATTAATACTCAATGCACATACCGTGATATACTTCTGATTTCTTGCAAGCACCACTTCAAGTAAAATGTGGCTATTATTATCTATACCAGATGAAGTCAAATAGCGTTTCAATAATACATCAGTCCCTTTCTCCAGCCCTTCTACAAGACCCGGTCCTCAAGACACACACACACACACACACACACACACACACACACACACACACACACACACACACACACACACACACACACACACACACACACACACACACACACACACACACACACACACACACACACACACACACACACACACACACACACACACACACACACACACACACACACACACACACACACACACACACAGCAATGATGATATTGCTATTCGTATGTTGAACTATGACAGTGTGTTCTAACTTATGTCATACAGTGTATTTTAAAAGAAAATAAGGTCTCATCATTTATCTTCAGTGCGGCTGTCTCCATTATTTTAAACGTGCTAAAGGAGAACAAACATTAGACTGTGTGTGTGTGTGTGTGTGTGTGTGTGTGTGTGTGTGTGTGTGTGTGTGTGTGTGTGTGTGTGTGTGTGTGTGTGTGTGTGTGTGTGTGTGTGTGTGTGTGTGTGTGTGTAGCTGCAGGGTACCGCTCACCTTGGGAGGTTTGAAGGGGTAGTCTGGTGTGAAGGCGATGTCGAGGAAGAACACCCCCCCCTCGTACACGGAGCCGGGGGGGCCGAGGATGGTGGACCTCCACTCGTAGATGTTGTCTCCTTTAGGACCGGCACTGGAAGTAAAAAAAAGGAGGACGTTTTAGTGTTTAGAGAAACTACACTTCATGTTCTCTGCAGCAGCAAAGGAGAGGATTCATCCGCCGCGGAAAATAGTCCCTCAAAAATATAGTACGAGGGCGATACCGTGGCGCTGATCTTGCATGTATATGATATATATCAATCCTGGCGAGAACATGGCGCCCTTATACAAGATGGCGCCGCGGACATAAACAACAACGTGATGTCAGAACTCCGTAAAAACAAAAATGTCTCTGCAGTCAATTTTCATATTTTTGGAGTCGTTAAACCGTTTTTGAAGAACAGAAATATTGTATTCTTTACATTTTACGTGAAAAATCTGCATTTTATTATGAGGGCGCACGCCGAAGCATCGCCCCGGTTACCCGCTTTAAACAAATCCATGTGCTATTCATGTAGATAACTGAGCCCTTTTTGAAAATTAAACGAGACATGTGAGAGTCTTTATCTAATATTTAGGTATTTTCATCATTGTGTTGCAATTCGTTTTTCTTGTATTTTGACCTAATTGTTATAGCCAGATTCTAATAAACTGGGTAAGGCTCTAATCCTGTAACTACATATTCTCAGCTGCAGCAAATGAAATAAAATACAGTGTGTGTGTGTTCGCGTGATAATCATCTGTTAAATCAGCCGCACTGAGCCGCTGTTTCAACTTCCTGTCATCAGATTATTGTGCTTTACAGCAGAGAGGATAACAAAGAGTGTTTGTGAGCCGGAGAAATGAGGAGTGTGATCAATGTCATGTGGATGACTGATCTGTCTGCAGCCAGGCGAGCGGGAAACACACACACACACACACACTTACACAAAAAAACACACACACAACACACAGTAAGTGTTGAGCAGCATTGGTGTCCTCACTGTTCACCGGCTGCTGAGCTCCATTGCTGCCTTGATTCTCGACAATAACACACACACACACACACAGGAAAAAACACACACATTTCCACACACAGCTGCGAGGAGGGAGGCACTAATCCAATTCCATTTTCTATTGGAATTAGGCCAGATGCCCCTGTCGGTTTCTTGTATTACTTTCCACACACACACACACACACACACACACACACACACACACACACACACACACACACACACACACACACACACACACACACACACACACACACACACACACACACACACACACACACACACACACACACACACACACACACACACACACACACACACACACACACACACACACACACACACACACACACACACACACACACACACACACACACACACACACACACACACACACACACACACACACACACACACTTAATCAACGTCAGGTCACCACCTCATGCTGAGCAGCAGAGTGATTTTATTTCTCGGCTATATGTATCCATCCAGGAGGACATAACTCATACATAAAACACACAACTGTGTCAAAACACACAACTGTGTCAAAACACATGCAATTTTTGGTCAAACCTTATAGCTAGGTTGTCTTTCAAAAATCATCCTGCAGGTTTCTAAACGTTCACAGACACAGATTTCTCTCTCGCTGCATTCCCACAGCTCAGTGCAGCATCTGGAAATGTTTATCGCCTCCTGTTTCTGTTTCTGTTCCTGCAGATTGAACGCTGCTCTGACAGGATTTTAGATCTGGTAGAGAAGCATCTGTAAGAGACATTTAGGCGTATTTCTATTTATGGTAAATATTTATGTTGGCAAGAAAGTTGTGCAAAGAGTTGAATAACAAAGACAAAAAAAAAATACTGTTTCTATAGTTTTGTATGTTTCTGGACTGACCTAGTTTCATGCCGTAAAGCAGATCTAGTACACAGGACCAAGAGGATGCACGCCTGATAGTAATTATAGTACTTATTATATTGAGTAAAAAGTGTAGAAAGTCGGTAGTTGAGCGCCAAGAGATAATTGGAATTAACATGAATAAAACCCTCAAGACCCATCAATAGGGTTGGGAACCGAAACTCGGTTCCAGATGAGAACCGATAAGAAAATGCCGGGTACCGGGTACCCATACAAAATACACAATTTTGGTTCTGCTTAACGGTTCCTAAACACGGTAGACCCTGTATTCCACCGGGTCCGTCTGCGCCGCGGTGACCCGTTGGAATACAGGGTCAGGGCGGACTGGCCATCTGTGTGTTCTGGAGAGTCACAGAACGGCCGGCCGTCAGCGGGCCGTTGACAGCCGGCTCGGTTCGCTGACGGCCGGCACCGCCCTTAATTTGTTTAAACGGCATTATGTAAATTACGCTGACAGGCGACAGAGTTCCACAGTTGCCCCGCAGCGAGGCTCCCCCCGCCCTCCCGTAGACAGTTCACGAGCTCAGTCACTTCATAACACCAAAGATGGATCGCGGTAAAAGCTCTTAAAAAAATGTATTTGTAAAAATGTCAGTTAAAGCTTAAAAGAATAAAGATATTTTTGTTATCCAAACGTTTAACCTCTTTCTTTTACAATTTTGGAATCGAAACGGGGAATCGATAAGAACCGGAATCGATAAGCGGAACCGGAATCGATACATTTCAAACGATACCCATCCCTAACTACATGTTCTTCGTTAAGGGTATTTGGAGGAAGCGGCCTGTGAACTATGTATTTTTGATAATGGGCACTACAACGTCTGTATGCCAGCAGCTGCCCTCGTGCTGTCAGACTGAGGGAGGATCAGCAGAATCACCTGAGGTCTGAGTGACCAGTTGTATTGAAGAGGCTGCTGCTGCAGATACAGCGAGGAAGAGGAGAGGTGTTCGTCGTAATGAAGGCTAAATGACGATGATGGCACCCGGCTATTTCACACCGTGTCAATTTCCACACCATAAGCCATTAATAAAGACCCTGCAGCAGCAGAGGAGCGCTATAATTGACACGAGGATGTTTCTCCCTCCTCCGTCCTGTGAGCTCTTTATACAGCCTCGACGTGACCACTGAAAATAAAACGATGAGGATTTAACCAGTTGAGCCCCGAGCCTGTTTTTCAGGCCTCAGGCTCGAAAATGACATTGTGACTATATCTTCACTTCTAAAAGGGGTACATTAATAATGTTTTTTCTCAAAGCAATGATAAACCTGTGAGTTGGATGTAGAAAAGTCAGAATCAATTTAGAATTTTTTTATTTAAAGTAAATTCAGATTGAATACAGTAAAACATTTTTTATTATTGTGTCCGTCCAAAAAAAAAACATTACTTATAGTGAAAACCACCCTTGAATGATGGGATGGTAGACTAAAAGCTTTAGGAATCCAAACTACAACATATAATAAGTACCCTGTATCAAGATTGATGCAAAACAAGTGACATTTGACCTTTTTACAGAGATTTAGAAGAAAAAACACTTCTGGGGTCATTTGGGTGCATTTTCCATATCTCTGGCCCCCCTCGGTCGATTTTGATGATTGACACCTCCTTTTAACCGTTAGAGCCAATAGAATCGAGGGGAAGTTCCTACAATCCATCTAAACATTACCCATTGGTGAATGAGTGATGCGCAGCCAGAATGCCCCGGAACCGGAAGCTGTCATACACTCTCGTAGCAGCTAATATGAATTCTCCGTTATTGACATAAAAATGGAATGATGATCAGTAATCATTTCAAAGTGACACAGACACCTTGGATTAACCTATGGGTTAACCTTCAGCAGCGTTTTTCTCGTTTTAATGCCATTGAGCAAAATCATGACTGGATGGAAATAAACTGAAGATGTTGAGGCCAAAATTGACCAGATCAACGGCAGAAAAGTAGATTATCTGATGCCAAAAGAGAGGAAAATGTATGAAGATTGACTAAATAGCCAAGAGCATGCTGTGAGTCAGACGAAGAATAACTCTGGTTGTCTTATTGCATACTCTAAAAGGAAAAACATTTGTGATTTGTCTATATCAGGGGTCGGCAACCTTTTTGATATGAAGTGCCATTTAAAAAAAAAAGAGTTATCAGCAGGAGGGCGGGGGGAGCCTTGCTGCGGGGAAGCAGTGTGTGGACCTGTCAGCGCAACTTACATGATGCCGAATTCACACACACACACACACACACACACACACACACACACACACACACACACACACACACACACACACACACACACACACACACACACACACACACACACACACACACACACACACACACACACACACACACACACACACACACACACACACACACACACACACACACACACACACACACACACACACACACACACACACACACACACAGCTCAAATAAGACTGTTTGCACTTCAAACACACGGGGGCTGAAAGACAAAGTGTCAGCAGAGTGTGTTCAGCTTCAATCGTCACTTCAGCCCGAACCAGGACGGAGTCAACGTGAGAAACCTGACAAAAAAGAGTGACGATAGCTCATCATCTTCAAAAGATACACTGCGTGTGCTTTCTGCTCATCTTCATCTCTATTCATCGCTTTATTATTGACGAGAGTTTAAGTTGAAGAGAACACAAGTTTGGTGAAAAATGTCTAATTTACCTCTATCTTTCATATTGAAATATAGTTTTACAATTGCAACACGATTAGAGTCAGATATCTACGGTGGTTGGTGCGTAGTAATCAGCAGCGAACCGCTTCAACACGTTGTATTTCGGTTTAATCACGGCATTCATTTTGTTATTCTACAGTATTGTTTTTTATAGTTATTTGTTCATGTAAATAACCCAATTTGTGTTCTTTGAAATTGAAAATTTGCATTTATTGCATTGTGTTTGTTACTTTCGTTGCAGTTGTATATGTCTTAAGTGTAATTTGGCTTGGCTTTCTATTTTTTATGGACATGCTTTTATTTTGAAGGAGAGTTAGCACTGTTGACAGGAAGTTGTTGTTGCTATGGAAACAACTTGACGGAGATTAACGGAGAAGAAAGTCATATCTACATATAAAGACGGAGAAAGTAAACGATAACGTTTATGGTTAAGTGTTAGCAACCCCGAAGACGCACAAGCTCTTACGTTGATATTGGAGATTTCAATAAATTCAATAAAAAAGGAGAAGAAAAAAAAAAAGAATTTGGAATATTCGGAAACAGCCCTAGCGCACGCCACATACTTAGCTCTGCTGCTAATCCCACAAATGCTTGTTCCTCACAAATGTGGTACCATTGGAAAGGTAAGAAAACAGGCTTTCCAACGGTATAAGATGTATTGCCAAAAAGCATTGTTACAACAAAGAAATCTTCTACCAAACACAAATTGGCTTACTTTTTGTGTTTTTGTGTTATTAAAACACAAATGTACCAAAACACATAAAGAAACATCTTCAGCAACTTGACACCACATGCAGCATTTAAAAAAACATGTGGGAGAGAAACATGGCCTTTGCAGACCATTTACATGCACTCAAACCTATAGAACTCACTACAGGAGAGGGAAAACCCCCAAAAGCCGGGAGATTTGGTATTAAAACCCCAGCTCCACAAAGCTTATACATCGTAATAAAACAGCCCTTTTTATCCACAGTCTGACTTAATTTCGGCTTAGATCTCTGGAGGAAGCAGCGGCTCAGTGACCTCTGAGCGGCATCATTTATCATTTCCACCTGTGGGTGTGTCAATGATTGCTTTAGCTAATCAATTCAGCTAATGAGGGCAGGTGACAAACAGGATCACCGACCATCTCTCTCAAGTCACATTCACTCACAGTTTAAAGCTCGAGGTGAGGAGGCGTTTATTGATGGCTGCAGACAGATATCTACAAAACCTGTCAAAACCTTTTTCAATGTCTATAAGAAGCTGTTTTAAATCAGTAAAAACAGTCCTATGACTCGTGTGAAATGTCGATCCAAGTTCCAAACGATTTCTTCCTGCCTCAAACCCAATAAACACACGGCCAGGTTGAAAAGAAAAGTGTTATTATGGCGAGTTGCACTTGTTCACCCTTTTTGGTTTTTGGCATTTAAGGTCACCTATTATGCAAAACCCACTTGTTCATGTCTCTTCTACATCAACATGTGTCCCCTCTGTGAAAAGAGATTCTGAAAGTTTCAGGAAAAAAGATTCTCTCACTTTTTGTCCTGATCCATTTCTATAAAGACCTGTCTGAAAATGAGCTGATCAGATTTTGGCCACTTTATGATGTCGTTTTTTTGGCTTGTGTAACCATTAGCCAATCACCAACCAAGGTAACCCCCCAACTGTGACAAATAATCCAACTGAAACCGGCATGGACAATGACTATGTGTTAGAAATGCGCTTTACGGGCAGAAGAAACATTTCTATTAAAGAACAAATTATACATTTCTGTCTTTTTATGCCTATAATAGATACTAACTTGAATTTGTATTCAAATTAATTAATCAATTATTTTTTATATTTTTCTGTAATGTAGAGACAAGGCTTTTAGTGACAATCATGTACTGCGTTACAATTATGTAAAAAAAATAAAAAAAGAAGAAGAAAAAAAAAGTCTAAATATGATATTTGGCCTCAAATCATCTGAGGTCTGGCGCCCCCCCTGCGATCTTTGGCGCCCCCCCCCCAGGTTGGGAACCACTGTACTAGGGGACCTTTAAGCATTTGGTAACAACTAACTCAAGTTTCCTTTTACCAAAACATAAGTCTTGATTTCAGTCTCAATGTTGCATGCACCAGAATTCCCAAAACACCTTTGATTCCTCGGGGTGCGTTTGCTTACAGCTTATTTGATGGCATTATCTCCTCAATATCCAGCCCACTGTTATTATTGCTGAAGCGCTTCAGCTATGTTTCGACGCTCAAGGGCACTGCGCAAATGTCAGTGACTCACCGGGGAGTGAACAGAGAGGCTTCAACACACAATCTATTACACAGGGAAATAAAGAAACACACACACACACAGAGAGAGAGAGAAGCAGGAGAAAGAAACACTGTCAGGGACCAGGAAATGTAGACTTTACTGGTGTTTGAACTACTCTGTATATTCCCATAGTGGATTTGTTTGATCATGTGTGAACAATCCCATTTGATTGAGGCTTGATCCCTTTTCAAATGTTTAGTATAGCAGGATTACCTCTGATTTGGAAGTATGTAATGTCTATAAATCAAAAATATAAAGGGTTTAACTGTAAAAAGTGGTGGGACAAGACGGATATTATATTTTAAAATCATCAAATCAAAAACTTTAGGGAATCCCATTTGATTGAAGCTCTGATCCCTTACCAAATGTGTGTTAGTTACCAAACCAGGATTAGCTCTAATTAAAAAGGGCCAATATAAATAAATACAAAACTGTAAAGGTCAAAAAAACGTAGCCATTATCTTTAGAAACAACTATTTGCTCACAGAACCTTATCTGTAAAACTAGAATTTGTACACAACAACTGAGATGACATTTTGTAGTGCACACCAGTATTACCTCGAATTAGGAATGATCATAAACGAAAACGGTTTCAACTGTAAAAAGTAGAGGCAATTATCTTTTAAAATCATAATTTGCTTCGCAGACAACTCTATCTCTAGAACTGGACATTTTACCCAATATTTCCTCGTCAGATTAAGAATAAATCACAACATTTAATTCTATTTTGGCTTAAAAATGGATTCAAAGATGATTGTTTACCATCAAAATGATCCAATGATGGAATCTATGTCCGACTTCAGGGAACTTTGGAACTTGGGAGAGTTTCCAAAAAGTGAACCCAGTTTTTGCAGAAGTTGCATGATAGCCTTTGAGAAAGAACTAGAAGAGGCAATAGAAGGAGTACTTTGCGATAGGTGGGATGGCCAGTGTGATGCCTTTTGAATGATTTTCCTTTTTACAAAATCTGGTACAACCCTAGTTATTTCAAAAGCATCGACCCTTTTAAATCTAACTTTTCATTACTGAACCCCAACCTTAAATTGGGCTACAGTGTAATAACCCGAAACAAATGCATTTATTAATGACTAATTACCTACAAAGCACTGACTCCGTCACTCACGACTCTGAGAAATACCTGCCAAACCTAATTAATAAAACCTCTGCAGGACGCTGGAACAACCATCAACTGGTTATAGCGGCGTTATCAAACCATAAACCTCTGGAGGCCGTTCCTTGCAGCTTAGCAGGATTTGAAAGCCTCATTAGCAAACACTAACCAGCGTCACCACGTCACGCTTTTAACGAAGGGTAAGCTCAAGGTCTCTGGGAATGATCCGGGCTGGAGAAAGAGGTGAACTGCTTAAAGCCCCCTTGAGATAAAAGCTCTTTTGATTCCTTTGTTGCTCTCGCTAAAAGGACTAAGTGTTGGCTGGCTCGCGCTGGCTTTTGTCCCTCTTCACTTGGTTCTGCTTTATAACCACAATGCTCCAGTTCACCGGGAGCAGAGAAGACAAGAGCAGGCGACAGACGGCTGATTGGAGAAACTCCAACAGCCTCTGACCATTGAATCAGCACTAAACCAATTGCACCACCAACACCACCATTGTCTTGAACATGTCGCCTAGCAACATTACATCCCTGCAGTAAACCAGTGCGTGTGGGTGCGTGTGTGTGGGTGCGCGCGCGTGTGTGTGTGTGTGTGTGTGTGTGTGTGTGTGTGTGTGTGTGTGTGTGTGTGTGTGTGTGTGTGTGTGTGTGTGTGTGTGTGTGTGTGTGTGTGTGTAACGAGAGGAACTTCCAAGGAAACGGCAATTCAATCAGACTGTATCTGTATAGATTAGTGCATTGATGATATATTTGTTTAAGTTAGCATTGGAAGCTCCTTTGACAAACAGCGATGTAATTTCCCCATTGGTGTGTGAAGGTGTGTGAATGTTAGCTTACTTTCTCTGTATGAATGAGGTGTGGATTGGTAAATGATGAAGCAAAGACTGGATAAAGCCCTTTATAAATACAGTCCCTTTACCGTTTACCGTTTACTTGGTTTTTCAGACTCTTTTAGACATATCCTTATTCAACCATTTCCACTTTCTAAAATGCGAATAAGAAGATCTTGAGTCAAGATTTGAACTACTTTTACTGACAAATGAACATATTTTAGTCGACCTTGTTAAAAAAACTCGAGCTATATTTAAACACATCTTTAACACATTCATTAGTTGCCGAGATGTTGTTAAAAGCTTCTGCAATGATTACCTTAAGATACGATTTTCATAAAACAACTGTTTTTAGGTGAGTTAATGGATTGAATTAAACAATTCACTTTTGTTCATGACACATCATCTCCAAGTAGATCCTGCAGGGACAAATCAACAAACATTAAATTAACCATCCAGATCACATGAAAGGAATCAAGACGCAAATAACGTCCTGCATGTTAGTGACAGCTCACAGGCAGACGTCAAATCTAATACACTGCCGATGTAATGAGAGAAAGAGATATGCATCGATACGGAGCAGTTGGAAATGAATTAGGCCATTCAGGCTTTGTGGATGATTTGCTTTGATGGAAGGCACTAAGTGCAGTCATGGGGAAACATCATCATCCTCAACTCTCATGTCTTATCTTTGGATAACACACTGATGGGTCTTTAAGAGGAGGTAGTTTGGTTATTGCTTACTTGGTACCACACAACACTTGACTAGATGGTTAAAGCCTCAGATACAAAGGGAAAGGAATCATGTTTCTGATTGACTCACAATGTGCCAATAAAAGCAACAACTTATGACAAGTGACAACAAATTGTTTTGGTTGAGCTTGAGTGGTTCATTCTTGACCTTTCATGGAAATTATTGAAAAAAGCTAAACTTGGGCTCCACTTACTTTTCAGAAGCTTTTTAACAACTATTACTGAAACGGTTAGTAAGAGGACCTTAAGTCAAGATTTTTTATGAACCCGCACTGCGAGGGGGACCCAAGTTCCCATCAGCAAAAACACGGGGTTTTGCTATCCTGGCTCCAAAATGGTGGAATGAGCTCCCCATTGACATCAGGATGGCAGAAAGCTTACACATCTTCCGGCGCAGACTGAAAACTCATCTCTTTCGACTTTACTTCGAGCGATAGAATTATTAACAAAGCACTGATATACTAGAGCCGATCGGATGACGTAAAATACATGACACTGTTCTCTGTGCGCGGCAAAACAAGCTCGCCAAAATGGCTTCACCAGTCTGGCAGTATTTGAAGGTGTCCGAAAAAGACAATGAAATAACGGTATGCAACGCGTGTGAAGCAGAAATCCTGCAGCTCCACCCGCTGTGACGGACCGGTGAGCGGAGCAGAACACACACAAGAGTTAGACCTAACGCACTTAGCTATTTGATCTACCTCTGGAACAAGCTAAACTAGTTATACATATATGTATTCTTCACCGTCGGGTCGCTGATTACTGGATCAGTGAGCTGCGTGAGATACTGACAGGCTGTCAGGAGAAGAGAGAGAGAGAGAGAGAGAGAGAGAGAGAGAGAGAGAGAGAGAGAGAGAGAGAGAGAGAGAGAGAGAGTTATTATGCAAAGTTAATGTAAACTTGAATAATCTACTTCATTTGAATGTAATAATTATGTTGGTTGTTGTTTGTGGAAGCTCCAGTGAATGAGCCCCATTGACTGAGTTTTAAACATCACTTTAAATGGAAGATCCCCATAGGCCCCGCCCACTCGATCGGTATCGGCCGATACTGATTCCAAAATTGGCGAACGGAGCTTCCCTAAAAATAAGGAACTACCTGAATAAAAAAACAAGAAAACAGGAAAACAAAACACAAATCTGACCAGATTAACTTTCTGTATTTGGTGAAACGGACGCTTTTCCATTAGTTCCCCTTATACCCCAAAAAACAAGTATCCTGTAATAAACATAATCTTGTGCTAAAAAATGTCCTTCAACAAATGCCATCTCTGTGTTAGCTTCATGAATCCTGAAGCGTTCTCAGTTACCACTTGTCGTATGTTCCCATGCAGCCCATTACGCTGCATCCACAGTGATGATTTAAGTAAATGATAATGTTGGATGTGAGTCATTTTCTCCCTCATCTTCTCTCACATTCAGCCACTAAAGGGAGGCAAATGTGTTTATGATAACCTTCACTGTGTCTGCAGCCAGTAATGGCTCCCATCGCGCGGCAGAAACGGTAATTCATTAACTCTGGGCCTTTCGCTGGGAGGAAAATACTGACAATGAAACAGAGAGAGAGGGAAATAAGATGAAAGAGAAGAAGGGGAAAACAACATAAAGAAAATAGAGTTTGGTATTAGGTCTTTTTCACTGAGTGGCTAGCCATTTCTCTGATAGTGTACACCAATCTCATTGAAACTGCGCTGAGAGGCTGGAAATCTGTTGGTGTGTTTGGCCTTGCAGAAGCAGAAAGAGCTGTTATGCCTCTTTCCAATGAAAGGAAAGTCTGACTATTCAGACATTACAAGGTTTCAGAGTGAACAATATGTCCTACTGTAAATGAATTTTCTGTCCTTCTTTAAGGGTTGGATCGTGGTTTTTGGGCAATAAATGATCCGTTATTATTTGGGTCCGTCCAAACTAAATATTTGGCTATAGTCGATTAAAGAGGCCCTATTCTGCTTTTTGGGTTTTCCCTTTCCTGTCGTGTGTTCTATAGATTTCTGTGCATGTAAATGGTCTGCAAAGGCTAAAATCCCTGTCAAGAGGAAGTTTCTCTCACACATACCCCCAACCAATTTGCAATATAACCAAAAATGAAACAATATATATACAATTGTTTAAATAAGTACTTTGTATAAGAACAAGCCAAATGTTAAAAGTGAGTTGATTGATGATTTGTTGTCCAACATTAGATTTAATAGTCACAGAGGTCAAACAAACGGCATTGTTTTAAAAGATAATACAAGTTAATTTGTCAGAATATGCTGCTGTCTTTTGTCCAGTATGTTACCTCCGTAGTAAATAATACATTTGTTATCACTTGTACTGCACAACAGCAATTCAGGGGAGAATTGGACACAATGTGTTCATAGAGCAACCCTGCTGTGATTTGCTGCCCTCTCACGAAATCCACAAAAGTCAGTCCTAAGATAATTTGAGGTCACCCCTCACCGCCTCAGTTTCAGAAACTCAGAGCAGCAGTGTGATATTTCCTTTCCCAGAGAAAACACTCTTATACTTTCATAAAAGGCCTCTTTCATCTTTAGCAAAACGTCTTATAATCAAAGTGCTTTCATATTTTTTCAAAAAACAGAGAGTATAACATTCCACAGTGGAAAGAGCGAGGATGTGTGTGTGTGTGTGTGAGAGAGAGAGAGAGAGAGAGAGAGAGAGAGAGAGAGAGAGAGAGAGAGAGAGAGAGAGAGAGAGAGAGTGTGTGTGTGTGTGTGTGTGTGTGTGTGTGTGTGTGTGTGTGTGTGTGTGTGTGTGTGTGTGTGTGTGTGTGTGTGTGTGTGTGTGTGTGTGTGTGTGTGTGTGTGTGTGTGATCTCGTTGACAGAGAAAAAGCAGCGAGAGGTGAAGCTTCTGTGGAGAATTAATATCCTCCTTACACGCTCCTCAAGCAAAACACATTAGACTTTAATGGGAGGTGCTGAGACAGCGCTTGCACTTTGAATAATTCTGGAGGAGTGACAGGAAACCGACCGAACACTTGTTTCTTTATCTAAAGACAAAAATATATCCGACACTGAGGCGGAGTCTTGTGTCCGGTGAATCTGAGCGTGGGTCGATAAAAAGATTATTTTCCAACCACATCATAATAAAAAAGCATGGTCTCTGTTTAATGTCATGCCATTAGATCTATTCTTGCACCATAAACGTCTACCAGGTCAGAGTGTGTTAAACGGGAAGTCCAGTGTTATAGTGATGTTGAATGTCTGTGTTGGTCCCTGAAGGTAGCATCTCCCTGGTTCCCTCCACAAAAAGCCAATGTTTCGGTTTTCAATGTGATTTTTGCGGAAAGAAATCTCTCTGTCAAACCAACACATATGATGTAGTCCTAAACTTAGATTCAGAACATTACCCTGACATTAGGGCGGTAAAGGATTTCATTCGTATACATCCAAAGTTTCTATTGAGGTTTTCAAAAGAACCTTGTGACGTCACTATGAAACCCTCACGCTGCTATTGGCTAGCGCTCTAACACATCGTACGTGATGGGCTATGGGGCGAGACGGCGGTTGTCTAATCAAAATAGAGCTGGTCAGCTAACCAATCAGAGAAGACTGGGCTCTGGATTCAGACAGAGGGTGAAAAGAGGTGCTGCAGCACAGGCAGTAAGAGAGAAGTAAAGAGCTTTTTGAACATTAAAGAATGGAGGCATGTCACAGGAGAGGCACTACATACTGATATGAACCTGATCATCAGCAGAATATGTCCACTTTAAGAGTTAAACAAAAAAAGTTGAGGTGAAAACTAAACTGACTAAAGCTAACATACTCAATTGAAAAACTACTCCCCCTGTGACCCTACCTCATCTTTTCGATATTCAGTGCTGTATACCGTCCTTGTATGTGCATTAATACTCAATGCACATACCGT
The DNA here is from genome assembly GCF_949606895.1 of Notothenia rossii. Lineage (NCBI taxonomy): Eukaryota > Metazoa > Chordata > Actinopteri > Perciformes > Nototheniidae > Notothenia > Notothenia rossii. Next base: position 7,116,289 of record NC_136908.1, on the reverse strand, counting down.
GAAATACTTCTGATTTCTTGTAAGCACCACTTCAAGTAAAATGTGGCTATTATTATCTATACCAGATGAAGTCAAATAGCGTTTCAATAATACATCAGTCTCTTTCTCCAGCCCTTCTACAAGACCCGGTCCTCAAGATGCACAAAGACAAAGACACACACACACACACACACACACACACACACACACACACACACACACACACACACACACACACACACACACACACACACACACACACACACACACACACACACACACACACACACACACACACACACACACACACACACACACACACACACACACACACACACACACACACACACACACACACACACACACCAAGGTCACAGAGACCTGCCGACTCAGCTCCTATTGTGAGTGAATGTCCTTCTCGTTAGCCAATATGCAGAGGCCACTTTCGCTAAAACGAACACATTCTCCGAAGGAGGACTTAAATTAAATGACTGGGAAAAATTGCCAAGTTGCTGTGAGAAAAAAGGGTGTGAGAAGAAACACAGCGCTGTCAGAAATTGCAGCACCATTACATTTAGTGTAATAAATCACAGTGGCGAGGAAACGCAGGGTGACCACCCCGGGCTAACTGAATAAAAGTGTCTCTCAGTGCCCCCCCCTGTGTCGTCATCATGGCAGCATTGATTAGGTTGCACTCTGCACATTGATTTTATGTCTCCGCTCTATTGAGATGGGCTCCCATAGACTGCAATCATTCACAGCCAGAAACGCTCAGTACATCTATAATTCACTCTTTCTCTCCTGCACGGATAATCTGTGCGTGGAATAAAAAAAGACTTTGAGAGACTTTCCTTGCTGAAAATCAGAGTGTAAGGCGAGTTTCTCAGACATGCAATTTGTCACATTGCTGGCTTCATCTGTGTGGGAAAGTAATAGCTGTTAGGCTTTCAAACACAGGTCTCCCTTTTGTAAATCTAACTATAAAGATAGGAATCTGCGTGTGTGTGTCCTCTGATTGTCCTTCACATGTCTTGAGAACCGTTCATCCGATCTACTTCACACTTGGCGGGTGTTTCGCTGTGGATCAGGCAGCGCCGTGTTGAATATGGTGCAATTTGGCCAGATTGTGTTTGTCATTTTGGAAAGGCTCAGAAACAGAATCACATTCCTGGATTCTGCTCGTTCCAACAAAACTAAGCCATGGCAATTTGTATCTGAATACATTTGACGCCATTTTGAAATATATCCAAAGCAGATTTTGGTTATTTTTCAGACACATTTTGACCAATCAACACCAAATTTGAAAAAAGAAACATTTTATTTTACTGGATTCTGTGGTTCTAGACAAATCCATTCATGTAATCAATGCCAATTTTACCCTTAATGGAGTTCCTACCGTTTTGTATTTTGCCCAAATCTGTTCTTCCTGTTACGTCTCCTGCACATTTTGACCAATCATCTCCAATGTTGGTACCCGATATTTGGACCAATCCAAATAAGTTTTGCTCTAGCTGGCCCTCAATGTTTGCTGAAACGCTCTGGACTTTCACGACATCTCCTTAATGTTTTACGCTATAACAACCATATCTGGTGGACATGTGTAGATAGTATAAGACATGAAATAGTGCAAGAGACTAACTAGTTCAATTAAATTGCAGGAATAAACAAACTTGAAGATTAAAATATAATTAAATGAACAAAATGTTAAAACACCAAACATGTTGCAATGTCGGACAATACATGATCAAGAGAGCAATTCTATGTGCTATTTAAAAAATGGCGAAGTTATTAGATTAAATGACAGTGACAAATTTAGCGCCATTTGGCCAATCATCTGTGAAGTCGATTGGCAAAGGGTTTCTCGAGACCCTCTAATAAAGTCCATTGTGCGTGAGAGAGATGATTGCTCATGCTTTTATTGAATAAAATAATAACACTTCCCACTTGGTCATTTATGAAATCGAACATAGTATTGCGGTCCTGATCATACACTGTCCCACAGTGCCCAGGCATAGCAACATGTTTTACATTTTGTTTATTTAAATCTAATTGAAATCTTAATATTTTTCTTATTCCTGACACTTAGTTGAACTAGTAGTGTGTCTATTGCATTATTTCATGTGTTATACTTTGATGATCTCTTGTTGCATTGAGCCTGTCACTCAAGATTTCCCTTCTCAAAATGTTGTGTTGCCATTCTACTTGTGATAAATTAGGTATTTGAAACCTCTGAATGTATTGCTCAGGTGAAAGCAGGTGTGTGACAGTGAATGAGATCAGGCTGTAAGGGTACCCATCGTCCTGCCGCCCCCCCACGGTGCCAGCTGCTGGGGATGTGTCACCTGAATGTAATGAAAGCCCCGGCAGGAAGCTGATCCTGTGTGTGTGTGTGTGTGTGTGTGTGTGTGTGTGTGTGTGTGTGTGTGTGTGTGTGTGTGTGTGTGTGTGTGTGTGTGTGTGTGTGTGTGTGTGTGTGTGTGTGTGTGTGTGTGTACTTGTTCTTCCGCTGCTAAGATTTACCCACACATGAGGATTTTCCCCTTGAAAATAAAAGAGGTGACCCCCTCCCCCCTTTTTAAGAGACACTTTGAAGGTGATAGCTGTTGAAAGCTGAGCCACTCAAAGGTCACATTAACAATTCAGCAGCCACATCAGCTGGAAAACCAACCGAGGCACGGAGACAATTAACCCGAGATTTACTGCAGGACGAAAAGATCCGGCCAATCTGTGGAACTCACTCTGAGATGAACAGAGCCAGCAGGGAAGCAAAGTAAACAACGATACCACACCATAATATCTAATTATCAGATCGAGTCTGACATTGTTCTTGCATCACAGCAGCTCCATTTGCAACATCAAATAAGGAAAATTATTAAGACACAATACAAGGGAACAAACATTTAACAAAACATGACATTCACTGAAGACAACATGCTCAAGACCCTCTAACGCAGTGGTTCTCAAATGGGGGTACGTTGGGGTACTGCAGGGGGTACATGAGATTTAAAAAAAAACTAAAATAAATAAATTAAAAAAATACCATGCATGATTACAAAAATAATCTTAGTACAATAAGTTAAATAGAAAACACAATTGTATATAAAATATTCCTAGAACCACCAAGGGGGTCCTCATATAAACATGTCAAATTTGTGTATTGAATTTGATAGTTTTGCATAATATATCATTTTGTTCATTGGTTTGTTAAACAGATATTACTTCAGTTGAAAAACTCCTTGGAAAAATCTGTTTAAAAAAAATGTCGTCGTTATTTTTTTTCATGCATAAAATGAAAATATCCTTAGTTTGTTGTAATGCATGCACGAACGAGTTAATAAATCACACACTGACGGAACATCACTATATTGGAATAATTCGTATAGGCTTGTTCGATCAAAAATGTTCGGGGTCGGTCAGGGGGTACTTGGCTGAGAAAATGTTTCAAAGGGGGTACATCACGGAAAAAAGTTTGAGAAGTACTGCTCTAACGTATATTTTACCTGGGATTTAACTGTGTATTTAATTTGAGGATTGACTGGTGCACAATCGTGGGACCCTGTACCTCTGATTTGATGGAAACAAGTCATATTGAGGACATGGTGGGGGGTCAGAGATGTTGTTGGCCAGTCTCAATATGTTGTTACGGTAGGCAGATTCGTAGAGTTTCTTACAGTGTTGACCTACAATCTATGAGCAGATTTACGAGATAAGTACTTTTACTCACGTACTTTCCATCAGGTGCGACGGCTCCCTGAGGCTCCATCGCGCTGCATCTGGAGCTCAGGTGACCTACAGTCGGCTTTCTGCAGTCAAACTACCTTGAAACTCTCAGTATGGTTGCGCTGAGCACTTAATTAAACTTATCAAGGGCAGACGTGAGTGCAGCGAGGCCACAGCGTGAATAAAGACCCTCTCCAGTAAGATAAGATACTTTCAGATAGAGGGATCAGAGCAAGGAGAGGGGTTGATTTGGAGCTCTACCCTCGAGTGATAAAAAGGGAAACGTTCTCACGCCCGACAGACCGACTGACACAAGTGCCAGACAGAGAGAGAGGACGGCATGTGGATGCAGGTTTGTGATTGATTGCGGTATTTCATGCAGCAGCAACAAAGGTGTTTTTAGATTAAATGTGAAAAGAGCTAGGTAGTCAGCACCAGCAGAGATCGATATTGTAGATTCAAATAGATTAGATTCCAGAAACTAACTTGAGAAAAATGTGATATTTCTGACTGCATTTTTGACAGGCAGGTAATCTTAAGTGTGATTTATTTCGGTAATTGGGAAAGAGGAGGGTATACTCACATATCTAAACACTCACACAAGAACAGACTAACAAACATGTTGCGGCAAAAGACTATAAGTGAGTATGAGGCAAAAAACGACTGGAAAAACAGCAGAGTATTGTTATTTTAAATCCTTCTTTCTCCCAATTGGTCAGCCTATGAGCGGTGTGCAGGTGAAGCAGAGACAGATAAACTCTTCTCCTCTATCGGATATAGCTTTGGGTGAAAGCAAAATGAAATTTAATGTGATGTAACATTATTGGAAGTGTGTGCTACAGTGCAGCCTGGCTCTCAGCGCTCTATTGATTCAGCAGCTCTGAAGTTTAAAGGAGAGTTGGCTGCGAATGAGAAATGGAAAATAAACAGAGGAAAGCGGGAGCAGTTTCAAAAAACACAGTCCTGGTTAAAGTCCAAGAACTACCCACTGTGTGAGATATTAGAGAAAATCATTGTTTTAAATCTGAACTTCTTTTATGTCACGCTGTGGTTTTAAAGAATTGCAGACATTCTGCAGATTATTTACTATTCAGTTAGAGTTGAATTCAGCCTATTAAAACATGTGTGTAATGAATTCTGAGGCTCTGTGGGAGCTTTGTGAGGTCAGAGAGAGCCGCTTTCAGAGTTTCTTTTAGTAGATTGCAAACACAGCGTCATGCAGGGTGAAAGCATTGAAGATTTAAAGAAAAAAATGTTTTTATGAGACGTTTAAGGTATAAGGAATAAAGCCCCTACCACACTGGCCCGAAATTGACACCAGATGGACACACGATAAAGGAAATGTTCAAATTCGGCTCCGATCGTAACAACCTCGGGCCATCCGTGAGGGCATCTTAAGCCATCGTATGACCGCCGGTGGAGTTTCTCAGGCTCAGGCAGCAACTTCGTGAGCGGTGGTAAAATCTTTGGCATGTCAAAAAATCGCCGAAAGACCTTGCGAAGGTTCATTTTCGTGTTTAATTCGTGTGTCCATTTTGCCCTTCGTAAGGCCATCGTGAGGGCATCTTGTCAAATCATGTCATCTTCGTCTTTACTTCGTGTGATCATCGGTGCCATCGGGCATTTTTCGCCTCAGGAAGACAATACGAAGGAAACAAGAAGCTGCCCGATTGTCTTAGGAAGGCAACACGACTACGTGAAGCCCTCGCAATGCCATTGTGTAGCCATCGTATTATAGTACAATTTGTGTTCTGTGAAACTGAAAAGGATATTACATTGTTTTTGTTACTTTCGTTGCAGTTGTATGTCTTAAATGTAATTTAGGTTAACTTCCTGTGTTATTTAGATGCTTTTATTTTGAAGGCGAGTTTACGCTGTTGACAGGAAGTTGTTGTTGTTGCTATGGAAACAACATGACGGAGTGGTTCGGGTGCCATCGTGTGGCCTTCTGTAGGCATCGTACTTGCTTCGGCTGTTGACCAAGTTCGGGGCCATCTTCGTACGAAATTCACAATTCCATATTCGTGTGTCCATCTGGTGTCAATTTCGGGACAGTGTGATGCAGGCTTAACGGGGTGCATGGGTTTTGTGTGTAATGCCGGCAAGTTGAGTATCAAATGTAGTGACTCGAAAAATGACATTGTGTGTAACATCTGTCCTTTTCCTACTACGACAAGTAAAGATGTTTATTACCGGGAACACGGGACTAACAAGAGTAGAAGAGTTTAGTTGGGTGGCGTAAAAGCATGTGGGTCAAACTCCAATTTTCTAATTATCTATAGAGTCATCCCCTTCCTGTAGTGTGTTCTATACATTTGTGTGCATGTAAATGGTCTGCAAAGGCTAAAATCCCTGTGTTCCCTCCAGACTGAGCTCTGGTTACAGACAAATACTGATATACACCTGCACATCAGCAGGACTATCATTCTAGTGAATCAGGGAGTATTATGTGGTGCACATTTCCTACAGTAAACCACTTTGTTCTGCCGTTAAACATTTCAACAAGCTTCAGATAGCATGATCTGTCAAACCACTGCAGTTGTATGCAGCTGCACGGAGAGAATCCCCCGGGGATTTGCACACAAAAAAATAAGTAGAATATCCGTTTACGCTCACACTGTTTGAGGAGAAAAATCGCAATAAAAATGAGAACTGAGACGCAGAAAGAGACATACCCATCTGCTTCAGAGAGGAAATAGATATTGAAATATTCTCTATATATATATACTTATTATTATCCATGTTATTCTCCATGTTCTATATTTGGTTTTGTTCCATTTCATTCCTCTTATGAACCATTCTACACTAGACGCAAAATGCTGGTAAGTGTAAACCTACTTGGCAATAAACCTGATTAGGATATTTTACAATTAGATTTCATCACGTTTAATCCACGGGGGGATTGAGAGTGGATCTAACAGCTTTAAAATGTGTATTCTGATCATGTCCATACATCTAGATTAATCACCCAAAAATGTTTTCCTCCTGCGGTTTTTGCAAAAACAAATTCCCTCTCTGCTCCTCCATCCTCTTGATTTCCTCTCATCTCTCGTTGACTAAGCCTGTCTCTGCAGTGGTGTGTGTGTGTGTGTGTGTGTGTGTGTGTGTGTGTGTGTGTGTGTGTGTGTGTGTGTGTGTGTGTGTGTGTGTGTGTGTGTGTGTCATCATCAGTGTGTGTGTGTATGCATATCATGTCTGTGTGTCGGATGAATGATTAGCCTCTCACTGAACATGCAATCAGTATCCTCCACAGCGCCATGCAGGCAGTTACAGATTCTGTCTATACACACACACACACACACACACACACACACACACACACACACACACACACACACACACACACACACACACACACACACACACACACACACACACACACACACACACACACACACACACACACACACACACACACACACACACACACACACACACACACACACACACACACACACACACACACACACACACACACACACACACATTACTCAAACAGAAACACAGAAACACTAACACATAAATGTACCACTTCCTCTCGTAGGCTTAAAGAGGAAACTTCATTCATGTCAGATACACAGAAACACACGGTGACTTCCGGAGCATTTCCCATTAGACTGAACTGATACATGCTGCTGTAATCAGTGTTTTATTAAAGAGGCAGACATGTTGTCCTATGATATCAGCTACATGGCGACATAGCAACAGTCTGATCATTCATTTAAAGGGGGGGGGGGGGACGACACAAAAGCAGAATAGGGCCTGTTTCATTTGAAGACACACAATACCGGGAAGCAATGTTTCTCAATGTTGGGAAAGTGTGTGTGTGTGTGTGTGTGTGTGTGTGTGTGTGTGTGTGTGTGTGTGTGTGTGTGTGTGTGTGTGTGTGTGTGTGTGTGTGTGTGTGTGTGTTTCAGTTCCTGTAGCTGCAGTGGTCTTGTCAGATAAACGGGAGGAGGTCTGGTTTGTTATTAGGAAACATACCGTGGAGAAACAGCCGGCCCGTGGGCACAGCAGCTGTTCAGTCTGCAGATCCACACACACACACACACACACACACACACACACACACACACACACACACACACACACACACACACACACACACACACACACACACACACACACACACACACACACACACACACACACACACACACACACACACACACACACACACACACACACACACACACACACACACACACACACACACACACACACACACACACACACACACACACACACACAGAGAGAGAGAGAGGAGGGTGGGGGGTTGACTAATATATGAATACATTGATTCATTAGCTAAAGGCTATATAAGACTGGAGTGTGTTGGTTCTCTTTGTACATATTTTACTCACACTCTTCCTCACTGTACTACTTGAATCTGAAAGCATCATACAAAATAAGAGCGATAATCTGTTAAAACAAATAGTCTCAGACAGATTATAGCACCGGGAACAACAAACATTGCAGAGAATACGTCTTGGGAATGTTTTGGAAAACCAAATGCCAGAGGAACCTGAAAAGCAGAGGATGCATCTATCTCTCAGGCATCAATGATTCACCTTTGACCTGCACGGACACAACAACAGTGTGTGTGTGTGTGTGTGTGTGTGTGTGTGTGTGTGTGTGTGTGTGTGTGTGTGTGTGTGTGTGTGTGTGTGTGTGTGTGTGTGTGTGTGTGTGTGTGTGTGTGTGTGAGACAGCCACACAATTCTGCAGCAGTATCAGTGATGCACGATCATGCTCTCACCACCCCCCCCCACACACACACACACAACTGGTTGTATGAGTTGAGCTGTAACGACCGACAAAGAGACGCCCAGCACTTTATCTCGGAGAGAAACACCAACATGACTCAGCTGCTTCTCTGCTGATTCAAACAGTCGAGTTCAAAGACTCTTTATTGTCATGTGCACAACAGCTACAGCGCTGGCAGTGAACATTTGAAAAGTCCCAGACGCGATGCAACAGGCCTAAGAATAAAGGAATCAGGAAGTAAAAGGTGACATAATGCATTACTGCCAAATGAAACCAATATTTGCACTTAGTGTGAAGATATGTGGTATTACATTTAAATGAAATCCGTTTTGTATGGGGAACAAGTAGAATCTGGTCATTGCAGGAACATGTTAGAGAATTCCTCCTCTGTTCTACGGCTTCTTGTTTGCGGAAAGTATCCTGTATTTCTGCGTTTCTCCAGGATTTACAGACTTTTGTTTTGGTCAGAAATCATGTTTTTATGGATGAGGTTCCCAGCACTCAAACACCTCATTCATGTTTGTGGGAATAACCTGTCTCTCAGCAGCTTTTATGAGAGCTGTAATACATCAAAGTCATAAATATCATATCAAAATATATATTTCTACTCCGCTCAAGCGTCCTATGGCTGCCACGAGATTTTAAGACGTCAGTAAAAAATGGGCGATGTGAATTACAAGGCTTCAGTATTCTCTGAGTGATGGACGGATGAGGAATTAATGCCCGATGTTATTGACTCCTGGGCCTGCCAGCGCCTTTCCTGACGTAATAAAAATAAAATAAATATAAATCGTTTTTTTTTTACTACAATGGGATAAATCTAAAAGTGACAAAACAGAAGCAATGGAAAATGATTTTATCCACGTCTCCTTCCAAACAACATTTGAGATTATTTTGGTGGTGTTTTCATCTAAAATGTGGATTTACTTTGAACAAAAGAACGTTTTAGCCTTTGCAGACCATATATTATAAACTGGATGAATGTGAAGTATTTTGTTAATTTGTTTATTTGAAAGTGTAATTAAGGAGCACTATTGGAGTGACTTTGATGGTTATTGGACTCAGGATTCATTCATTTGGATTCCCGCTGTATGAAGAAATTAAAGGACGGCGGAAGTGGAAACAATTCACAAAGGGATTAACCTGTTTAAAACACATGCTCAAAGTAAGCAGGATTTTGCCGATGTGTTTATGTGGATTCAAAAGTCGTAAATAATCTACAAAATGGAGGAGACCGATCTGATCGGAGCAACTGTGACAAATAATCCAACTGAAACCGGCATGGACAATGACTATGTTTTAAAAACGTGCTTGTCCAGAAAAGCCCGGTTTGGACACTTTACGGGCAGAAGAAACATTTCTATTAAAGAAAGAATTATACATTTCTGTCTTTTTATGCCTTTAATAAATACTAACTTGAATTTTTATTAATTAATCAATTATTTTATATATTTTAATGTAGAGACAAGGCGTTTAGTGGCAATCATGTATTGCGTTACAATTATATGCAAAAAAAAAAATAAATCATCTGAGGCCTGGCGCCCCCCCTGCGATCTTTGGCGCCCCCCCCCCCCAAGGCGACACCAGGTTGGGAACCCCTGCATTAGACACCCCAAAAATCAGAATAGGGCCTCATTAATAAAATGTGTAACGGAGTGTTTTTTTGGCTCTACCAAAGTAGAATCTGCACCAAAATGTAGATTAATAATTTCCGTGGGCTTACATCAGTTAAAGCCTTATATTACAACATTTCACAATACATTTTTGGACACCATCCTTTGAGAAACCAAACCCTTTCTTCCCTGTCAGACAATAAAAGCCGAGTCAATCATCTCTACAAGCTGATAGTCACGGGTGGATTTCCGTTCCTCTCATTCAAGAGATCATTCTGCAGCGACACTTTCTCGTGCCTTATTGCTTTCATTCCCTAAGATCTCCGCTGATATCCCTCTGACACACACAAAGTCCTGCTGGGATTAAGAAGGAGAAAAAAGAGCAAGAGAGCATGGCCAATTCCCCCTTCACATTGTTTCCCCTCTGCCGATGGGGGATTCTTATCAAAACGCCCCGCCAGGACTATCATGAAAGGATATGGTAATTACGGAAAACACACACACCGATCCAGGAAGGCCGAGCACACACCAGGCTAATGTAATGTGTCTGGTGTGTGTGTGGGAGGGGGGGCTATTTACATACCTTTCCTGAGTGCTTGTCACATTCAATTAATTACTCTCTGGCAGGGTGACAAAGATGATTAAACAGAAGGACGAAAATATTCCTCGTGTAACGGCTCCAACAAAATCCTTTTCAAATGATCTCTCAAATGAGGCAAAGGTGTTTCAATTTCATTTCCAGGAGGAATTACAGTCCTGTAACCCGAGAAGGGGAATGCATGGAGGTGTGATCGCGAGCTGCTGCTTTTATTCTAGCGGGGAGAAAAAAGATCGAAGCTTGTGGGGTAATTAGAGGCATCACAGCGTCCCTTCATAACCCCTCACATCGGATGTCTTTTATTAACGCTGTCAGATCAATTAGCAGGTGAACAAAGGGCTCTGAAGACTTCATAGGATGCTGCCTGAATATGCTTCATGAAAGGCAGATTTGTCTTTAAAGAGGTCCTACTGTATCGTGCTTTTTGGGGGTCTGCCTGCTTAGGTTTTCTTTTTCCCTGTAGTGTGCATGTAAATGGTCGGCAAAGGTTAAAATCCCTCAGTAACAGAAAGTAATTAGGTTACATTAATATTTTGATAGTCAGATTTGATTAAAAATTTTTTACAGGTAACGACTCGCGGGCCACATTAGAATTATGGTTGCACTCAAAGGGCCGGTGGTAACTTTAAGACTATATAAATATACATAATAAATTAAAATAATGTATTATTTTAAAATATTTCCTCTGCATTAGATTATTATCGGGTAGGGTAATAACTTCACAATTAACTACGACTGAAAGCAGAAGTCTAGGAAAAAATTATTGCAAGTCTCTTCAGTGCGCATGTCACAAAATGAGATGCATTGTGGGACATGTAGTTTATGGGCAACGTTCCCCTGTAAAGCGGCCCGTATAAAAAACGTATTAAATTCTTTGCAAGCTCCTGCGGGGCCACATAAAATGAAGTGGCGGGCCGGATTTGGCCCCCGGGCCTTGAGTTTGACAGCCCTGATGTAAAGGAATACATTTTGAGCGCAACCCCCCCCGCCCCCTGTGTAAATCAAACACCAGTGTGTGGGAATGGGGAGCTGTTAGTGTGAAACACCCCCGAGGGGTTTCTGAATACAGGAATCTACATTTCAAGTATCTCTTCCTGCCGATGAAATACACTCAAATGTTCCACATACGACTGAGGGCTCCCGACCGCTCCATCTACTCGTCTCTCATCCTCCTTTCACTCTTCGAGCGAAGCGTGCATTTTCTTTGCACAGAAATGTCATTTTCTATTCAAACGTCGGCCCATGAAATGTCTCCCTTTTCGGCCCTTTGTTAGGAAGCATAATGGTATCCTTCAGTCAGATTAGCCTCTGCTTTGAGATCGGAGAGCCGACAAACAGATTGCGACGTGCCGAGGAGATATCTCCCACTGTGACAGACACCTTGATATAAAACACCGTGGTGCATTGAACCTGCAAGCAGCGTGCAAGAGAATGTGTACTGTGACAGGTGAGAGGCTGCATTTCTGTCTGCATATTTGAACTTTAAGGATAACAGATTTTTTTTTTTTTTTTAAGAATTTGAAGATGTAACACCGTTTTAATGAGTCAACACAGTGAGCCAGCAGGTGCTGAACATCAAGCATCCGTCAAAGAATAAAGAAAACCGGAAAATCTTTAGATAATCCGTGAGAGAACAACGGATGCAGCGGTTCCCCTGAGAGATATTTTCTTAAAATCATCCAAAAATGAAGCTTTTAATTGTTGCAATCATCCTTAAGTAATATTAACTATAAATCATTTTTTACGTGGACCTTACTACTGCTGCCGACAGCTCCAAAACATCTCCATCCGAAAAGATGCAATTATAATCATACAATCATACATTGCACGGCTTAGTACGGTATAGTTAGGCCTCGTTAGGCCAGGCTCCCTTTATGCTGCATTTCCATTACAGTTTAGTAGAGGGGGCAGTAACTATAGTAACGCAGTGTAGGCGGAGCCGTGACGTCATCTTCAATGGGAAACACAAAACTAACATCAGCCGTTAGCTGTTAGCCCTCAGAGCTCCCAGCTCCTCATATCTGATCAGAAACTAGACACAAGTTAAACAAGTACAAACCACAGACTGTCTGTGTCATGGAGAATACAGTCGCTGGTTTATTTATGTCTGTAGGCCGTTGTTGTGAGTGTGGACGGTCGGAGCATATACTGCGTTAGCTTAGCCGATCTCCATTTAGAAAACACGCATTTTAAAAAGGCTTTTTCGCCTGCAGACTTGTCAAAGCATTCATTCATGGTTTTTACTAACCGGTGTCAGTATGTTGTTACTTCGGCATCATTTAGAAACTGGTATTACAATTAAACCACGGTCAAATATGTTCATTTTGTTGTAGTTGTAGCCCCCTTGCCAGCGATTCTCTTTGACCAATCAGCAGTCGAGAGTGTTTACGTCCCTAGTTTAGCGTATTCAGCCCGTTTGTTGGCCCGGTAAGAACCTCGATTTTGGAGGGCCAGAAAAAAGGTGAAAAAGTAGCCCTGAGCCGTGCTACGTGCTGCAGTGGAAATGCGCCATAAGATTTTTGAAGGGAAAAAGACCACTGAGTTAGAATTATTATTAGGATTGCTATTGAAAACATTGGATTAGTGCTTCCTTACTTTTTGCTTCTGGCAAAAAAACTTGGAGTGACTAACCCCCGGGCAGCTGTGGCCAACATTTCCCTCCAAAGCCTAAGAGCGTCCATGCATTACTGAGTTCCTCTGCTTTCCCAGGAAATGCCTTGACTTCAGTGACTCGCTGACCACACCTCCACCTCCACCTTCGCCCAAAAAGCCATCAGCTTGAGAAGAATCCCAAACGCTGACTCAACGAAAATCCCCCACACAATGAGCGCTGTGACTCAGATGTTGATTGGCAGGAGCTTATTACTGTCTTTCACCGCGGGGACCAGTGGAGCCGCAGCAGAGTTCCCAGCCTCAGGGAGAGTGAGCAAACACAGCACTGTTGCTACAGAGATCCTCGCTGCCAATCAGGTCACTGGCACACACATTTATTTATTCAGCGTGAGATCCATGCCCGCTAACACGGTCCATTCTTTACGGTGCAGTCCGAGCAAACAACGGGATAATCACGAGACTCATCCATTCACAAACACAAGTGCCTTTACATCCACATCTATAGGCTCCTACCTGCAGTTTGGCGGCGGGTCCAGAGTGATCTCTGCTAACTCCTTCTGGATTCTGAAACGAGAGGAGGATGTGTGTGTTTTAATCACACTTAAAAACAAAACAGTTGTATACATCCTGCATGCAAAAAATCTATCTGTTAAACAATGAATGACATACAAAAAATGTATTTCGAACACACATTATTCAACTTTTAAAAAATTAATTAAAAAAAGTCATCTGCTCGCAAATTGTCTGTAAAACATGGAGAGATGCTGTTCCACCTTATTTGCATTTCTTGTTATCTATGCAACTCACGATAACATTGTTTAGCAATTTATGTGGCAATTATTTATGTCAGAAAATAGACAATCAACACGTTCCATCTCGCATGTCTAATAGTCTTGTTTTGTCTAACACCAAAACACATTTGGTTTGAAACAGAGAAACGGAGGACTTATTTATATCTGAGGTAAAACAAACACATTTCTGATTTGTGTTTGCACTGAGGCTGCAACTAAGAATTACTGTAATTAGACAGTAACACGTTATAGATTCAATAATGAATAACTTGGTCTTATGTGAGAAAATAGTGAAAAATGTCCCTCCCAGTTTACAAACTCCAAGGTGATGTCTTAGATCAGGGGTCTGCAACCTTTTTGAACAAAAAAGCCATTTTGCCCCCTTTTTCACCAATTTCTTTTGTCTGGAGCCGCAAAACATATTTGATAGATTGATAGCTCATAAAAATTGTATATATTGTTACATCATAGACAAAAACATGTATTATTTATTACATTACAGAAAACTGTTTACCTCTAATAATAAACAAATAACTCTTATAAAGAGAATAAAAAAAATACACAGGCCGACTTTACAATAAATTAAACACAGCACTTGGGGAGTCCTCTGCACATTTGAAGAAAATGAATATAATTAAAATGGGCCCACTTTGAAATAAATAAAACCTATAGCTGCACCCTAAAAAGAGTTAGGTGATTGAATTATGATGAAGATCGTCAGCTGTCTTCCTCTTCCGGGTTTTCCCTCGATACGTAAAGGCTGCAGCACCTTTGACAACTTCTCTCCACATATCAAACAAACCGGTAAGCCAGCATCGTTTGCTGTGAAAGCAGATAACTCTGACCGCGCAGAATTAAACCCTCTGTGTTGCTCAGATACTTTTATTTTCTTTGCTTTATTCATAGTTCGCTCATCGAGCCGGGGGTCAGGTTATTCGCCTGCAAGAAAAGGCGCTAGCGCGGGACCGTAGCAGGATGTGACGCATATTTTAGTTGACCTAATTAAAACCGTTTTTTTATGTGTCACAGTATCACCTCAAAATACAAGATACAAAACATTTTCAACCGTGCAACAAAATATAAATAGTCCTACAAATACTTTTATTTTATTTCCTCCTTATTTTTGTCTAAGCTCAAGGGAGCCAGAGTGGAGGGCTTAAAGAGCCGCGGGTTGCCGACCCCTGTCAGAAGTCTTGTTTCGTCAGTCCCAAACCCAAACATATGTGTATATGATATACAAAAAGCAGTTAATCTATATATTTAAGAGGCTGGAAACAAGAGACAGATATGTGTTATGATCACACATACAAACATAGACAGGTATATAAATCCTGCAGGTCAAAAGTCAATATGTGCATACTCTGAATACCTCACTGACTTTCTAATGATCTCCTGATCGAACACAGCAGTCCTGTCAGCTGACGGGTCAATAAGGATATTGTGTGTGGAGAGAAACTCACTTTGTAGGGAACACAGGGATGTTAGCCTTAGCGGACCATTTACATGCATTAAAACCTATAGCACACACTACAGGAGAGGGAAAACCTAAAAAGCAGAATAGGACCTCTTTAATAAAAGCCTCTGCATTTACTCTGCACCGGACACTTCCTGGTGAAAACACCCAGAGTCCACGGCAGACAGGTTGATATAAACAGTTCCTATCAGGATGGCTTAGAGCTGCTCAATTAATCGTATATTAATCGCGGTTACGATTATGGCTTGCAACGATTACGAAAACAACGTAATCGAAATAAAACGATAATTTTTTTAAAATTATTTTTCATGTTGAATTATACTTAAAGTTCAGGGTAATCAACTGTTAAAAACATACTGTTCCAAAAATAATTCTCCGATAAATGGATGTTTTCAAAGTCAATGAATAATCGCATTTCATAATCGCAATTACAATTGACCCAAATAATCGAGATTATGATTTTTGCCATAATCGAGCAGCCCTAGGATGGCTCCAACGTATAACCAGAACCTTGAGGGTTACACTTGTATCTTAACGTTGACAGGCACAGTGTTATTCAGCTGCAGGTCTCTGTAATAAATCACCGTTTGCTCCACACGCACAGGAGCTGGTGTTTTCCATCATAAAAAGCTCTGCTGATATTTGCATTTGTCGGGGACGCAGAGTGTAACCGTTTAGTGTCTCGGGGGATTATCAATGAGCTGTGGAGCATCAGAGAGGGCGAGTGTTTGGTTAAAGAGGCCGTGCAGGAGCATGAGGCGCCGGCAGTATAATCAGTGTTTCCCCCCCCTTTAGGATTCCCACGGCCTTGTTCATTGCACAACTCTCTCTAACTGTTCCCCTGCTCCAGACGTCAGAATGTGCCACCTCAGGAAATACTGCGGATAAAATTACACAGCATGCACTCGAGCTGAGAACGACTCCATAACCGAGGAGATCGTATTACAGGCTCCTTTGCAAATATATGTCTCTTTTTCCTCCTTCCTCGAGTGAGGAGTGTGCAGACGCCTCCTTTGAAAAAGGAAAACCCTCTTGGATACTCCAAGTTATGTATCATCAACTCAACTAGGATTTAGACATCATTTAAGGAGCCTTTTTCTATAAGGAAGTGTTGTAATTGACATCCTTTACTTACCCTTTTTCCCAGTCTACTAACAGAGAGGGGTAGGTAGGTAGGTAGGTAGGTAGGTAGGTAGGTAGGTAGGTAGGTAGGTAGGTAGGTAGGTAGGTAGGTAGGTGGGTAGCTAGGTGGGTAGCAGGTAGGTAGGTAGGTAGGTAGCAGGTAGGCAGGTAGGTAGGTAGGTAGGTAAGTAGGTAGGTAGGTAGGTAGGTAGGTAGGTAGGTAGGTAGGTGGGTAGCAGGTAGGTAGGTGGGTAGCAGGTAGGTAGGTAGGTAGGTAGGTAGGTAGGTAGGTAGGTGGGTAGCAGGTAGGTAGGTAGGTAGGTAGGTAGGTAGGTAGGTAGGTAGGTAGGTAGGTAGGTAGGTAGGTAGGTAGGTAGGTGGGTAGCAGGTAGGTAGGTAGGTAGGTAGGTGGGTAGCAGGTAGGTAGGTAGGTAGGTAGGTAGGTAGGTAGGTAGGTAGGTAGGTAGGTAGGTAGGTGGGTAGCAGGTAGGTAGGTAGGTAGGTGGGTAGCAGGTAGGCAGGTAGGTAGGTAGGTAGTGTGTCAGATAGATAGATAGTGTGTCAGATAGATAGATAGTGTGTCAGATAGATAGATAGATAGATAGATGGTGTGTCTTACAAAGAGTTTGAAAAGTGCATTGCGTCCCCACATTCTTACAAGTCTATACTCCTGAATTGAAGTTTAAACTCCCAAAGACACGCGTTCAAACACAGCATATCTTCTGTACAGAGAAAGTAAATAAAGTATATTTGTTACCATACTCTATTCCCCTTGCATCTTGTTTTCCCTGCCATAACTCAAAATGCTCATACATGCCATAACAACAGAATAATTGACGACTCTTATTGATCACGCCGTCTGTTCGCTCAGCTGTTTGTTAGGCGGGACATAATAATAATTTGTTATTGCAGGAGAAGGACAAGCAGTCGATGGTGACGTGATGGACTGTTTTAGCACCGACGTGGCAATGAATGCATGAGCAATATTCACCCTGCACAGCAATGAGAGGCTCATTTACATCACACTGCAAATCCTCCGCTGCTTATGAGAAGTGAGGATGTCTGCACAGTTTTCAAAAACAGATTTACAACCTCAAGATCCAAAGTCTCTACAAGGAGGAAGTAATACATCTCATTAACGTCAGGAAAAGCTGTTTTCGGCCTCTCAAATATGTAGATTTGGACAGAAAGTGCATCTTAAACCTTTCGGATATGGAGATTTCCTGCTTTTCTTTTGTTTTAAACTGATTGTAATTTGGAAGTAAACAACATTTGAAGACATTGGGAAACTGGGACGGATATTTGTTCGTATTTTCTGACATTTATAGATCAATAAGTGGCATGTAGATTGATAAATAATATCGGTTGAAAAAGCATGGAAATATAGATCCATCACATCCATGGTCTGAAACATTGAGAGTTGCTGCATCATTAGTTTGTCAATGAGGTGTGTGTAGGTGGTGTGTTTTAAAGCTGAGTGCTTGTAGAGTAAACCTGGCTACTGGATGCTTGTTGGAAAATCCCCAACACAGACATGGAATTAATCTTCAACCAGAACTCTGACCTCTCTACGCTCTGTTTGTTAGACCCTTTTCTATGTGGAAGGCTTCCAGGTCTGAGACAGACACTTGAATGGAAGACATCTCATTGGCTTTTTGTCGTAAGCACTCTTGCGATGCTACTTATGGATTTAAACTCTCACTGTACATGTTACATTTATATTCAATTTAATGTTGAATAATCCATGTCTTGCACAATAATATCCTGCATTATATGTGTTACTGGAAATTTGTATTTCATGTATATATATATATATATTTTTTTTTTTTACTTTTTAACGCTATTTTATTTCAGGAATATTTTGAACTGTTTATTTCTAGTGTCTTAATTTCTCTTATGTATATCGCCTTGTTTTTTATGATGCTGCAACGCAAAACATTTCCCAAATTGGGATCAATAAAGTACTTGTCTGTCTGTCTGTCTGTCTGTCTGTCTGTCTGTCTGTCTGTCTGTCTGTCTGTCTGTCTGTCTGTCTGTCTGTCTATATCTGTCTGTCTGTTTATCTATATCTGTCTGTCTATATCTGTCTGTCTGTCTGTCTGTCTATCTATATCTGTCTGTCCGTCTGTCTGTCTGTCTATATCTGTCTGTCTGTTTATCTATATATGTCTGTCTGTCTGTCTGTTTATCTATATCTGTCTGTCTATATCTGTCTGTCTGTCTGTCTGTCTGTCTATTTATATCTGTCTGTCTGTCTGTCTGTCTGTCTATATCTGTCTGTCTGTCTGTCTATCTATATCTGTCTGTCCGTCTGTCTGTCTATCTATATCTGTCTGTCTGTCTGTCTGTCTGTCTATATCTGTCTGTCTGTTTATCTATATCTGTCTGTCTGTCCGTCTGTCTGTCTATCTATATCTGTCCGTCCGTCTGTCTGTCTGTCTGTCTGTCTGTCTGTCTGTCTATATCTCTGTCTGTCTGTCTGTCTGTCTGTCTGTCTGTCTGTCTGTCTGTCTGTCTGTCTGTCTGTCTGTATCTATATCTGTCTGTCTGTCTGTCTGTCTGTCTATCTATATCTATATCTATGTCTGTCTGTCTGTCTGTCTGTCTGTCTGTCTGTCTGTCTGTCTGTCTGTCTGTCCAATCAGGTGCACCGTGTCCAGAATAAAAACCCCTCTCTGGTATCAGCATCAACTCAGAGCTCACCTGGCTCTGCTGCTTGTTGCCCGATCAGATAACAACCGCCTGATCACCACATGGTGCCAACCTGCATGACCTGGCTCTAAACTGAATCAGTGCTGTTACATCAGGTCACATGTGGCTCAGTCAGTAGGGGCTTGGACTGGGAGCTGTAGGGTCGCCGGTTCAAGTCCCTGACCAGACCTCAAATATGGAGTGTGGACTGCTACTTGGAGAGGTCCCAGTTCACCTCCTGCCCTGCCGTGGTGCCCTTGAGCAATGCACCAGAGACCCCCCTTCCCCCCTCACTCCCATTGCTCCCCGGGCGCTGTACAATAGCTGCCCACTGCTCCTGGTACTAGACTCCTGGTACTAGGATGGGTTAAATGCAGAGGCCAAATGTCAATGTGTGTGCTGTGTGCTCTGCATGTGTGACCATTAAAGAGGGTTTCATCCCTCCCATGCTATTCTATGTCTACAACTCCAGATAGTTTAGTTGCCAGCAAATTGAAACCGGAACATTTGGAGTGTTTTGTTTTTGTTATTGAGGTATGCTGAATCTATTTCTGATATTTTCAGGATCAGAAAAAGCAGTTTTAATCAGAAAGTGGCCATATTTGTACTCTCTGTGGGCTGATTTTGACTACCATGAGTAGTGTTGTATCCATTGGATATAGAGAGAACAAGATGAACATTATTATCTCTGCTGTGGACTATTTGTTTTCAAATAAATAGGCCAATCTGTCCAATCAGATCAATTTTGAGGGACTGCGGATGGAAATTAGCTCAAAGCTAAATCTGGCACTGTTACGCTTGATATATTTGAATGTTTTAAGTGTTCATTACTGTGCATTGTCCCTGCCAAATAAACGATTAAATAAATAAAGAATCCAAATTATCCAGAGTTCCTTAAATCTTCCAAATAGACCCACAATTCATCAAAATCAGCCGACAGAGTACAAATATGGCCACTTGATTGTTAAAACTGTAATTTTTTATACTGAAATGCCAGGAATGGAATGAGCATCCTCAATAACCCTGAAAACCCCTCCAAGCCAAGCCATGTTGTTACTATTGTCCACACTCTAATGGTAATTGTGGACATTGCCCAACATGTGCAGGTTAGCTTCCGGCAGTTTCTATGTGCTGGGGAACCGTACTTTACATTTCTATCATAAAACTTTGGGTTACTCAACATTTCTGGCTGCACAATAGGACTCTATGAGCTGGCAACTATTAAGAGGGTGTTTCAAGTAAAATAAAAAACTCTGGCGTTGGCTCCTTCTCGATTGATTTATGTGCTTTACCCCCCAGGGGCGAGCAGCCTTGAAGACCTGTGTGGATATGAAGTTGATATGCTTGTGGAAAAACCCAACAGAGCAGTGAGGTGTGTAAAAACAACTGACTTCCAGACAGCTGTCAACACATAAAGAAGCACTTTTGATGTAATGATAACGTATTTAAACCATCCCTTTTACTGTTTTCTTGCTAATAGCTTAAAAAGGACCCAAATAAGTGTCTTTATGGCCGGCTGTAGTAGAAACAAATAGTATTCAAATCCACAACGAGACAGACAAAGTTCCATTTAGTAGAATTTCTTCAGCGCTACAACACATTGTACGTGATATATCGGCTGAGGAGCGGGACATCTCTAAGGGTTTGACCAATCACAACAGAGCCGGCCAGCTAACCAATCAGAGCAGACTGGACTCTGGTTTCAGACAGAGGGTGAAAAGAGGTGCTGCAGCACAGGCAGTATGAGAACACTTTTTGAACATTAAAGCATGGAGACATGTCTCAGGAGAGCAGACCTACCTCTTGGCGCTGGTGGACAGCTTGGCGGCCGTCTTGCTGGAGATCTTGGCCTCCTTCTTCTTGGGGGGGGTCTGGTCCCGCTGCTCGGGGCCCGCCTGCTCCTGGGGGGCCGCCTCCCTCTGCTCCGCATCCGAGCTTCCCCCGCTGGTGTTGGGGCTGTTGTCCGGCCTCGGCTGCACCTCACTGGACATGCTGACTCTACACACACACACAAATGCAGGGTTATCAGGACTGCATGGTTTGATAAGGTCTATTTGATCGAAGTATTTCATTTTACATTCTGCAATCTCATTCTATTTTACTTGTATATATTGTCTTTATTCCTGCATTTTACTTGAACTGTTTTATTTCTTGATCTTTTTCACATCTTATGTATGCAAATGGTTGAAGGACCTGAGACTTCAGATTGTTATTGCCGAAATTACATTTGACAATAATACGTTTGCATCTTGTAGAGATTTGTTATATCTGAGAACGTCTGCAGCTCACAAGCCTCAATAATGAAATACACCTACAACACAAGGTCACGTTCGCTGAATCAGCTCATCCATCCGTCAGTGTGTGTGTAATTGTGTGTGAGTATGTGTGAATGTCAAGGTGAATGCTTCTATTTACATTCCCAGGTCCCGCTATGAAAAATGTATGATACAGATGACTGGCTGCTTGAGCCTTTCTGCTGCCGAGCTGAAATGAATATCAAATCGGACACAGGTAAGGACATATTTTTCAATAAACATGACGGAGGACTTGGATCCTGACATTTGACTAACAGCCGCTGCTCACAGGCTATCTGATGCAATTAGATGGGCAGGTGATATGGGAGATAATTGGGGGATTAAACGGGTTATAGGATGACACAGAGCGGCGTGATTTCAAAAGGTTAAAACATGCATATGCTGGAATCCTCTCAGGGCTTCAGCTGCTGCTGCTGCTGCTGCTGTTGTTGTTATGGTGCGTTTCCAGTTTAGAATAAACACAGGGGAAGTAAAAGATGCTGACACAGCAGAGCCCTTCTGAGGCCTGTACTACGAAGCAGGATTTTCGCTTAGCCGGCTAACTTCAGGGAAAACTCTGGGTTTCCGGTCCTACGACGCTGGTTCTCTTTTTAGCAGGCTAGATCTCCATGGTAACTTATGCTGAGCGGCCTACCTGCCCCGGAGCAGGTTAGGTTGCAGGCTAAGAGCTCTACTCAGTGAAAGCACTGCCTGCTGACCAATCAGAGCTCAGTGTGCGGAGTTTAAAACGATGAAGTCATATTACAGGAGAAAGGAAATACAGAAAAACTGCTGTTGCAGGAAAGACGGCCGGCAAAAATCACCGACTGTGTGAACGTGAACATTAATAGAATATCACCTCCCATGTTCAGAGCAATCTGACTATTAAAACATTAGCGTTAAGAAAGCTTACTTAAATATCTGCCACAACATAAATAACTAGATCAAAGTAACAGTACAGTCCGCGGCACTGTGAGTGCAGACGTCGATGTGTCCCATTATCATTCATGTCACATCATATCACATCATAATGTATCACATATCTCCTTATCTGAGTCAGCTGAGCCGTATCTGTCCGTGTAACACTCACAGTGTCACATACTGTATGCAGAAGTATCATTTTAAGCAACACATTAAGTTGACGAAACACTCAAATATAATTAAAGTCAATATCGTGTCTTAGATGGCAGTGATATCATAAACCTGTTAATGTAGGCATTCAAACACTTTTTCTGTTACCAGCTGTATTCACCTTGCAAGTGCAATTATGTGGCTTTTATTCTGGATAAAGTGTTTAAGTCGTGGATGTTTAAAGTTGAAGTTCTTCATATGTCTAATATTAAAGTTGACTTTTCATTCAGGAAGTATGACGCGCTGCGCTGTCAGTACGCTTGTCCATGTTTGTGATTGGTCGAATGTTCCAAATACCACCCCTTTTATGTGAACGCGCACCTAACTAGAGAGGACACGGCTGACTTGAGCGATCCACTTGATAACCCGCGTCGTAGTACCGTTTAGCGAGAGCGCGTATGTTTTGGATTAGGCCAACCGGCTAACTCAAACATATCCAGGTTAGGTTGAACCAGCTTCGTAGTACAGGCCTCAGGTGTGAAACTGTCAGCTGAAATGTAACCATCAACACAAGGAGAAGCTTCCAGAAGTGTGTGTTACTGAGCAGGCCTGCAGAAAACCACACTGCAAAGAGAATCCACATATAGATATCATATTTATTTTTACTTTAGACTTGGATTAAGGGGTGTTTGGGTTTGTTATTTCAAGGTAACTTCCACAAAGGTTTACCTGTTAAGTGTGGCCAATGACATCCTACTTTAAAAAATTTCTAAACAGCAAACTTAAAACCAGATTTAGACCCGTTAACTTTGCTTATTTTAAAGCCCAGAAAATTAATTGTTTACTGCTTTTAAGTAATATACTGATAATATTTAGTCTTTAAGTTTAAAGAAAACCAATAAAACAAATGAAAATTAAGCTATACCTTTTTAAAATAAGTCCCAATACACTTGTCAAATTCACTACAAACATTTGGCAGCTAATAATAGATAACTGAATACAGCTTTGCTTTCTGATACACATGCAACACATTGTTGTATTTAACTTTTAACAATTTCTGAATGGAAGTATTTTGAAAATAACAATTGTTAGTTTTAGGGCTCTTTTGTATTAAAATAGTAAGATTGTATTGAATTTAAATGAAACAATGGTCCTTAATTGAAAAGACCAACATGTCAAATTCACAAAAAATATGTATCTGCTAGCTTAATGCTGCTAGTGCTTTGCTTGTTGGTAAACACGTTGTTGTATTGTAATTAACTTAAAACTTTGTCTAAATGCGCGTATGTTGTCAGGCTTAAACAAGTTGAGGCATCTCAACTTCTTTATTTGAGGGTTTTGACTCTATTTGGATTCAAAAGTTAGATTTAACTGAATTTAAAGGGTGTTTTGGTGCAGTGGGTGTACACCGGATGAAACAGTGGATGTCAGCAATTTTTTTAATGTCTTTTACGGCATCCTCGAGGACTATATTTACACGGTTTGAGAGGATTATGTGTTGAATTATGGATTTTCTGGACGGAGTTCGGGAAGGAGATAATGAGAAGGAATCCCCGGGCTTTGGTGGCTCTCTGCGGGGAGTTAAACACAGCAAGACAGCCTCTCTGTGAGACATCCAGATGTTTTGCTGATGGTAGATTGTTGTGTTGACTTGATGTTGGTTTCATGTTACTCTAAGTAAGTGTAAACAACTGTGGCTGACAGACCATCGATTTCTTTCCTCTTTTTTTTTTAATAAGGGGCAGGTCAAATAAGACTTTCTTGTCTTGTGTACATGTTTTGTTGAATAATAATTGCCATGAGTGGAATAAACTAATGAATACATATAGATATTAAGCTCGACACCAGTTTTTTTTTTTTTTTTTTAGCAACCAGTGCCTTTAATGTAAGCTCAAAATGTGGAACCCGAGATGGGATTCGAACACGGTTCAGTATGGTTTCGAGCCGAGTTCCATCTGTCTCTGGACATTGTTCGCCTGTTCTACCGACTGAGCTAAACTTCCATAAGCCATAACATAACACTTCTTCTAAGTCTAACACCAGAGCCAATATACTGACCTCTGCCAAATATGCTCCACAGCACAAAAGGCAGAATGGATGCCCCCTCCCTCACCACCGCCGCCCCCTCCCTCTGCAAAATAACCTAATAAACCCTTAAATATCTATATGTAGAGTTTAGAATACGGTCGGCTCACCTTTATACGCAGGCTGGACGCACCTCTGCGGGGGAAATGTGTGAAAATGTCCACTGTTTATTCCGTAATCCGTACCGCTGGGTGTCCGCTGCTTTGACTGACTGCGAGAGAATGTGCCAAACCGTCAGGTTACCGCGTGGTTACAAGAAGAGTTTCCGGTTTCCTGGTTTCAAAATAAAATAACGAGGTGACTCACGTCAGATGTATACAGTCTATGGGTGACACATTGCATATAAAAATGTGACTGCATAATAAATGGAGATTTTTCTTACTTTTACCTTCCCGTACTTCAGGACATCCAAGGACATCATAAAACAACTGGTACTATTTTAAAGCCTCCCTCCGGTATCACTGTGGACGTTTTTGTCCATATGGGTCATTTTTCACTTTTCATTTTGCAATAACTTTGGTTGTGTTGGTGCAAATGGCCTGATTTTTTGTAACAAGGCTATTTTCTCGATCTATTTTGGAATTTCAATTTCAATCTTTCAAATCGCTCTTTAATTCACTGTGTAACAAATCGACTACGCAAATTAGTCATTCGAGACAAAAATGTCCACTGCAAAATACTTTGATAAAAACATTTTATTGAAAGGTTTTTTTCACAACTTTTTTGGGTTCAATCTTTAAAGCAACTTCCGCCCTAATAGAAAATACCAAAAATGTAATAATTTTCAGGATTTTAACCCTTTAAATGCCATTTTGAATACATGAAACCGCTGTTTTTTTCATGATGAAAACAGAGACAATGAGTTATTTTCCAAAAAATACATATCTGGTGACTGGCTCTTTTTTTTTTATAACAGTCTTGGATATATCAAAGATTAGCAGCAAAATTGATTTGTTTGCATTATTAGTTTTTGCACAAAATCAGATTGCACAAAAAAGTTACATTAGTCATTCGGGACAAAAATGTCCACTTCCAAACAAAAATGACAACAGATTAATATTTTTTAAAACTTTTTGGGGTTAAATCTTTCAATCAACTTCAGTCCTGATCAAAAATTCCAAATGTTAAATTATGTTCAGGATTTTAACCCTTGAACTGCCAGTTTGAAAACATGAATTTACGTTTTCTATGAAAAACATGCACAAAAAGGCAGTTATTTTCCATATAATAAATGTTGGGGGGGGTCGGCTTTTTTTTTTTATCACAGTCTTAGATATGTCAAAGATTAGCAGCAAAATTTATTTGTTTGCATTATTAGTTTTTGCACAAAATCAGATTGAACAAAAAAGTTACATATTAGTCATTCGGGACAAAAATGCCCACTTCCAAAAACTGCTCTAAAATGACAACAGATTAATATTTTTAAAAACATTTTGGGGTTAAATCTTTCAATCAACTTCAGTCCTGATCAAAAATACCACATGTTCAATTATGTTCAGGATTTTAACCCTTGAACTGTCATTTTGAAAACATGAATTTGCGTTTTCTATGAAAAACATGCAAAAAAAAGGCAGTTATTTTCCATATAATGAATGTTGAGGGGGTCGGCTTTTTTTATCACAGTCTTGGATATGTCAAAGATTTGCAACGACATTTATTTTGGTGGATTATTAGTTTTCGCACAGAATCAGATTAAACAAAAAAACTCACACATTAGCCACTCGTGTCCCATCCACTCCCATTATAACCACATCTTTTGATCTCTCCGCCATACCGGTATAAAATCATGCATTTTGTAATGTCAGGGTTTTATATTGGAGGAAAATAGTTCAATTTGTCCTTTTTATTCTATATCACCAGATGTGGCACTTTACCATTGAATTACATGCTTGTCATTTCTTGGTTTCTTTGCCTGTTGTATAATGGGGCCCTGACAGCCGTTGGAATACATGTATGCAACTAATATGATGTAGGTGTGTTGGTATGGATGTGGAAGAGTGGTATCAGCTGAGAAATGTGTGTGTGTGTGTGTGTGTGTGTGTGTGTGTGTGTGTGTGTGTGTGTGTGTGTGTGTGTGTGTGTGTGTGTGTGTGTGTGTGTGTGTGTCTGGATGTACAGTGTGTGTGTGTACAGAGACAACAATATACAGTAGATATGGTTTACAGCAAGTCGCAGTTTTCGCCTCATATCACATATCTCATATCACACCTACATCATATTAGTTTCATATATGTATTCCAATGGCTGTCACGGCCCCATTATACAACAGGCAAAGAAACCAAGAAATGACAAGCATGTAATTCAATGGTAAAATGTCACATCTGGTGATATAGAATAAAAAGGACAAATTGAACTATTTTCCTCCAATATAAAACCCTGACATTACAAAATGCATGATTTTATACCAGTATGGCAGAGAGATCAAAAGATGTGGTTATAATGGGAGTGGATGGGACACGAGTGGCTAATGTGTGAGTTTTTTGTTTAATCTGATTCTGTGCAAAAACTAATAATCCACCAAAATAAATGTTGTTGCTAATCTTTGACATATCCAAGACTGTGATAAAAAAAAAAAAAGCCGACCCCCCCCAACATTTATTATATGGAAAATAACTGCCTTTTTGTGCATGTTTTTCCTAGAAAACGCAAATTCATGTTTTCAAACTGGCAGTTCAAGGGTTAAAATCCTGAACATAATTTAACATTTGGTATTTTTGATCAGGATTGAAGTTGATTGAAAGATTTAACCCCAAAAAGTTAAAAAAAATATGAATCTGTGGTCATTTTAGAGCAGTTTTTGGAAGTGGACATTTTTGTCCCGAATGACTAATATGTAACTTTTTTATGCAATCTGATTTTGTGCAAAAACTAATAATGCAAAAAAATGCATTTTTTTGCTAATCTTTGACATATCCAAGACTGTTATAAAAAAAAAAGAGCCAGTCACCAGATATGTATTTTTTGGAAAATAACTCATTTTCTCTGTTTTCATCATGAAAAAAAACTGCGGTTTCATGTATTCAAAATGGCATTTAAAGGGTTAAAATCCTGAAAATGATTACATTTCTGGTATTTTCTATTAGGGCGGAAGTTGCTTTAAAGATTGAACCCAAAAACGTTGTGAAAAAAACCTTTTAATATAATGTTTTTATCAAAGTCTTTTGCAGTGGACATTTTTGTCTCGAATGACTAATTTGCGTAGTCCAATCGAATGATACCGGAGGGTTAAATGCAATTTTCTTAATTTTTTGAGAATGTCCGCTCCTCGGACCAATAACGTTGCATATTTTATTATCCTATTTAAAAAAAAAGATATATGCTGTTTGATGTACAGATGGCCAGATCACTAAAAAACACATCATTTTAAATCATAGTTACCAGTGGGTTAACTATACTGTCTGTTAAAGGGGACCTATCATGCAAAATGCACTTTTTGATGTATTTTATACATAAATATGTGTCCCCGGTGTGTCGGGGAACTCACGCAGCGTCAGAAAAATAAAACCCTTTCTCTTTTCCTCCGTACCCAAATCTTTTAAAAACGGGAATACAACGAGCGGATACTTGCCGTGTCCCGCTGTCAGGCTGAGTCCAGGCTGAGAAATCCGCGGAGCTGCAGCTGGGAAAAATAAGGCTGGCTGAGTGTGTGTGTGTGTGTGTGTGTGTGTGTGTGTGTGTGTGTGTGTGTGTGTGTGTGTGTGTGTGTGTGTGTGTGTGTGTGTGTGTGTGTGTGTGTGTGCGTGCGTGTGTGTGTGTGTGTGTGTGTGTGTGTGTGTGTGTGTGTGTGTGTGTGCCCGGACCAATTGATCCATTGGGTCGTCGTTACGTCAATTGGTTCCCGGAAGAAAAACATGGAAAAAGAAAATCTCCAACGAGGCGTTCTGGGGCAGCATAGACAGGTCTTTTCTGTGTTAGAGTTTTGCTACAGGGTGTACTTTGAGGGTTTGTGACTTTGCAGACCGTTTACATGCAGAAAAACCTTCATAACACACAAGGGGACGGGAAATAACCGGAAAAGCATGACATGGGACCTTTAATAATATATTAATAATAATATATTCAAGCAAATGAGCCATCATTGTAAATGTGCCATGTTACAACCGTGATGTTACAACCGTCCCAGGACCACCAGTCTTGCTTTCACCCCCTGTGAACCTGCCTGATTGCTAGCTTGACCCATATTTAGCTAGTTATATTTGTAGCTTACAAAACATTGATTCGAATCATACTAGTTTGGATTCCTAGACATTTGAACTCAAGACAGTGTCCAAAAAATACATCATATCATTTTAGTTAATATTTTACCTCAGAAACACACTTTTGGTGATATCTTACGCGAGAAATTCAAATGTGGCTCCTTTTTTTCTCACCGATCTTACCATCTAACTGCGCATGTGCAGAGTGAGTTTCATCACTAGCTTGTTTGTGATTGGAGATATTGAAGGTGTTACAACGGTTACAACCGACCCGTGTTGCAACTGTCCCTGGTCTCCCTATATATTTGAGTCTTTAATTTGATAACTCTGTTGTTCTTTTAGGTTTTTTTTATTTGCTCATAAATGACAGTGACACAATTTTAATCGGTTGTACAACTTGCACAATCTGTTTTTCAAAAATAATAATAGACCATGAATAAATATATACAAACGATGATAATTGTAAGTATCAATTGCTTGGTTTTCGTGAAATTAGCCTGTTTTCCTCTTAAAGTGTAACAGATTGATGCATCTCCACAGATCATCTTAAAGGCTTCGGAATCCCCCCATTGTAGTTGAAAAACTGTAAAAACTAGGGCCCCATACAGCATCCTGCATAGGGCCCCCGAAAAGCTAGAAACGGCCCTGGGTGTATTTTAATAAAACGCTTGTTTAATCTTCTATGTTTTTGCACAGATTCCTCATTCTGATGATGTCTTTTGTTTCCTGCAGCTTGACGAATCAGACCGCCTCCGTGCGCGCTCCCACGCGTGTGCGCGCAGACGGTGTGCTCTGTGGAGCGTTATGGCAGCTTTGATGATAGTGTGTGTGGAGACTGAGAGAGAGAGACTACAAAGGAAGTACAAAACACAGAAATACACAAAAGGCTGCCAATCCATCCTGCTTTAGAACAAAAGCCTGCAACAGAATTTCACAACTGATTTCTGAGATGTTAATTATTTATGGTCCATTCACTCAGACGCATGGAGAGCAATGGAGTTGTTAGTGATGCCTTTGCTTTGGTGACCTGCTACTGTAGGAATGCAAAGTCCCATTATGCAATTCAATAAAACAAATGGAGCCTGTTCATACATTTGACAGAGCTTTAAAAGCACGTTATCTCATTCTAAAATATAATCTGTATAATTTAATTGACTATTTGACACTGTCATTATATATATCTTACTTAAAATGTCGGTTTTTATATTCTATTTTGGGATGTTTTTAGTTGTTTATGTCTATTTATTTTGTACTCCTTTATTTTCACATTATGTGCAATGCCTTGTTTGCATGCTGTGTATCGAAAACAATTCCCAAATTGGGATCAATAAAGTATTAGCTAGTAGCACTGTTTTCTCCAGTGCGGTATTTTTTAAATATCTGAATTATATTTTTCGTCTGAATTTAACTTCTTAGAAATAAATAAACTCTATTACCCATGAACAGCTTTAAAAACACCTTATCTCTTTATCTAATCTTTAAATATCATCTAAATAACTTGATGTACCAGTGGCCAGGGCCCTCTAAGATATTCTAAAAACAAATATTTGAAAAGATTAAAAAAAAAAAAAAAGTATTTTATTAGTTATATTTTTCATTAGTTCGACCAACATAACTTGATTGAATGGTATTTAAAATAACATTTCCAAAGAAAGAAATCCTTCGAATCTGCCTGTTCAGTTTCTGTTTGAATGTGAAAGGTTAAATGAAAGAAGCTCGTCTCTGCGAGAGGAGCTGATTGGTGGTCCTGCTATTCACAGAGGGCCCGCTATAGTAACTCAACGAGACACTAATTTCAAATGACAGTA
Organism: Notothenia rossii; assembly: GCF_949606895.1. Classification (NCBI taxonomy): domain Eukaryota; kingdom Metazoa; phylum Chordata; class Actinopteri; order Perciformes; family Nototheniidae; genus Notothenia; species Notothenia rossii. The sequence continues at coordinate 7,085,467 of NC_136908.1, read as the reverse complement.
CAATTGCATGGGTTCCCTCTACAAAAAAGCAATGGGATTTCTCCATAGGATTTTGGAAAATAGCTGGAAATAAGGTCTGTGGAAAACGAACCTGTTAGATAAATGCACGTTTTGTTCAGCCGGATAATATCCACATGTCTACCCTACTTTTATAATTTTCTAATCAAACATCGAATCGATAGATTTATGATTGATAGATTTATGATTAGCATAAGTTCGTTCATGATGGCTCATGTCAGTGATGACATCGTTGCGAAATTATTAACCGAGTCATTTTCAAGATTGAGTTACAATGATGCATTGGAGTGGCAAAGGATCAGCTGCATGACCCACCATCAAGTGCTTCATCCAAAAGGACAGGAGGATGGACTTTGTGTTTGAGTTATTTGATCATCAAAGGTAGGCCTGAGTCATTTTCAATGTGGGCCGCCGTGCTGACTTAATTCATTTTTATTGTTACTTGGCTGTGGGTGCCCTGTTATGATAGGTGTTTATGGTGTTGCTTTGTGTGGTAGAGGGTCGCTGTCATTTATGTGTTTTGCATCCCGGGCAGTTGTTTTGATATTCCGCGGAAGTATACGAAGTGACGTAATAACTCTTCTTTTTTTTTCGTGGGAAGGGAGGGCCTAGGTATAAAAGTCACGGCTCGCCACTGTAATGTACTATATATTTTTTACTTACGTAGCACTATTTGTTCCAGTGTGGTATTATTAGAATATCTTTATAACATTTATCTTTTAAACTAATGACTTAGAAAAACACTATTGTCCATGGTTTTCTGTCACCCGGAACCTTTTATTTTGGTCCATGTTTCACTCTACCGAGTTCGGCGACCGACCTTCCCTCCTCAACATGCGCCATTGAAAACAAACGTCTCTTAAACGGCTGTTGGTTCATTTTAATGCTAACTAGTTAGTAGCATTATCTCTTCTTTTTATAAACGCAAAACACATTAATAAACCATGGAGACTATTTTAGAGCAACAGCGTCGCTACCACGAAGAGAAGGAGAGGCTAATGGATACTAAAACTAAAGAAATGTTACACAAGAAATCAACGGTAAACTAGCTCTTCTGTTAGCATTAGCTTAATATGTTAGGATGGGAAACCTGTGTACATTAACTTGTGTTTTCACATTGTGTTTATTTTTCTAACAGCTGCGGGAACAGATTAACTCGGACCACAGAACAAGAGCGATGTTGGATGTAAGTTAAAGCTTTTATTTGTTAATAAACTCCCAACGTTAGCACCGGTTAGCTAAGATAGCTAAGTTTTACTTTTTGTACTGTTTACATTACTTGTTTTCAGAGCTACATGTTCATAGACGATATAGTGACAAATAATTCACACACTTAAAATCTATCAGCCTAATGTCATCTGACAAATAAACCCCATGAAGGGACAAATTAAAGCTAATTTAAAATGTAAAAGTCAGGGTTCTTACGGTCATTAAAAACCTGGAAATGTCATGGAAATTCAAAATGCAAATTCCAGGCCCTGGAAAAGTTAAGCAAAACAATATTTTCCCCAAAGTTTTGGAAAAGTCATGGAAATGTAACTAAAGTTGCATCAAATATAATTTATATTTTAGCTAATCGCCGAAATAGTAATACTATAATGATAATAAATACTGTATCGTATAGTAATGAAACCTACAATGGCATTTAACCGACGAGGTGTTTTGCTGGTGAGAGATTTGAGTTGCTTTAGCCTGTAGAAGCTAGTAAACCTATTTGATTTGTTTTAGATAGGCACAACTTGTTTCATATGCAGACCTTATTTTCCTGTTCCATGTTAAAATAAACCATTTTCAGTGGTACGCTGAGAAAGAGTAATTTTTTTTGGTCAGAGAAAAGTCACTGAAAATCATTGGTGAAAAAGTGTAAATATCAGTATGTAAAGTTCTTAATCTTTGTTTTTACTTAAGGCCCATTTCTGATTATTAAACAAATAAATCTATGTCCAACTAACTAAACATAGCTGATTCAATATATGTAAGGCCATGGCAGCTGTAAGGATCCAAAAATAAATATTGTGTATACTATTATGCAGAAACGTAATGCTTTTTCTGGTAAATATTGATATATAGTAAGTACTGATGTTTCAGGGTCAAATTCCCTCCAATCTTTCTGAATCCAGTACATTAAACAGTGGCTATAATGCTCAACATGCGTTACATTAGATTAGATTTCACTTGTTAGACGCTTTTATCCAAAGCGACTTACATACTTAATACTGTGGGCAATCCCCACAGGAGCAATTTGGGGTGAAGTGTCTCAGGGACACAACGACATGCTGACTGCAGTGGGGTTTGAACCTTTGCTCCCCTGATCCCAACAACAAGGCACAATGCACTGCAGCACGGCGCCTCACGCCTCCCTCCACCTTGGCTAATAAAGAAAAAACGTTCTCATTTCTGTATGAAGAACTTAGACAATGCAGCAGTAGCCCTTTAAATTGTTTGGCTTATTAAAAGATGATGGATTTGCAGTATTATTGATATTGATCGTTGCTTGTGCTTCTGATAAACGTAATCTAAATTAAATGTAAAAACAAAGACAGTCTGACAGTGCTTTTATCTTTTCACAGAGGTATATGGACGTCAGCTTAACTGTCAGAGACTCCTATGAAGACAAAGACGGGTAAGTGACTAAATGACATGTGGTAAAATGGCTCTTCTCTATAGTACAGGTGTTGTTGGAACCGTATTCACTAAAGTAACACACAGGTAGTAACATGTGTATTCTTTTTCTTGTTACAGAATGAGAAAGGACGAACTGGCTGCGATCTCAGGACCAAATGAGTTTGCAGAGTTCTACAACAGACTGAAACAGATAAAGGAGTTCCACAGAAAACACCCCAATGAGGTAGTTAACGTCTACATACTTGTAAATTAGACTATCTGTACTATGGGATATTAATAGGTATGTAACGATACCAAAAACTCACGGTACGATAATATCGCGGTAAAAAGTCCACGGTACGATATTTATCGCGATATTGAAAAATAAATGGGAAAAAATGTGAATTTTTTTACTTTACTTTACTTTTTTTTCTTTGTTAAATAATACATTTGATTTGTACAGCATTTTAGTAGGATAGTAGTATTTTAAAGTGTCAACAATATAATAATCAGACCCTGCAATAGAATAGATCAAGTTAACTCAACTCTAACTCACTCACTCACTCAGCATCATCAAGGTTATCTTTTAGGAATATGAGCATGTCCACATTTCCAGGTAGAAGCTGGGATGTTTGGGCGTTTACAATATCCCCTGCTGTGGAAAAAACTCTCTTGCTTGGTACTGATGTTGCTGGGACAGAGAGACATGCTTTGGCCATAGGTGACAGCAGTGGGTCAAACTGTGCATTGTCTCTCCACCACTTCAGAAACAATACAGTTTTTGCCAAGAAGGTGAGGCTTATTGACAGGGCGAGATATAAACATACTGTTAGTACTTGTCAATGTCTCTAGGTATGTACATGTAGCCCTGTAAATACCATGTCCTTTTGTGTTATCTGTTGTTTTATGTTCATGTTGTAATGTTGGACAGGTCTCCCTTGAAAAAGAGATCGATAATCTCAATGGGACCATCTGGTTAAATAACGGTTTAAAAAAAAAAAAAAAAAAAAAATCGCGGTAGATTTTGTCAGTCTCACGAGGGTTTTGAGACATTTATTTACCGCGATATTTGATATATCGTTACATCCCTAGATATTAACAATACTGTTTTCATGTGTTTCCATAGATTTCCATCCCCATGTCGGCAGAGTTTGATGAGCTGATGAAGGCCAGAGATAATCCCACCGAGGAGGAGCAAAGTACGTCTCAATTAGGGCTGCACGATATTGGAAAAAACTGACATTGCGATTTCTTCCCCCCCTGCGATATGAAAAAATACAGGAATTGAAGAAAAGACAGTTTTTTATGTCCGCAAACCATCCTTTCTTGAACTTTAATGCTATATAATTGGTATTTTTCCAACTATATTTAACCGGACTAAGGATTTTAATCACGGACGTCTGGATATTAAGTTATCAGAGCAACAAGCTGAGCTAGCTCGGTTAGCAGCGCCGAACTGGCCTGGAGAAACACATGAAACTACTTTATTCAGTGTTTTACCTTTAATCACCGGGTCCGCTTGCTTTGGAGATTTGATTGTGATTGGTGGTTTGCTGTCACTCACTCAAGTACCCCTGACATAAGAGCCGCGCAAGTTTTTTCTTTTGTAGCAAGCAGCAGTGGTGTAGTGGGGATTTTTTTTTACTGGGGGGGGACGCTATTTTAATTAGGTCATCCCAAACAATGCCACACAAGTGCGCACGCGCGCAGTGCACTCACAAAACGGGCAGACAGGTCCACAGAAACTACCGGTATGCTTCGTCCTACTTTAGTTACTGTACTACAAAAAGCAGACGGCGCTGCGCTCAACACACACAGACTCAAAACCATGGACACACAACTTACATAAACAATGTATAGGCCTAAATTGCATAAGCTACAGTATTGCAACTAAGCAGAGAGCGCTGCTTCTCTCTCTATCTCCACTTTCAAAATCTATTTAAAACTCATAACAAACAAACAAAATTCCCAGAGCTGTCCTGAAATTAACTTATTAAATAAACAAAAAGACAGATATAGCCTACTTATGCAAACAACATTGAATCTGGACTTGAAATTATTCTGATTAGGCCTAGCAGACAGTGCTGCTTTTCACACACATACACACACACACACACACACACACACACACACACACACACACACACACACACACACACACACACACACACACACACACACACACACACACACACACACACACACACACACACACACACACACACACACACACACACACACACACACACACACACACACACACACACACACACACCTTGCGTTTTGAAGACTGATAAATCCGAAATGGATGAACAAACTTTTTAGCCCAGTTTCCTAGCTTTGCAGCCTATCCACGGTTATGCCTCTTGTTTCCTCCGCCACATCTCCTCCGTCCAAACCTCTGGGAAAGGTGAGCTGGAGCTAGCCAGGGGAACGTTGCTAGCGCAGCTAACGTTAACGTTAGTGCTAGCATTATCCACGTCTTTAGGCGGCTCTTCTGATGATGTTCTGCTAGTGCTGCTAGCCTCTTTCTTCTTGTGAATTATATTCTTTTTAGAAAATAAGTTGTTTGCCTGCCATTATAGAGCTTTTTCGTTAGCGTTCTTGAGGGAAAGAACTGCCGCAAAACCGGCGAGCTGGCCGTGGGTGTGTCACTGAAACACCCACGGCCAGCTGCGGGGTCACGAGCGTGATGACGAATCATCATTTTTTAAGGAAATCGTTTTTATTTTGTATTACTTTGAAATGTATTATGTTTTTGTCATTATCACAACAAATACACACTTGCAACTGATAAGACTGGCAACGATTTAGCGATTTAACGATGTAGCCTATTAGACTTTTACAAAAAAGATCATGCTCCAAATAAGTGGGGGTACGGCGTACCCCCGCGTCCAACGGCCACTACACCACTGGCAAACCGCAAAAGAATTGTAACATGACGTGTTTGAGTTCATTTGCCTACTTCATATCACACGTCCTAAAAAAAGAAATAGATTGATTATCGTCACGACACGATATATGGTGCAGCCCTAGTCTCAATCCAGATCTAATATTTAGCTGCATTTTTATTTTAGGCTCCATCTCACAACAGGATTTAATCAAGGCTATCTTTTGCACAACTAAAACGTTACATGTCAAATTGGGATGGACTTGAAATCCAAAGCATGTCATAGCTGCAGTAGAAACACATTTCATTAAAGGAAACAGTCGTTAAAGAGATGATATGAATAAAAAGCTGCTCAAAGAGAATTAAACGGGTGTTAAATAGAGCACCATTTTCTCTAACACTCGGCTCCGATTGTATTCACCTTCCTCAGACCTGGTGGAGTTCTCTGATGAGGAAGGATACGGCCGTTACCTGGACCTCCACGACTGCTACCTGAAGTTCATCAACCTGAAGGGAGCCGAGGTGAGGATCTTCTTAACGTCCACATTATTCAGACTTACTTCAAACATAAGTCACATTTATTTTTAACCACAACCTTTACTCTTCCTCCACAGAAACTGGAGTACATCTCCTTCCTGTCTTCATTCGACCAGCTGTTTGACATCCCCAAAGACAGGAAGAATGCAGAGTACAAAAAGTAGGTCCACCTGATTTACTACCATCAGAACTCGGGTTGCACTAACTGAGCAGGTACCGCCATTTCTTTCCCCAAAGTTAAGGCCGTCCATCATTTGACAGATTTCAACACTCAGAGCAATTTACAGCTTTTATGGTATTTTTTGGGCAATTTATGCCGTTTTAATTGTAGATAAATGTACAGAGTTGTTAGGGGGAGAAAGACGGGATGACATGTAGACATCGTCCAGAGGATAAGTCAATAAAAACCCATCATTCAGAGCAGGGATGCTCAGATCGATATCGGCCGATTCTCACTCTCTGCCGATCGATCGGTGCTCTCTAACAATGCCGATCACATGACGTAAAATGATGACGTAAAATACATGACACTTTTTTCTGCGCGGCAAAACAAGCTCGCCAAAATGGCTTCACCGGTTTGGCAGGATTTTATGGTGTCCGATAAAGACAATGAAATAACGGTATGCAACGTGTGTGAAGCCGAAATCCTGCAGCTCCGCCCGCTGTGATGGACCGGTGAGCGGAACAACACACACTAAGAGTTAGACCTAACACACTTGGCTATTTTATAATAATAATAATAATAATGGGTTTAATTTATAAAGCACTTCATATTTGACTTCAAATCCCGAAGTGCTACAAGCAGTGAGCATGAACAGTATAAAAACATTACACGATAAAATTAATTAAAAAAAACCAATACAAATAAAATAAAAAGGGGGTAATAAATAAATAAATAAGAGGTCTAGGGAAAGGCTCTATTGAACAGATGGGTTTTGAGACCTTTTTTAAAGGCCTCCACGGTCTGTGCTGCTCTCATGTTGTCGGGGAGAGCGTTCCACAGACTGGGGGCAGCCGAGCAGAAGGCCTGGTCTCCCATAGTACGGAGCTTGGTCCTGGGGGGTTTGAGGAGGTTGGAGTTGCTGGAGCGGGTGATCCGCAAGGAGGTATGGGGGGTGAGGAGTTCCTTGAGGTAGGGAGGGGCAGTTCCATGGATACACTGGTGGGTGAGGACGGACACCTTGAATTCGATCCTCTGGAACAAGCTAAACTAGTTATACATATATTTATTCTTCACTGAGACGGATACGGACAGGCTGTCAGGAGAGAGGAAAAGAGAGCGCTTCTGCTCATTTCTCCCGTGTTATTCTCCAAAGTTAATGTAAACTTGAATAATGTACTTCATTTGCAGTGATGCAAATTAGTCGCTTTTCGGCGCCTCCCGCTTTTTTAACGCTGATTTGGGTGACTTGTGTAATTCGTGGAGAACCGAAGAGTTTCCGTTTGGGGGTGGGGGGGCAGTCCGTCTTACTGACTGACGGACGGACAACTTCTCACTTCAAAAAAGAAGAAGAAATCTAGATCGCAAAATAATTAAACAAGCGAGTGCCTGTTTTTCCAGGCCAAGGAAAGGTTCATTGAACACAACACGAGCGTAATGTGTATTCACCATAGGTCTTCACGTGGTTATGTCTCGTCTGAAAGGAGTAACGGAGAGCATCGGAACGCCGCTCCAGCTCTTCAAATATTAGAGTACCCATAAGGAGCCGTCCACATGCCGCAGTGTTTGCGTGGCTGTGTCTTTAGTTGTAAGCACAGTGGCGATCTGTTGTTATTAGCATCTGGTTAGCTAGCTATGCTAACGAATTTAAAGAGCTTTTCTACAACCAGGGGGAAGAGAGCTCTCTCCTGAGAGGCTCAAATAACCTCAGCTCAGTGAGGTTAGGCCACACCTTGATATGATCATTATAGTTATTAATGAGACATTAGAGACTCAATTATTAACAGGTATAAAATACTATATGACAGTAACAAAAAAAAGTTGTTAATAATAACAAGAATAGAGTTTGAAAGGGGAGTGATTTGTAAAATATACAAAAAGAAAAATCTGCTTACAGTTCTGTTTCATATGGGTGTTGAAAGATGTATCCATAGATCTCCTCATGTTGCTCTCAAAGTGCACCAGATTGATGCTTTTAACTTCAATATTTAAAAAAAAATCTTCCCGGGTGAGCATGCCCCCGAGAGGAGGTTAGGTCCCCCCCCACTTAAATCATGTTCACATGGATAGGATACTAAATACATTTGCACACATCTTGTGTCCATATCTTTCTGTTTTGGTGGTCATGCCACAACCGTGCACTTGAATGCATGCATGCATGCGTCAAACATGAGTCATGGTGAGATATCTGGATTAAGAGGTTGCTTTTTCTTTGCACAGCATTAAAGAAAGGCCAAATGAATGGGCTGTGATTTTAGTTTTTTTAAGCAGAGGTTGAGTTCAATAATTTGTACGACCCTCTGAGGATGTTGTACAAATTGAAAGGAAAAAGGTTCCCCACCCCTGCTGTAAATAATAATAAAAACCGTTGATTCATAACTTAACATCTCTGTCTCCTATTGATCTGAGTAAATTATAAAGAACAGCCAGTTAATTGAAGGATTATAGCACAGGCCATTGTCAGATGGTATATTACGCAGTTTTTTTTCTGCTTCGAATAGTTCTCTCTTTTTTCACCATACCTGTGTTTGCATCACTGCATTTGAATGTAATAATTATGTTGGTTGTTGTTTGTGGAAGCTCCAGTGAACGAGCCCATCAACTGAGTTTTAAACATCACTTTAAATCGAAGATCCCCATAGGCCCCGCCCACTCGATCGGATCGGCGATCGGTATCGGCCGATACTGATTCCGGCCCCAAAATTGGCGATCGGAGCTTCTGATCATTTCCCTAAGAATAAAGTCTCCCAATTAAAAATATGTGGCTAAAGAAGTTATGTTGATTCAGTCTGAAGAGCACCGCACGTTCAGCCCGTTACCTTTATTCTATATGCTGTTAAAAATGCACAAATTAAAAGCTCATTCTGTATATTTATTATTTAAAAATACATTACAATGGATGAATGAGACTGTAAAGCTGATAAATATGCCATACAAGGAACTCATACTGAACTTCTTTCCTCCTATGAATCATTTGCAGGTACCTGGAGATGCTGCTGGAGTATCTGCAGGATTACACAGAACGGGTCAAACCTCTGCTGGATCAGAACGAGCTCTACGGGAAGGTGCTGGGGGAGTTCGAGAAGAAGTGGGAGAACGGGACGTTTCCAGGCTGGCCCGTGAGTTCTAATTTCTCATTTCATTACAGAGAGATACCTGAAGATATTTACTGTGACCTCTTGAGTCGATGCCAAATGAAGTACTCACAAATCAGCCGCAGAACATATTCCCCAACGGATACACACATGCTCCTGTAAAAACTTCCAATATAATACATTTATTAGGGATAAACTCTCTCTCTCTCTCTCTCTCTCTCTCTCTCTCTCTCTCTCTCTCTCTCTCTCTCTCTCTCTCTCTCGACAGCCTGTCAGTATCTCATGCAGCTCACTGATCCCGTAATGAGTGACCCGACAGTGAAGAATAAATATATATTTTTTTTTAAAGATTAAGGGTTCGAGTACAGGCCTTCATATGAGAACTTTTGACCCAGGAGGATGATCTAAATTGAAAATCTGTGAAGTGTGTTTCTTGCCTCATTGGACCATAATAGCAAATGAAAGTACAATATAAATAAATAAATAACGATTGTTCTGCTATGAGATATGGTGACTCGTCTAATCTGACCTGTTTGTCTGTTTTGATTTCCAGAAAGAGACAAGCAGTGCTCTGACTCACTCCGGAGCTCATCTGGACCTCTCTGCCTTTTCTTCCTGGGAGGTACAAATATAAAACACTCATATTTTAAAGACTTACTGTTTAGAGAGGCTAGCTTATTTATGTATATGATGTTCATGGTGAATTCTCATACACTATTACAGTGAATGTACGTATGTGCATAGTATGTTAAACACTCCTGTTTACACAGTATGATAACAGTCAATTTGTATTTGACCTACAACCCTAGCTTCCACTGATGTGCTTTTTCTGGTTGTTGTCTCCCACAGGAGTTGGCCTCTTTGGGTCTGGACAGATTGAAGTCTGCTCTCATGGCGTTGGGGCTGAAGTGTGGAGGGTGAGAAAGACGTTTGCATGCTGAAAAAAAAAAAATTACGTTTAACTTATCTACCTCTTCTGGCTGCGGAACACCTGGAAAACAAACGTGTGTGTGTGTGTGTGTGTGTGTGTGTGTGTGTGTGTGTGTGTGTGTGTGTGTGTGTGTGTGTGTGTGTGTGTGTGTGTGTGTGTGTGTGTGTGTGTGTGTGTGTGTGTGTGTGTGTGTGTGTGTGTGTGTGTGTGTGTGTGTGTGTGTGTGTGTGTGTGTGTGTGTGTGTGTGTGTGTGTGTGTGTGTGTGTGTGTGTGTGTGTGTGTGTTGTAGGACTCTGGAGGAGCGAGCTCAGAGGCTGTTCAGCACCAAAGGTAAATCTCTGGAATCACTGGACCCGTCACTGTTCGCCAAAAACCCCAAAGCTAAAGGCCCTAAGAAGTAAGTTGGTGTAAAGCTATACATCTCATACAGACAGTTTCTTATCATACTGTTTATTATATCATTAATGATCATTACCATCCTCAACTCCTGCAGAGACACAGAGAGGAACAAAGAGATCGGCTTCCTGGAGGCTCAGGTCTATGATTACATCGAGATCCTCGGGGTGAGTAAAATATACATTTCTATTTATTTAAGTTATTAGTATGTAGTGCAGAGTTCCCGTCAAAATGTCCGTTAGTGTTTAAATCTTCCGGACAAAATGAGAAGTGCCGGTCAAAGGTCTTCTTTGTTATTTATTGAGCTTTAAAACAAATTGATATTTTTCAATATTAAACAAACTAATTATAGCAGATTAACTACATTTTTCAAAAGTGTACAATAACTTATAATAAACGGAGCGCTCTCTCAGCCCGTCAGTATCAGCTCGCGGATCAGTAATGAGTGACCCGACAGTAAAACTAAACATATCTATAACTAGTTACGGTAGTTTGAGAGGTAATTAAAAATAGCTACGTGTGATATTCTAACCTGAAGTGTGTGTTTTGTTCCGCTCACCGCTGCATGTGATCATTCAGAGCTGCGTGTCGACTCGGTATTGCGCTAAGGATTATTTTGACCGGAAAGATTTAGATTTGCCGGTCTTCAACATGCTTTACCGGTCATAGTCCGGTAATTTACGGCTAACGGGAACTCTGATGTAGTGTCTCTACTGGGACATGTCTCCATGCTTTAATGTTCAAAAACCTCTTTATTTTTCTCATACTGCCTGTGCTGCAGCCCCTCTTTTCACCCTCTGTCTAAAACCAGAGCCCAGGCTGCTCTGATTGGTGAATGTGGATTAAAGGGGTGTCTTGTGTGTTTCTTCTAGAATAAACCCTGACCGTTTGTATGATTGTTTCCGGTCACAGGAGCAGAGGCAGCTGACTCACGAGAACGTCCAGAGGAAGCAGGCTCGCACCGGAGAGGAGCGCGAGGAGGAAGAGGAGGAGCAGCTCAGCGACAGCGAGAGCGAGGACGAAGACAACGAGATCATCTACAACCCCAAGAACCTGCCGCTGGGCTGGGACGGCAAGGTGAGGGCACACACACACACACACACACACACACACACACACACACACACACACACACACACACACCTAATACACACACACACCTAATACACACGCACACACACCATGCAACAACGACTAATCGTCTCGCCCTAATCAATTTTTATTTAGTTTTTCACAACAGTCGGTTATTCCCGGTGGTGGTTGACTATAATAAAGATGAAAGGAAAGACGGCATGTTATTGGGTGAAGAATAACTGAAGTATATAAGACCAGAAGAAAGATGGTTGTCAATAAAATGCACAGAAAATACTGAATTGTTACTCAATCGGGCACATTGCAAATAAGCTGCAATGTCTTCCAATAGAGATACCTGAGGAAAACCCATTTAATAAAAACCAATTGGTTTGAAAAAGTGCTTCACTAAATACTCAACGTTGCATTTTAACAATAAATACATTTCATACAAACATCGCACATGAAAACACAAGATGCCATTTGTGTATTTGAAATGTTCTACTTCAACGTGCTGCTTGTTTCTTTAATTTGTGTCTCATGCGTCTTTCTCCGTGCAGCCGATCCCGTACTGGCTGTATAAACTCCACGGTCTGAACATCAACTACAACTGTGAGATCTGCGGGAACTACACCTACAGAGGGCCCAAAGCCTTCCAGAGGCACTTTGCTGTACGTGGATTTTTTACAGAGAGCATGAAAATCTACACTGTCATTGTTAGAAAAAGTCAAATAACTAAATACTTTTTGTTTTGTAGGAATGGAGGCATGCTCACGGGATGCGCTGCCTGGGGATCCCCAACACGGCTCACTTCGCCAACGTCACACAGATCGAGGACGCCGTGTCCCGTAAGAGATTTAGTCCTGTTAGTTTGTTGGATTTTTTTTAAAGGATTTGAAAAGTTCTTTTTTTGATGAATTGTTTGTTTCTCAGTGTGGGCGAAGCTGAAGTCCCAGAAGGCGTTGGAGAGGTGGCAGCCGGACACAGAGGTGAGGAAAATGATGGGCAAATATTCTGGTTACTTATTTAGCACTTGGAAATAAATCAATATTACATCTGTATCGTAATAAGAGAGTAGAGATCTTCTCTTGTTGTTCCTGGTTTTAAAGGCAGCGTTACAGTAAAGAACCAGACATTACTGATGATTATTAACCTGATAGTGTGAAAGCATCAGTGGTCAATCTCACAATATCCTCACAATTGTTACAATGGTGTTTTCAAAACGGGGGGGTCCGTCAGTCCGGGGGGGTCCTTCAGTCCGTCCGTCAACTTCTCACTTCAAAAAAGAAGAAGAAATCTAGATCGCAAAATAATTAAACAAGCGAGTGCCTGTTTTTCCTGGCCAAGGAAAGGTTCATTGAACACAACACGAGCGTAACGTGTTTTCACCATAGGTCTTCACGTGGTTATGTCTCGTCTGAAAGGAGTAACGGAGAGCATTGGAACGCCGCTCCAGCTCTTCAAATATTGCAGTACCCATAAGGAGCCGTACACATGCCGCAGTGTTTGCGAGGCTGTGTCTTTAGTTGTAAGCACAGTGGCAATCTGTTGTTATTAGCATCTGGTTAGCTAGCTATGCTAACGAATTTAAAGAGCTTTTCTACAACCAGGTGGAAGAGAGCTCTCTCCTGAGAGGCTCAAATAATCTCAGCTCAGTGAGGTTAAGGCACACCTTGATATGATCATTATAGTTAATAATGAGACATTAGAGACTCAATTATTAACAGGTATAAAATACTATATGACAGTAACAAAAAAAAGTTGTTAAAAATAACAAGAATAGAGTTTGAAAGGGGAGTGATTTGTAAAATATCCAAAAACAAAAATCTGTCATTGTCAGATGGTATATTACGCTGTTTTTTTTCCGCTTCGAATAGTTCTCTCTTTTTTCACCATACCTGTGTTTGCATCACTGTTATAAATACCAGCACATTTATAGAAAAATAGATCCAGATTGATCGTTAATTGAAGCCCTAGTTGTATTTGTAACCCTGGCGTCCCTGCCTGTGTTTCAGGAGGAGTACGAGGACTCCAGCGGTAACGTGGTGAACAAGAAGACGTATGAGGATCTGAAGAGGCAGGGTCTGCTGTAGACGCTCAATAAAGAAAAAAACATCAAATGATCGTCCTAAGATTTGCTATATTTTTTATCAGCCATGTTTCTTTTTATTTGTAAGTAGGAATGTTGTTTTACAGTCTCCACCCCCTTTGACAACTTTCTAATGTGGGGACCATCGATCACTATAATAAACTTTTGTCACAGTGAGCTTTGTCTTAATCTCTGTTTGTTAATGTTCCTCTGAGCCGGCCAGCTAACCAATCAGAGCAGACTGGGCTCTGGTTTCAGACAGAGGGTGAAAAGAGGTGCTGCAGCACAGGCAGTGAGAGACAAATGAAGAGCTTTTTGAACATTAAAGCATGGAGACATGTCCCAGTAGAGACACTACATACTGATATACACCTGAACATCAGCAGGAGAGGACTCTTTAAAGTAGAGATGCTACATACTGATATGCACCTGAACATCAGC
>NC_136908.1:7061825-7071034 GCF_949606895.1 Notothenia rossii | reverse complement strand
GAACTTTGCTAAAACAGCTGATCACAACGCCCCCCCAGTGTTGATAGAAATCAACAAGACCCCACGGTTTGATGATTGATAGGTGTGTGGGCTGTCTTTCATTTTGACACACAGAACAATGTTATAATAAACATACATACATACTGTATGTTAAATGGATATATCCGCCTTCTTTCATTTGTCTTTCTATTCCCACAACAATATACATAAATAAATGGCATATTTTGGACATAGTTCGAATGGTGATTAATCATGATTAATTAATTTTTAAGCTGTGATTAATCTGATTAAAAATGTTATTCGTTTGATAGCCCTAATTTGTATATGTCTGAGACCTATACTATTGCCTAAAATAGCATTATAGGTGACCTTTTAAGTTAACGTTTTTTCTTACTAGCTTTCCTGTGTATTCGTACAAAATAGTAAAAGAACAAAATCCAATAAAAGTAAGTGAGTCTTTTTTGTCCAAGTACTTAAAAGGCTGTTCTCTTCGCCCTCCTTTAGTCACTGTTAGCATATTTTCAACATTTTAAATATCATTATTAAAATATAAAAGGAGTCTTCAGTTTATGTGACAGCCTGCAGAGGGTGCTACTTTACCGTGATGTCGTGGTGGAAATCTTAGAGACTGATTATTCGGTCAACACACAAACATATCATCTTTTATATTTGATTTAAACTTTCTAATTTGTATTTTGACAGTATTAAAATAACTTATCCTCCCTAAGATGTTACATGAAGAATCATAAAACACGTCTGATTTATGAAAAACATGATATTGTGATTTACAAATATATATTCCTGAATTGTAATGATTGTAATTGTGTAAGCATGTAAACTCTATGTGTTGTCAAGTTGGTGAAGATGTCTCTTAATTTGCACCTACATAACATCTTAGATGTGTTAAAAAAAAAAAATGCGAGAAATGAGAGTTCTAAACCGTTTTAAAATTCCACACTGCATATTAGCATCGATTAGCTGCTCTAAGGCTTTCATTTCTATTTTATTTTCAGTCGTGTTTTTACATTCAAAGCTCCTTTTCCAGTTTTCTAATGAAGACTTAGCTCCTAAATTATACTTACTTACTTACTTCAATGTCCTCATATTTCTTGACAAAGATTTTGGAAAAAATACAGGTTTTGTTGGTTGTGTAAAGGCCATGTGTTGTCCTTTTCGGTTGCTGTTATTATGCCTCACTAACACAGGTGCACGCCTCCCTTTGTGAGCAACAGTGGGAAAGCAAAAAGCCACTCAGTTGGTGGCTGCGCTGACAGCAGCCTGGTTCTGACATGTCACTTTGTGGGCTCTATGCCAACAGGAGCATTACAGCGTGGCACCAGAGAGTCCTGAGGGATCAGCTGCTCCACTGACTCCTCTTTCACACGATGTGCTCCACTTACTCAGGCTCCACTGCTGAATCACACAGCAGCACGCCAACAACCATTGTCGTACACCTAAAGTCAGGTCTGCCCACTGAGAGCTGCTGCAGAGGCTTGGGAATATAATGAGATATAGTCTGACTAGGAGTGCTCTCAATGACTAAATGTCAGCGGGATGTACCATCGAGCGCATTCCGGGGGTTTACATTTTTGAACCTTTCCTTCTCTTTTCGTTAGGTTCATTTAATTACTTTTCCATACAATATAGAACTTAGTCCTTTTTTATTGCTGTACCGCATAGTTTGTAGCAGCATTCGTAGCGTTTCACTTTGAAAAATAACAACTTTTACTGCGGTCAAATTACTTTTGCTAGTTAGTTTGCGCTCTGCACACAAACGCGCGCAATAAGAGCAATCCATCAAAAGCATAAATACAATTTATAAAACCAACAAAAATGTACTTGAAGTGAACCCCATACTCTTTAGGGTGATTAAGTCATGAAATGTAATGAAAAACATTCAAATAGCCTCAATAGAAGCTTTGAATGAAACAAATAAACATGAATTCTGTAGGCTACAAGCCACTCTTTACATTTAGGCTAATGCATGATTGGGAACATAATTGGAATCAACAGCTGGAACCAGCGGTGGCTGAAAGGTGCAAACGCATTACAACGGCCAAAACATCTCCATAAGGATAACCGCACTGCAGTTTCAACAGAGACAGATGTCCATCTTTATAATCCTGAACGTCACCGAGCGCTCCGGTCCCAGCTGTGTGCGAAACCTTTTAGTGTCCCCTGGTTTCCGTTGTGTTTCGAGCTTCTTGCCGCCTTTTGTATTTGCAGCGTTTGGTTTCCGCAGCACTTTTAGTAAGCGTTGCTCGGGTTTCCTCAAGTTGATAAAGGTTTTTTAAATGCTGCATGTGTTGTCAATTTGCGGAAGATGTTTCTTCATCTGCATGTGTTTTGGTACATTTGTGTTTATATATTTGCATCGTGTCTGAAGGTGCAGCGTGTTTCTCCTAATGGAAGAGTTTTGATACGTTGTAGCTCATTTGCACAGGTCGGCCACCGTTGAAGCAACCCAAAAACACAGGTCTTATTGTAAAAATATAGCTTTAACAGCCTAACTTACAGAACCAAGCCATGACAAAGCAGTCTGTGTTTTTTTGTTTGTTGGATTATAATGAGATAAACTAATTAAAGCCTAAAAAAGACTGCACGCTGAGCCTTGCTCTAATTTAATTTCCTCTGTCCGCTGGGCCTTTTGCAATAACTTCATTTATTAGACAGGATATTGCCCCAGAAATAATTGCGATTGAACAATATCATTTTATTTTAGGATGATGATTGTCCATGTTCTCCGTAACGTCTTCTACACTTTTTAAATATCATAACTCATTCTAATGTGTCTCTGACATGTCTGGCCAGGGATTACATATGAATTAACCTTAAACACATGAACAACAATGTTTTCTAATGTCCCTAAAAAAAATCTGAATTAATAAAGAAAATTAAAAGACAAAGGATAATGCAGCCACGTTTTAAATTGGTTGGGAAAAATAATAATTATGGAAATGTTTGTTGCACTCAATTAAGGTTTTATCACCAAAAAATAGCTAAAAACCATAATTAATAGCAATTAATACCAAACACAGAGGATAAAATAAGCCCAGTTGTAATAAATTACATGTTCCAATGCTTCTGCTTCTCTTTGGCCAACTACTGCACAAAGTAAGTAACTCTCAAGTACTTGAGAGTCTGTGTTATTCTTTGTTTGCACCCTTAACAGCTTTTCATTTCACAGCGTGGTAAAATTAACCAATTAATTTTTTTTGGACAAAGGACTCTAACCCAGGCACTTCCACAAAACCAATCATTTGGAGCAGCTGCAGCACAAGCTTCTGTCTTGTTTTTGGTTTTCTGCACACGCTAATTATTCAACCATCTGCAAACAAATATAACTTAAACCCTAGACTCTGAAAACCATATTCCTGCAACCCACTTCAACTTATTTGACTATTTGTAATCTTTCTCAGATGTTCTTGTTCAATGACTCACCGACAGTAACCAGACACACATTTTAATTTTCACTTCAGAGAAATACAGGAAAGAACAGTCTCTCATAAGAAAATAAGAAAAACGTCTCTACAGGGCAGAGTCACTGCATATAAGCCGCACACAGATACTGGATTATCAGGAAACAATGATTATTTGTCCTTCATAGCTTCAACATATCAGGTGACATTTATAAGCTGTACAAAAAAACGGAATAAAAACAGTAAAGGTAGAGTGAACATCTAGAGAAAATCGAATCAGAAGTGCTAGGAGATGGAGATAAAGGAGCTGATTTCATGTATTTTCTGGTCTGATCTACCAGCTAATAAAGTTCAACCATGTGTCCTTTTCCTTGTTGAAGTTCTCCGCCCATTGAAGAGTAAACACTAAGTGATAGTCCATCTGATTGGGTCTGTAGTCCAGTTACAAACTTGAGAAGAGCCATTTCTATCTGCGTCCCTTTCTTCCATCGGTTCACGGACTTAATGGTGACGCTTGCGAAGACGTTTCCACGGTTGAACAGCCCTTCCCAAGTAACTCGGACCAACGCTGGGAATAAAGAGCAGATTGTTGGCTTCGTAGAAGTTCTTTCTTTCTAGTCATAGTTGAATGAACCAAAGGAAAGCCGTTGGAGGCAAAGTAGGTGAAGATGCCGTCAAAGTAGTGCTCAGAGTCGGAAATAAAACTGTTAGGGGGATGGATATAAAGGTTTGGAGATGTCTTTTCTTGTCGAGTCAGCCACATGTCCTTCTCCTTGTTAAACTTCTTGACCCACTGGCCTGTAAGCACATAGTCTGGCTAATTGGGTTGGCAGTCCAGGTACAACACCTCACAGTTTTCTTGTGTACAGCCTTCTCTGTCTGCGTCCATTCCTGACATTGGTAAAAGGACTTAATGGTCAAGATTTCTGGCCTGAAAAGATGTGTCCTAATATCGTCCGTTAACATGCGTTCTCGTTTCATGGTTGTGCTACGGGTGAACAGCCAACGCTGGACCAAAAGAGCAGATTGTTGGCGTTGCAGAAGTTCTTAATGGCTTTCCAGTTCTGGTAGTACAAGCCAAAGAGAAGCCATTAGATTCAAAGTAGGTGTAGATGCTGTCGAAGCAGAAAAACTGGTATTGAAATGGACATAAAGGAGTAGGAGCAGACTATTTCTTTTGGTCTGATTCACAAGGGAAATTAAGTTCACATCAGCCATGTGTCCTTCTCCTTGTTGTAGTTCTCTGCCCATTGGCGAGTGAGCACTAAGTAGTGGTCCGGCTGATTGGGTTGGTAATCCAGGTACAAACGCGTCACTGTTTTCTTGGGTACAGCCTTCTCTATCTGCGTGCCTTCATGCCATTGGTTAAAGGACGTAATGGTGACGATTTCCGGCCTTACAGACAAAGCCGCCTGCAAGGACGTGTCGTAGTATCGCCCGTTAACGCGGTTCCTCGTGTTGTGGTTGTTCCACGGGCGAACAGCCGTGTCCACGTACCCCGGACCAACGCTGGGAATAAAGAGCAGATTGTTGCCATCGCAGAAGTTCTTGATGGCTTTCCAGTTCTGGTGGGACGAGCCAAAGGAGAATCCGTTGGAGGCGAAGTAGGTGTAGATGCCGTCAAAGCCGCTAGCTAGGATGTCGTGTTTGTGGCGCTCCTCCACGATAAGGGCGAGGAAGACGCCGTCGTAAGGCGTGCCCCGGATACTGTGGGAACCTTTAGGGCTGAGGAGATCGGCCCAGGACTCGGCTGGCATCAGGTAGGAGTCGTAGACGTAAAACAGAGGCAGGACTCGCCCCGTGCTGGACCTGAATCTGTAGAAGGCGCCATGCTTTCCATACCTGAGGAAAACAAGAGAGGGGGGATTTCAAGCTGTTGCAATATCCATGGAAAAACATTTTGAAAATAATCGCTTTAATGTCTTTTTCAATTGCAAGCTAAAATTAAGCGAAATTAATATTTAGTGGTTTGCATTGTTCTTTTGTGTGCTGGTGAAGGTTTTTTTTCTACAACTGGGAGTAGCCAAAGTCATAAAGTTACCAATTCCTTCAAGTTCTTTAAATTGTAAAAAGTATTGATTTGTGAAGCTTTAAGGGCTGAGGCTCTCCGGCTTATCGTATAGTCACTGCAGTAAAAAGACTACAGCCTGACATGCCCGGACATGTTCTCTTTTTAAATGACAACAATGCGAGTCACTTGCATGTACGATGTCGGATGACGGACATAAAGTTAAATTGCATCAGTAGGTCAGATGCCTGAGCGACCAATCTTCTTATTTGTAGTCTTGTTTGATTTATTTTATACTAGTATATTCAAATAAAATTATGCTTGAATGCCACATGTAGCACATTTTATATCAAAAGGTTTAACAGGCTTTCAGACACTGAGAAAATATGTATGCTTTACTGAAAACCATCATCTCTTTTTCTGGCCCTCCACTTTTTCTTTCATTTTATACAGATGGCCAGCACAGTGGGTTTCTGAAAAATATTGGCAGGAATATAAAGAGCAAAAATGGGATGCTCTCTAACCTTTGCTTTGAATTTACTCCAGTATTTATATGAACATTGTAAATGTGCTGCTGCTGAGAGTCAATAGCCGCTTTCACACCAAGTACTTTGTCCTACTTAATACCCAGCACTTAGTACCCCCATGGAACTAAGAGCCGATCGCGTTCACACCGGAATCGCAAATGAAGCCGCTGACGTCACTTCTTCTTCTTCTTCTTCTGCTTTGGGTTTACTGGCAGGCCGCAAACAACTTCACTTCACGGCGTATACTGCCACCCGAAGTCCCCGGCCAGAAGTCCCCGGAGTTGGGGACTGGCAGCAGCTTCTACTGAAGCCTTCCGAGTAAATCGCCAGAACGCCGACACCTCCTGATCTCTCCACCGCTCCCATGTTTTTTTTGTGTTGCCATAAGTTATTCTCTCTCCATTGGTGTGCGGGGCAAATGTTAATAATGCTAATGCCAGCAAACACAATGGCGGCTTCAAAATGTTTTTCAGAGTTTTACGGGGCGTGGTTTGCAATTCGCCCAGTCAATAGAAATTGGTACTTTTTTCACCCCAGGATAGTCCCACCTCTCTAGTAGGCACTACAAATGGGGGTAAAAGTTCTCTGAACTAGTTTGTCCTTTTGGTGGAACGCAAAATTCCAGGCACTAACGAAACTAAATGGGAAAAGTACTCCGGTGTGAAAGCGCCTTATATTCTTGTTCCTAGTCAAAGTGAGATCATGGGCTTTTATCAGACTGCTAGTGAATATTCTATGAGGTGAAACTCTATCTGATACCCATACAGCCTGTGACGAAGGTAACTTTGTCACTGTGGACTGACGGCTTCGGGCCTTTTAATATTGCACATGTGGTTTAGTTTAAAAGTGTTCCCCCTCCCGTTTTGTCTGTGGCTGGTGATTGTGTTGTCTCCTCCCCCCCCCACCTGTGTCTTATTGGCCTGATTAGTGTGTGTATTTAGGCTCTGTGTTCCCTGTCAGTGGACAGGTAGTGGGTGTGAGATCCTTGTGGCTGGTGACTGTGTTCACATGAGACTGTAAGATTGAGGCTGTGTCATGTACCACAAGGAGTAATAAATGCCCACACCGGGTTATATTTGAACTCTCTGCCTCTGCCTCCTTGCTTGGTCGGCCTTTTCAGCCTTTTCACATGTCTGTTAAAGACACACTTTACATTTAGCTTGAGTTAGGGAAGAGGATTGGGATTTTCTGACATTCAGACTGGTCAAAGTCAAAGCAGGGGAGACATCTATATTTAACAACAAGTTCCTCTATTCCCTTCTCAAACTTCATGATTCACCACACCTCTTCAAACGTCAGATATTGAAAGCAGAGATCCCGTTAGCTTCAGCTCGGTGAAAGGAAACACGTCTGGGACAAAGGAAAGTGAAAACAAAGCCGAACAACGTACTTGTCAATAATGTATTTGATGTTGTCATGCATGCTCTGGTCCGTCCGTCCTTTGTACGGCTGTATGTGAAAGGCCACCTGTGCAAAACACATTGAGAAAAAGATCAAAACCCACAAAACCCTAAAAAACAAAGTGGTTATGCAATGAATTTCAAACAGAGCTCTTATTATTTCAGGATATAATTTATTTTGATGGACAGCCAGTATATAAGCAACCTTCAATTAGTCCAACCTCGCTAATTATCTGGCCGCGCTGCCTGTGATTCACAGTGTTGATTGGATTGTCATTATGTTCTGGAGGTGCTTGTTCCACTGTGTTTGAATGCTTCTGTGTGCACACTCAAATATCAAACTACTCAACACCAGATTCATTTTAATGACCAATTAAAGCAAATATAATGCGGGAAACAATTAAAAAGTTTAACCGCAAAGTTTTAACGAGGAGCTTTCTGCGCAATGTTTTTTAAATGAAGCTACAGCTTTACACTTAATAACATGAATGTATATATAGCATTTCTGCAATGACGGGACATATATCATGTTATAATCTGTTAGTCAATATATTATATTTGGAATTTTGGCTAACTTTACTTAGCTTACTGTTTGCACTTTGCTTATCAGCTCACATTTAGCAAACATTGGCAGAACCATTAGTTACAACTAACTGGCAAACGTAGTTTAGCATAGGTGGCTGCTAACTAGCTAGCTGCTAACTTAGCTTGTGGTTAGCTAGTTAGCAGCCACTGCCTTGCATTGCACTTGGCTAATAGATTTGTTAGTTGACACTTTTCCTTGTACATTATTTATGTTGGTTCAAATAAACACTGTTGGTCATCATCAGTTAGCCGTCACATTGGCTGGTTAAGAAATTTGCAAGCTAGCCTTCTAACATATTATCAAGCAAGATAAGGTTAGCAAGCTAGCTCACTGAGCTTTGTTGTATGGATTTGGTGTTGTAATGTTAGCTGATAAAGCAATGTAGGCCCTGTTTTCCAGACAGAAACAAAAACAATCCTTCTATTCTATAGAAATATAAAATAATCCAATGTTGTTCAGCTATTGTACAGTGTCTTTGTGTTATTTTAGTAGTTCGCTGCCTTCTGCCTCTAACAAATAAAGTTATATTAAGGGACTTTTTTGACTAAAGTTTGAAGAGTGAACGCTACGGATAGTGTGACCTTAATGTTAAGAGTAGCCTACAATTGCACAATTGGGCTGTAGTGAAACGAACCACAAGTAAAAAACTGTCAAAATTAGCATACACATTATTGCGTAAAGGCCAAAAACATGTTTGAGATTCTTTAACTTTTGATATTTTTGGAGTCCAAGTAAAGGGTTTATGCCATTTTAAAAACAATTCCCTCCAGATGTCTTTAAAATATTGAGTTCACGAGAAAAGGTAGCATACAATTCAAAAATATAAATATAATAGTGGCCTGGAGGTTGAACATATACCCATAGTGACAATCTCTGAAAATAAGGTCTGTAAAAATGAGTTTAACACAAAGTAGCCTTTTTCAAGTGTCCCTATTTTAGAACATGCCCCAGATGGTCACCTTGAATTATGCATAAAACATCCTGCTTGTTCAGTTTAGTGGCCTTGCGTTTCTTGTATAAATGAAACGGCACATCGCTATCTCGTTCCTGAATCTTCTGTTTACTCTGCGTGGGTTTTATTTACAACATTTCAACCACATGATTGACATCTCTTCGACTACAAACAGTGGTTCAAATGCTGTCAATCATGTCCTTGTGGAATAAATGGAAAAGATACCAATGTGCCGATGCTTTTTATATTCTTTTGTGTAGATAAATAGAGTTTGTGGATGTGTGTGTGCCTCTGGATGATTGACAAAGGAAACGTCT
>NC_136908.1:7054325-7056825 GCF_949606895.1 Notothenia rossii | reverse complement strand
TCTTGCACTCAATTTTGTTGAGTTATTTAGATTATCAGTAGAAATGTGTACTGTTACATTATTATTATTTTTATAAATTATAATGTTTGTTTTTTATTAATTCATTGTTCAATATTTGGGCAGTTTTATAATTGATATCCCAGGACAGAACCACATGTGAGTTAATGCATTGAGGGTGGAGGTTAAAGCACTGATTGGTTAATAATCAATAAACCTGTGGCAACTTTATTTACACCAGGGCTGCACAAAATATATATTTTTGAATCATCATCTCAATATTGCACTCAATGTTGTTGAGTTATTTGAAGCAGATTATTAGATTACATTTGAACTATTATATGATTATTATTTTTATAAATTACACAAATTATGAATTAATTGTTCATTTTTTGGGCAGTTTTTATTTGTATTATTTTTTTATCATGTGAACAAAAGGAACTTCAGATTCAAGGCATGTCTACTTGTCTTGTTTTATTTATACTGTTTGCAAAAATAAAAGGAGATCTTGAAAGTACATGTATGGACAACTAAGTCAATAAATAAAAAGTGTAAAATAATATAAACATGTATTTTTAATTGTAACTATTATCCAAATAAAGTCCTTTACTTTTCCAGATGCATTTAGCAGTATTTTGAAATCGGTTACCTGCTGCAGCCTCCTCTATCTGTTTTGTGTTAATTAATTGTTCAATATTTGGGCAGTTGTATAATTGATATGTTTACCTGCTGCAGCCTCCTCTATCTGCGCCATGTGGGACTCCAGCACCTTGGGGTCTCTGGAGCTGTAGGGGCCGAGCTCCGGGTAGAAACTGGAGGCTATGTCCTCCGGAGGCGTGTGTCTCCCCTGGGCGTGACTGGCTGCGATCTTAGGGTCCCAGTGCGGCACCAGCACGTGGTCCCAGTGGATGTACTTGTTGTCGGTGGCCGGGTCCCCGTACCACAGGTAGTAGAAGATGTGCACGTCGTAAAAGATGCTGTAATCCCGGTCAGATTTAATGAAAACCACCTTAGTGTCGCTGCTGATGCTGCCGCCGTGAACCTGACCCGGAGACACCGCCACATCCTGCAGGTCCAGAGAGAGGGGGGAGAAGAGTTCAGATGCTTTAGTAAAAGTACCAATACATTATGGGCTAAAGTAAGTTCTTCAGTCCCAGGCTCCACCAACGCATCATAAATACAGAGCCGGGAGAAGTACTTAGATCTGGTATTTGAGTAAAAGTTGAAGTACTCAGATCTTGTACTTGAGTAAAGGTAGAAGTATACAGAGGGTAGGAATACTCTGTTACAGTGAAAGTCCTGCATTCAAATGTTACTCAAGTAAAAGTAGAAAAGTATTATCATCTAAATATAGTAAAAGTAGCGACAGTAAAATTAGTCATTGTGCAGATTGGTCCTTTTCAGAATAATATATATGATATGTTATATAATGATTGATCATGAAAGTGTTCTCAAAGCTGGTGAAGGTGCAGCTAGTTTGAATGGCTTTGTATACTGCAGGGTAGCTTGTGGATTTACTCCAGGTGGAACTAAATTCTGATTTAACACTTGATTGTACTTCACATCATTCATCCAAATCTGTGAAGTAACTAAAGGTATTCAATACATGTAGTGGAGCAAAAGAACAACATGTATCTCTGTGACTTATCTCGGTCGTGTAGTGGAGTAGACAAGAAACATAACATTAAAATACTCCAATAAAGTACAAGTACAATACACATTTTACTTAAGTGCTTGACTAAAGGTACTTAGTTACTCCCCACCTCTGCATCTAGCCGCCTCCGGTCCCTCTCTCTCTCCCGGATGAAGCCCATCCCCGGGGCCAGGTCTGAGAAGCCGTCGCTGGGCTTCAGGGTCCGAAGCCCCATCATGGCCCCGAAGATGAAGAGGGTGAAGAGGAAGAGAGAAACTAAAGCCTTCCTGCGGAGCCGCGTCATGGTGGCTGTCCGCGGTGCTGAAGACCGAAAACAAGCGCTCCTCTGGTCGTCTTTCAGTCAGTGCAATGGAGACTGTGAAACATGCATGTTATTTCCCCTCCACCCGGAGATCTCAGGCTTCAGTAAACCCCCCCCTCTGCACACATGGTCGCTGTCCCTGGTGCTGAAGACAGGAAAACAAGTGCTCCTTTTTTGATTTTTTCAACTGGCGAGATCAAATCAGTCACTGCAGCTGGAGCGTAATGGAGACTGTAAAACATGAGTATTCTTTCACTTCCATCATCCCCGAGATACCCTGCAGGATCAGGCTGCTGCAGACAGTAAAACAAGCGCTCCTCTCTTCGTTTTACAGCAGGAAATAAAACGCGTTGATTCAGTGCGACGGAGACTGTAAAACATGCATGTTATTTCACCTCCATCCTGCAGAGAAATAATAAGAATAAATCCGCTCCTCTGCACATCCGCGCTGCGCACTTCGCGTTTTATTCCCCTCCATCTTTTCCTCCAACATCTATGTCACCTGTCAGCTGTTCCCTCATGTCTCTACAGGAGCTTTAATGTGTTTA
>NC_136908.1:7026825-7049325 GCF_949606895.1 Notothenia rossii | reverse complement strand
GTCACATGACTTCATGTCACCACCGCTAAGCTAAAGGCGGCTAAGGAACTACATCAGGGTCACATGACTAAACCTCACCACCGCTAAGCTAAAGGCGGCTAATGTTGGGCTAAGGAACTACATCAGGGTCACATGACTAAACCTCACCACCGCTAAGCTAAAGGCGGCCAATGTTGGGCATGATGACGTTTAGTTGTCTCATTTAGACACTTGTTAGCAACTGAAATCTCACCTCTATTTAGGTGGCCAGTATCTCTTTTTTTATTTGTGTCACACTGCATTTGCCTGATAATGATGGATTCAGCAAAAGGATTTCACTTAGCTAGTGATTAGCGTTACTCATTAGCTTTGGCAGCATTGATTTACTAATACCAGTACACATCTAGATGCAGGACCAACAAAACACAACATGTTTTAGTGCAGGAGGGGGACTAGACACTCTGCTGGGCCAATGCTGCACCCTTTACTTTGTATTGATGTAAAACTAAGCCACTTTTAGATTTGATTGTCAAAGCGTACTTTATATTTCCCCCTGAGGGACTGAGGAGATCAATCTTACCCCTGAACATTCAAAGTGCACCAGAGGTTGCATGGTGACAGATCTGTTAAAGAGAGACAGGAAGCTGGAACTAAAGCTGCCATCTTATGGTGGGAGTCAGTCAGTGCACTGCATTGACTTATTTTAGCTTTTTAGATTTCTTAACAGATTGATATCAAATGTAATACCTGTCAAAAGTAATATTGTATACATGTTTTCTTTTGGAGGGTCCTGAAATTAAACTCAGAATTCTGAGAAAAAAATTATACATCTGAAAATAGTCAGAACTATATATATACTACACATCTATAATTTTTCCGGAAAATTATCATGGCAAAACATTTTTTTTTCATCACCGGTTTTCACTAAAACAAAAAGTAGTTTAGAAAAAAACAAACATTTCATTTACTGTGTCCTGTTTTATTTCAGATGCTATAACTGTGGAGCCCTCGGCCATCAAGACAAACAGTGTCAGCTGCCTCTTCAGCGCAAAAAGTGCCACATCTGTCAGAGCCTGAACCACATGGTGTCCAGCTGTCCAATCAGAGCGCAGCAGCATCAGTCTGCAGCTTCCTCACACAGGGGCGAGGAAGAGGAGCACCACCCTCTTTAAACTCAGAGAAACTGTGAGGTTTTTAACTGGAACAATGTTTAAAGATTGAGAAACTCAGGGTTTATTTATTAAGATATAAAATGCGAACTTTAAGGATGTTTTAATGTCTGGATATGTGTCTTAGCTCTGGGATAAAACAATCAGATTTAGTATGAATTCATCCAAAAAAAGTAGCGACAGAAATCAACTTTCTTTTATTCCCAAAATTCAAAAACAGGTAATTTTATGATATAATAAACATTATAACGTATGTGCAAGATGGGAAATATCCCCGAAAGTCCTGTCAAGTTGACAAGATAATAAAATAGTTTAAATCTTGTAAAAGTTTCTTTCTATTTTGACTTTATTGTTATAATATTAAGTTTATATATTTATGAAAATAACAAATGAATTCCCCCAAGACAACACGGAGATGTTTTTTCCATTTGCGAAATAAAAATTCTGATAATATTATAATAATAAAGCCAATTATTTAATTTCTTTTTTTGACAAGATCTTATCATGGCTTTATCCTCGCAATATTCCAACTTATTTTCTGCCAAAATATAAGGAGAATTTAGAAATAAAAATGTAATTGATTGAAATGATTACAACTCTTTCTTAAAATATTTCTATATCATTCTCATTCGTGTTTGCTGTTCGCCTCTAGTTTGTGCACACAAAAGCATTTCACTTGGCTCAGCAGGTGAACAACTAAAGACGGGCTTCCACATGTGGCAGACCAGGTGTTGGTGCTGACAGATTTGGCACCCCCACTATAACTTTGTCCAGGGTGGTCGTACTGTCACCAAAATCACACTGGTGTTTGCTGTTCGCCTCTAGTTTGTGCACACAAAAGCATTTTACTCTGGGCTCAGCATATATACATATATCTCTTTTTTAATTATACTTTGCCTTTCAAAAGCATTACATCATTATTTACAGAACACGAAAATAACTTGATAAAAAGTATTTATTTCACCATCCCTTATTATACATCCATGGGTACATGTCCGGACTGCGGCTGTTTGTTGATACATTGATGTTGTCTTCTTCTGTTTGCTTTAATGTAGGCTACCTGCTTGGGAACTCACAGAAAGATCACACTGTTGAGATTTCTGCCTACTTTGACCAACATGAGATGAACCCTTTTGAGAACCAATTGGCTGGAAAGCTTCACAGCTTCATAAGGCTTCGTCTCGCCATCACTCGGTATACGTTGTGCAGCTCGGCGACGTTGTGTTTCAGCTTGTTTTGATAAGGCTGATAAGAGACATTGTTCGTGTTTTGGGAGCGTTTTGGGTTTGAGTCCTTGAACCGTCAATATCTTTCAGAATAAACCGAACTATGGAAAGCCCTCAACGCTAGTCTTACCAATGTAGACTCTGAGAAGGCATTAAAGACGGTCTCTACGGCCTCTTTGTTGTAATAACAACTATATCTTAAAATCGTTATCTATCATTACATTTCGTGTGTTCTCTAATGCGTTTACCAGACGAGGGCTTTTATTTTGAAACTACTTCCGGTTGATCCTCTGGCCATAGTATACATTAAAAAACTAAAACATTTTGCAGACGCTTTTTCATTGCTGGTTTAAGCAAGAAAGACAATTGAAACGAAGGTACAAGGTGCTTATTATGTTTATTTATTTTCATAAATTAGCATTTTCCGTTAGGTATAATAGTTATTTGGAAAGGGTCGTTTTATTATGTATCCAGTAGTGGGCAGTAATGCAACATCTGGATGCCAACCTTCTGTAAAAACAAAATAATAACAAGAAGAAGAATGAACGGTTAAATGGCAAAGCTAACAAGCTAATGGTTACCAGTTGGTCAACGGCTGGATTCTTTTGCGATGGCTTTATGGAAAAAACAAGAGGAATAAGTGAAGGAACATGGAGAGTATCTGGGATTTTATTTCGAGCACTTTGGGTTATTTACACCTGGATACCCATAGTGTAGGATTGGCTTGTTTTCACCGTAGAAAGATGACGACGTTTGCGGCGTTTCAGTGCCTCAAACCCGGGCGTCGGTGATGCTGTTAACCGCTGGTGAAATGTTCTCAGAATTTGGATAAAGAACTACAATCTCGTTATTATAAACAGTCTTGGGAAGTAACGAGATTACACGTAACGATATTACGTAAACGGGATACAAAAAAAGGTAAGTGTATTACATTTCATTAAAAAACATAATAATCAGATTACATTTATCAAGAAAATATATTACAATACATTTCTAAAATAAAGATACATATATTATAGGTTGACGTACTGAATGAATTATCTTTATATTTAGGCGACTTTAATTTTTATGTATTTAATTTGTATTTATTTAATACAGTCTAAGCTTAAACAGCATTAGTAATCTAATGTAAACTGTTACTACATTTCTAACTTAACATATATCTAACTTTCTGAGGTTAAATTGTAACCTGCACTTAAGTGAAAAAAATCTTATTGTTTTTTATTTTATTTGAATTGCATTTTCATATTGTGATAAACTGGTAATACAAAATTAAAAGACAGTAAGATACATTTTATACTCATATTATTTAACTGATTACATTTGTTGACATGTAACTAGTAATTGTAATGGATTACATGTTTGAAGTTACCCTCCAAACCCTGGTTTGATTTTGGTTTGGTCATGAAAACCTTCAGTATCAACCGGTATCAACACACTGCCTAATCTAATTTCTTTATAATCTACCCTCTGATCTGTGGCTTTAAAGTACATCAAACTTCAATGAAACGCATTTTTTGGTCCCAGCTTTTACACTGTTTTATTTATATTCATAGCATAACTCACAGTTGAGATTAAAGGCATTGTTCTCAGTGGGATTTCATCATCAGTTTCTCTGTTTCCAGTTGACTTTAAATAATGATGACTTCTTTGGTGCATTAAAGGGTCCCTACTCCACATCATGAACAATTGCGAGTATCAGCAAATTGACCCCCGGACACTTCCAACCCCGACCCCAACCCCGACCCCTCATCACGGGCCGGACGGTGACAGACCAGAGGAGCCGAAAGGGAAACCCAGGAGGAAGTGGCATGTGTTCCCTGGAAAGAACCGGTTCTACTGCGATGGGCGGATCATGGTGGCCCGGCAGAGCGGCGTGCTGCCCCTCACCCTGGGCCTCATCCTCATCACCAGTGGATTATTCTTTATTTTTGAGTGAGTGTGGGTTAGTTTTAAGGTCCGGGGTTCTATCACGTCCCCTGTGAGTTCAGTGGAAATACCAAAACATGTCAGCTTCCACTATAGTAAAGCAATATGAAGCATACTACCATTGAACATTATTATTTTGTTGAGTTAAATCTTTTCTGATGAATAAGATCTTTGCTGAACCGTAAACCAGGTTCTACTAATTCATAAAATGTCTTTATACACAGTGGTGGAAGGTAACTAAGTACATTTCCTCAAGTATTGTACTTCAATAAAAAATGTAGGTACTTTACTTGAGTCATTTCCCATTATGCTACTTTATACTCTCCTACATTTATTTTACAGATGTAGTTATTAGCTACTTTGCACATGGAGATTATAAATAGAATACATTATCATATATTATTATAGTTTTAGCTTCCCATTGGTATAGAACGAAACTCTATGCTAAAATATATGGTTCTTAAATATCCCATTCTGCAAAATTAGTACTTTTACTTTTGGCACTTTTATATATATATGCTGATACTACTACATTTTGAATGCAGCACTTTTAAGTAATTGAGTATTTTTACCCTGTAGCATTGCTTCTTTTACTTAAGTAAATAGTGAGTATTTCTTCCATCACTGCTAATACATACTTCATAAAGTGTTTGTTATCACAGTGTAGTGAAATGTATGCTGTGTCTCTATGGATCTGAGATTTTGATTAAAGGCACTGCATGTTAATTAAAACTAGATCCCCTGGTGGGTTTGAAATAGAGAGGCGAAGTCCCGCCCATCTACTTCCGTCCATGGGACCTTATTTCGGAAAAAGTATGTATTGAAGTCAATGGGGAGAGAAAGATTATCTTTCGATCCCGTTTGAATTGTACCACGAATTACACATATGACGTTTGTCAATCTTAGAAAAATAATTTCCATGTCAAAAAAGTCACAGTTTGTCGTCAAACTGTTGAAATATAAGACTATGAGAAATACGCAACTAGAAAGACTAGAAATCCCAGAGTCCCGGTCCCGCTTGCTGGCTCTTACGCAACCGACTAACTCCCCTTGTGTGTGTGTACAGCTCTCAACATGCCCAGACTTGGAGTGATTTTCACCTCTTTTAATACATTTCACTTCACTCTGAAAGAAAGAAGTGAAATGGGCCAACGTCACGGCCGTCTTGGTGTGTGGTGTGAGACGAGAGTTGTAGTTCATTGAGTAGTTTCACACAAAAAAAAGTGTTACTTCACAGTTTTACGACACATTTTAATTTTTTTGACTTGCAAAATTATCTTTTAAATTGACAAACATCATATGTCTAATTCGTGGCACAATTCAAACGGGATCCAAAGATAACCTTTCTCTCTCCATTGACTTCAATACATGATTTTTCCGAAATAAGGTCCCATGGAGGTCCCCCGGAAAGGGAGGGACTTTGCCTCTCTACAGCAGCCTCAGTTATATGAGACTTGGATTTCTTTATATCCTTTCCCTTTGTTTGTCATTAGTAATCCATCCCCTCTCTTCCTCTCCTCACAGCTGTCCCTTCCTGGTCAAACACCTGACCAGCTGCATCCCTGTGATTGGAGGCTTCCTCTTTGTGTTTGTGGTCATCACGTTGCTCCAGACGAGCTTCACGGACCCCGGCATCTTGCCCCGAGCGACGCCCGATGAGGCGGCAGACATCGAAAAACAGATCGGTAAGAGCCAACTCCAGTCATAGAATCATTGTTGTCTTAAGTGCTTCTGACTAGAGCTGCATCAAAAAATCAATCTGCAGCCAAGTATCGCCAACTATTTTGAGTTCTAAGGGTTTTTTCATGAAAGTATGCTGAAAATACACTTTTCAGGCCCTCAGAAAACGGCTTCTCTCATATTTTTAAAGGAGTGAAACTGACAAAACAAGACATTTAAAGACATCACTTTTGACCTGTATATTTTTTTGTAAGTATTTTCTGACCTTTTTAAAAGACAAAAAATGTATCAAACCTTCTAGAAAATAATCTGCAGATTGACAGTAATGTAAGAACCAGCCCTTATTTTGTGTTTTACGTCCAGTATCATTAAAAATAAGCCTTTTTAGTGTCTCTTTTCCCCGCACGGTGTTTTTCCTGCCGGTTTATGACCCAGGTTTAGAGCATCATTTGCACAATGTGATACCTAAACTCAAACTGCTTAACCTCAGCTCATTTCTTTATAAACTACTCTCTGCTCAGTGGCAATAAAGTGTTTCAAACTTCAATGAAACACTATTTTTGTCAAAGCTTTCACACAGTTAGTTTATATTCAGAGCATAACTCAAAGTAGACAATGAAGGCATTTGGCGCTTTCACACCCGAGTACTTTTCCCTTTTAATTCCGATAGTTCCTGGGATTTTGCGTTCACACCAAAAAGAGAACTTAGTTCATGAGAACTTTCCCCCCCTTTTTAGTGCCTGCTAGAGAGCAGGTACTTTCCTGGGGAGAAAAAAGTACCAATTTCTATTGGCTGGTCGAATTGCAAACCACGCCCCGTAAAACTCGGAAAAGTTTTTTGAAGCCGCCATTGTATTTGCTGGCATTAGCATTATTAGCATTAGCATTAGCCCCGCGCACCAACGGAGAGAGACTAACTTATGGCAACACAAAAAAAAACATGGCGATTTACTCTGAAGCCAGTCCCCAACTCCAGGGACTTCGGGTGGCAGTATACGCCGTGAAGTTGTTTGCGGCCTGCCAGTAAACACAAAGCAGAAGAAGAAGAAGTGACGTCAGCGGCTTCATTTGCCTAATCCTCCCTCAGACTTATTCCGGTGTGAACGCGATCTGCTCTTTAGTTCCATGGGGGTACTAAGTGCTGGGAACTAAGTACGGCAAAGTACTTGGTGTGAAAGCGGCTAATGTTCTTCTGTTTTACTGGAATACAGACATCAGTTTTTCTGTTGCCATTTTATTTGAAACGATGAGGATTCCTTTGACGCATTAAAGACGTATTTTCCCTGTGTAACGTATGTCTCATTGGCAGCTTTTGTGAAATCAATGTGTCTCTAACTTGGACCGGAGGATTTTCTGTCCCTCAGTGTTTCCTTTCTTCACCAGGGTTCAGTCAATCACTTATATGCACTCTCAGTTTGAAGTCCTGCCAACACTACCTTTCCTTCAAATATGGATTACCTCAATATATTGACCTCTGTGTCTAAAGCTTGCTCTGTGCACCTTGTTACTTCCTACTCAGGACCAAAGTTTAGGCAGAGATGATGTAAGACTTTCACATTACACAACTGCACTGCTGCTGCTCCAGATATTTGTAATACAGACGCTCTGACATAAGTCTTGAATCTTTACCTACCTGGCTATCTTTAAGAAGCAGCTTTGGATATTTAGTTTGACTTCTTATTCTCTTAGGCTTAATCTCATCACTGATGCCATTACACGTTCATTTCAAAAGCACTTTATGGTGGAAATCATTACATTTCATCAAGTTGCTTCTTTTATCCAAAGCGACTGACCATAAGTACAATCAAAGTACATAACGTTCAAATAAGCAGCGCATTTCTTTATATTTAAAATCAAACTGGAGCTGTGATACTAATCTAAGAACAGTACAGTGATACGGTAAGCAGGTGGTGTTATGTTTTTTTGTCGTTCCAAAATGAAACTATGGATAATTTGAAGTAAACTTGACATAATTTTTCGTTTTCGAACTTTAAATGCAATTATTTTTGAGCTCCACAAACCATATAGTTCCATTATATTGGAGAGAAGTCTATATCTATTTGACCAATACCTCCAAGACTCAGCAGCTCAACCCAAAACAATCCAGATATCCAATAATTAGATAATAAATAGCGCTACAGGTAAGAAATAATATGTTTGTTTGATTTAGGAGTGAGTTCTCGCTTTTTTTTAAAATGGCATGTGTTTGTAAAAGATGGCCCTTTTTATGTCTTTATTAGGATCCCCTTTAGCAATAGCATGAACACTGGCTATTCTTCCCGGGCACAAACACACATTATATCCACATAAACAAACAAAACATCTCATATAGTTATAAATCAAGACCATCATTTAAGCCAGAGGTGTCAAACTCAAATACACAGTGGGCCAAAATAAAAAAAATGGGTACTAGTCGAGGGCCGGACTGGTTCAATGTTTATTGCAAAACGTATTGAAATGAACTTATTGCACATATTAAACCTGGACCTAACAAAGCTTCAATTATTGCCTATAAAAACAACATTAAACATTAAATAATCAGTTTCATTCATTTCTTATGGCTCTATCTGCAGCTTTTCAAGAGTCATTTCTTATGATTACATTTTCCCACAGGCCAACAACAGCTTCAACAAAACTATTCCCCTCCAAAGAGAAAACCAAACATGCCCTGTTGTCGTGAGAGAGAAAGTGCAGAAGGAAACATCCATTAAACTCAGTGTGCTGCTCTGTGATGCTAGTTCAGATACTTGGCATCTCATCTTGGGTGCGAGTTCATCAATGTTTGGGGTCAGGCTCTGAGCTGAGGAGACCCTCAGGATGGAGGGCTAGATCTAATAGAAATTAGAAATTATGCTGCGGGCCGAAATCAAATCCACCAAGGGCCTGATTTGGCCCCCGAGCCTTGAGTTTGACACATGTGGTTTAAACCTTCTATAAACCAAACAAACTTAACAATCTGACAATTCTTCAATAATTAATCACACACTTCTACTAAAGATAAATAGTAAATCATGGCAAACATAAAATCTGAAATTACCTTAAATTGTATATTTATCTCTTTTGCACTCGGACGTATTAAACTCCAAGGAAATATCAAATCAAATCAATCTTTATTTGTATAGCCCAATATCACAAAACACGTTTGTCTCAGTGGGCTTTACAGATTTAAAAACAAATAACAACATTGTAAATGATGGAGTTACAGCAAAAATGAAAAGATAAGATAGTGTATGTAATACAAATAGAAATAAAAAAAAGACAATACAAATACATAAAACATTCAAATTATTCAAATTACCATCAAAATCAAATCAAATGAATACCATAAAATGCGAGCTCTAACCGAAGGCTTTGTTAAAAATGTTGGTCTTCAATGTAGTTTTAAAAGTTTGGACACTCTGCCTCAAATAGGGTATAAGAAAAGAAAACACTCGTCTCTAAACGTCTCTAAAGAGATATGATTTTCAAAACTCTACTTTTAATATAATGTGACCCCAAATAAAGCATTTTAAAAGAAGAAATCTCTCCTTTGATCAGTGAATAAACTGAATTGTCTCTCTGTCCCTCCCTGTGCAGATAACACGGGGAACACCAGCTATCGGCCACCCCCCCGCACTAAGGAGGTGGTGATCAACCAGCAGGTGGTGAAGCTCAAGTACTGCTTCACCTGCAAGATATTCCGGCCCCCCCGCACCTCCCACTGCAGCCTGTGTGACAACTGTGTGGGTGAGCTGACATTCACACACCATGAATAATAAATACAGGGAACGTCATCCCATCGCCGGGGATTAGGCTGGGTCCATTGACAGGGTGGGATGATTGATGATTGATGAGGATTAAAATAACTAATAATTGACTATTTTGACTGATGTTGCAATCATTTCAAATATTGAAGGGAACGACTATTTTTAAAACGTTACGATTTAAGTGATCATTCCCTTTCATATTGTATTAAAGGTCACCTATTATGCAAAATCCACTTCTTCATGTCTCTTCTACATCAACATGTGTCCCCTCTTCTTCATGTCTCTTCTACATCAACATGTGTCCCCTCTTCTTCATGTCTCTTCTACATCAACATGTGTCCCCTCTGTGGAAAGAGACTCTGAAAGTTTCAGGAACAAAGATTCTCTCTCTTTTTGTCCTGATCCATTTCTATAAAAACCTGTCTGAAAATGAGCTGATCAGATTTTGGCCACTTAATGATGTCATAACGAGTTTTTGGCTCGTGTAACCATTAGCCAATCAGCAACCAAGGGAGGTACCCCCCCCACACCTTATCACCTGAATCTCCTCCTAGAGCTCCATTGAGTTCTTTTGAACCAAATCTCTCTCAGAGGGGCGTGGGGAGGGGCTCCTTATTTTCATCTAAAGTAACAGACAGAGAATCAGCACTTTGGAAACAGGGTTGAAACAGAGGGGATTATGGGTAATGCTGCAATGATCTGTTTGGTGTTTCAGCCAATCAGAGACAGGTTCTGGATATATCTGAGACCTATGATATATTGATGATAATCAGTATAATAGGGGACCTTTAAAATAGGTTTGTGTGCATGTAAATGGTCTTCAAAGGCTAAAATCCCCGTTATCCCTCCAGAGGAATTTCTCTCCCACTCATCAATTCATCGTGCATCCCTTTTCATCAACATGCGTTTGTTTTTCAGAGCGGTTCGACCACCACTGCCCCTGGGTGGGGAACTGTGTGGGCAAACGCAACTACCGCTTCTTCTACACCTTCATCGTTTCGCTCTCCTTCCACACCGCCTTCATTTTCGGCTGCGTGACCACACATCTGTCTCTGAGTACGTGTGTTTCTTTGTTCCGGTTCAACAGGTGTTTCATGGTTTAAGAACAGGCAGGATGTTACTGATAAGTGTGTGTGTGTGTGTGTGTGTGTGTGTCCCACTGGCCGTTCACAGAGTATTCAAATGTTATTTCAGTTTACATAAGAGTTAGAATATTCGAGCATGATGTTGGTGCTACTGCTCCCACATCAAGAAGATTAACCAAAACAGTT
Source organism: Notothenia rossii (assembly GCF_949606895.1). Lineage (NCBI taxonomy): Eukaryota > Metazoa > Chordata > Actinopteri > Perciformes > Nototheniidae > Notothenia > Notothenia rossii. The sequence goes on along the minus strand of NC_136908.1, from coordinate 7,038,325 downwards.
TTTAGGAACCACGCACTTTTTCTATTTGATGGAATTGAGCAAATTTGATTTGCTGCTCTTCATAGCTTCATTCCTGTTTCTGCACCGTTGATAAAGATTAGGCTATAGTTATATTATTTGTACTCAGTTTAAATGTACAGTGTAAAATTCATTCAAGAAATGACTAAAGCAACACACAACAGAAAAAGCATTACATTTCTGTGGTTGGTGTGTAGGGTTGACTCGTGTGCTTCAAACATTCACAAATTCCTATCATGTTTCAACAAAGTTTATATTTAGTTTAGTCTATATATGTTAGAGTTAAGCTTTTCAAAGACAGCATTTCTATTGCAACCAAAAACTGGTTATCTCTCCAACTTGTTGCACACAGTTCCTTGTATTTCCCACACTTTTATAGTAAATAACTTTAAGTTGTAACAAAATCTGCATTTGTTTGGAGATACATCGAGACATCACCACTTTCATACCAAACAATAATTGGAGAAAGTGGCCAGTTTGGGAGCATTTATTGGTTAAAAGTAAAACGCATTTCATCAAAATTGCTTTATTCAAACTTAGAATATTGTTTGAGGATGTTAAATATTTGTAAAGGTCCCATGTCATGCTTTTCTGGTTAGTACCCGTCCCCTTGTGTGTTATGAAGCTTTTTCTGCATGTAAACGGTCTGCAGAGTCACAAACCCTCAAAGTACACCCTGTAGTGAGTAAAGCTTTAACACAGAGAAGACCTGTCTATGCTGCCTCAGAACGCCTCGTTGGACATTTCTCTTTTTCTTCCTGGGTACAGTGACGTGCCCATACCCAAATGGACCCATTGGTCCAAATGGACCAATCCGCGGAGCCGTTACGTTAAGTCCGTGGATTGGTCCAAATGGACTTCCTCACACACACACACACACACACACACACACACACACACACACACACACACACACACACACACACACACACACACACACACACACACACACACACACAATCTTTTCTCAGCTGCAGCTCCACCGATTTCTCCTCCCTGAGACGGCGGGACGCGGCGAGGCTGGGAGCACACACACAAACTCCCAGCCAGGCTGCGGGTGGCTGTGTGTGTGTGTGTGCTCGGGCTGGTTTCGGGCTGGGTTTCTGCTTTTTATATTTTATTGTATTTACTTTTTATCACCACTGTAAAGCGCCTTTGAGCACCTGAAAAAGCGCTTAGAAATCCATTTGATTATTATTATTTGAATCTCTCGTAATTCCTCCTCTCTTCCAGGAGCTCAGGGGGGGAAAGGCCTGGTGTTCGCTCTGCAGGAGAGTCCCGGCAGATATCCTTTTAATCATGAATGTGCTTTGATAAGGTTTCTCTCAGTGAACATGTATTATTCACATTTCTCCCTGCTCTAACAAACCTCCTTGACTCAGCCTCTCACTGCAGTGGAGCTGGTCATCTGCTTCTTCTCCGTCTGGTCCATTTTGGGCCTCTCAGGCTTCCATACATATCTGGTAGCCTCCAACCTGACCACCAATGAGGACGTGAGTACGCTGCAATAACAGAGAAGCTTTGAAAGGGATTTTTTTATTTAGCGGTCTTTTTGTTCAACCTTAAGAAATGTTGGAATATTCATAAAATCTATTATTATTTAAATTAACTGTCAGTAATTGTCAAGTCTTCTCCGTTTCCCCACTTGAAAGGGACTTGAAACATCGACTGGACTTTTAACAGGATTCCACTCCAATGAAACAGCAACTGTTACTTTCTCACTCTTCTATTTCAGTAGTCCAAACTAAAGGTCCATTCAGTTGCTTAACGGGTCTTTTGGTGAAAAACCTTTGAAGACAAGAAAGATGCATTAGACAACTTGCAATAGTCATTCAAATGAATAAAGCATGCAAACAATACACTGACACTGCTGCCTTATTTACGAATATTTTAGAGGCAGACTAAGCACAGAAATATACATTTTGAACATGAAATCAATTATCTAACCCACATGGGTCAAACTCAAGGCCCGGGGTCCAAATCAGGCCCTTGGTGGATTTAATTTCGGCCCGCAGGATAATTTCTAATTACTATTAGATCTGGCCCGCCGGTATATTGCACGCACACCGTCACTCCATCCTGAGGGTCTCCTCAGCTCAGAGCCTGACCCCAAACATTGATGAACTTGCACCCAAGAGGAGATGCCAAGTATCTGGTTTTTTCTTTGAGGGAAATTGTTTTTGTGAAGCTGTTGTTGGCCTGTGGAGAGCCATAAGAAATGAATGAACTGATTATTTAATGTTTAATGTTGTTTTTATAGGCAATCATTTAAGCTTTGTTAGTTCCAGGTTTAATATGTGCAATAATTTCATTTCAATACGTTTTGCAATAAACATTGAACCAGTCCGGCCCTCGACTAGTACCCATTTTTTTATTTTGGCCCACTGTGTATTTGAGTTTGACACCCCTGATCTAAACCAAACTCTTTTAAAATCTCAGCAGATTTAATTAACTGGATTTTATTAGAAATGTTTTTAACAAATCAAATGAATTTTTTTTTAAACAAGAAAGATTCTTAAACACTCAACATATAACATTTTTATAGAAAATGGAAGAATCTCTTTTGTTAGTATTCACAGGGTTAATGAGAAGTTCCAAATCCAACCAAACACCCGGGACACTAACCCAAGTATCTAATGACGTGGATGTGGAATAAAGCTGGTCATAAATAGGTGTTCTCATCCTGTGTGTCCCAGATTAAAGGCTCGTGGTCGGGGAAGAGTGGAGAAGATGTGACCAACCCTTACAGTCAGAGAAACATCTTTGTGAACTGCTGCTCTGTGCTCTGTGGACCCATGCCCCCCAGGTCAGTGGGAACTTGGTTTTATTGAAGTAACACATATGCATGTACATAATTAGGAATGAGCAAAAACCAGATCCTCAATCAGGGACTCATAAATCCAACAATCAATTTAGAATTTAGCATTTTTGATGATGAATCATGCGGGGGGGACACCTCTGCAGCAATAGGAGTCAGGACTCAAAAGAGAGACACGAGGAGAGCTGGAGCTTTGATGACAAACACTGACGGTTTATTTGGAGCTTCGGCCGGAGAATTCACACGACATGTCACGGGCCACACGGTTGAGACGCCACAATCAGTTCTGAAGAGCCCTCCTGTAGCTCAAGGTTTGAACTAGTTCAGAGTGTAACAATCAACATTCTTCAATAGACAGACTAAACAGCTGAGGACACTGGATCACATTTGTCGCTTATGGCTCGAGGTCATCTACACCCCCGAGAAGGATGTGTTCCAGGTGTCCCACAACAACGTCTATCTCTGACCGACAGTTGCCCGGTCATAAACTGGCAACAACAACAACAACTTGCTAGGGCAGCCCCTCCTTAAGGGAGATAGCGGCTGCCCAAGGCTGGGCATCTGCGTCCGAGGGCCAAAGGTAAACATGTATACAGAATTATTCCTTGACAGATCAGTTGTTCAAATTGTTGTTGGAACATCTTCTGTCGAGCTCTAAGCCTTGACTCTTTTATTTGAAATCCCTGACATTAACAATAAATATTACATTTAGCTTCTCCACTAGGGCTGAACAATTATTCTAACCTTTAACCCTCGTGTTCCAAAGCTGTTACCGTTCATGGTGTTCGCGGGTCAATTTTGACCCATGATTTATTTCAGTCCAAAACACACAAAAAAATGACTATCATCAAATATTGTTTTAACTAAATCATAACTAACTTATAATAAATTCATGATCGCACAATCCTGTAATTTAATGTTATGGCCCCAAAACACATTACACCACATATTGCCCACGTGCATGTGTGAGTTCCGGTTCAAGTGTTAGTGTACATGTTCTTTGAGAAAGGTCGAGTTCCCGTGGGCGGAGGGGGGCAGAGGGAGGGGAGACCAGGTGCATGTTGCGAAAAAGTATTGTTACAGGGGATGAAGGGGGAGGGGTGTCTAAAGTCAAAGATGAATCTTGATTGGGCCAAATTTGACCCTGAGTCACCCAAAACAATTCTTTTTTTTTTTTTCATATGTATTTTTATTGGGAAACATGAGAAAAAACAACAATGAAGTAGCAGTCGTCAAACATGTATGAAATCCCCCCCTTTTTTTTTTTCTTTTTTTTTTATCAGGAACAGGATAAGGGAATGATAATGAAAACAAAAGGAAATAAAATACAAATAATAACCCACCCAAAACTGGACAAGAGTCATTAAGAAAAAATAAATAAATAAAAAGACTTAGCACAGATACAATTGTTTGATGCTCGACACACACAGCTCAACATACAATATCATTGATAGGACTATCAGTTACATTCCAGGGAAGTGAGAGAGTCAATGTAAGTGAGTACCGGATTCCACCTTTTAAGGAAATTATCAGACGAGCCTCGTAGTGTATATTTGATTTTCTCTAGATGGAGAAAAGACAACAAATCTTCAAACCAGGAAGATGCGGAGGGTGGGTTTGGGTCTTTCCACTGAAGCAATATACGTCTACGGGCTATAAGAGAGGCGAAAGCTATAACATCACTCTGGTTTCTAGTCAGCATGGTCAAATCTTCAGGTACACCAAAAATAGCAATGTGAGGACTGGGTGACAATGAAATATTGAGAGCCTTAGATACAGTGTCGAAAAACACAGACCAAAATGTAGCCAATTTCGAGCAAGAGTAGAACATGTGAGTATGATCGGCAATTGACGAAGAACATCTATCACAGATATCACTTGAGCCTGGAAATAATTTAGAAAGTTTTGCTTTGGTGAAATGTATTCGATGCAAGAATTTACTCTTTTAAAAGCAATTTCCCACCATTCATCTGTGAGGTCAAGCCCAAGTTCCCTCTCCCACTTGCCCACAGCCCCAGCAAGTGGAGAGGTCCCAGCCGATATAATGAGGTCATATAGTACAGTTATACTACCACTTAACTTATTAAGTGAGAGGATGTCATCCATCAAGGAATTAGCAGTCAATAGTGGGAATGAAGCAAAGTGAGTACGGGCACAGTCCCGTGCTTGGAGAAATCGAAACAGACTAGAATGTGGCAGATCAAACTTATTACGAATATCCTCAAAAGTTGCGAATGTCCCGTCAATGTATAGGTTAGAAAAAACTACTATGCCCTTTCTTTTCCACAATGCAAAGGTTGTGTCAAATTTGGGTGGGGTAAACAAGTGATTATTAAGGATGGGGCTATGGGGAGAGGGAGAGGAGAGTTTAAAGTGCTGCCTGAATTGTTTCCAAATTTTTAAAGACGATATAACAATTGGGTTTGAGGTATATTTGGAGGGGCAAGATGCAAGAGGGGCACAAAGCAGAGCAGACAGAGAGGTTGCATGACAACTAAGAGCTTCCATTAGGCACCAATCAGCATCAGAGGAACTATGCCAAAGACGTAATTTCTGGATGTTGGCTGCCCAATAATAAAATAGGAGGTTCGGTAGAGATAAGCCACCATCTTTGTTACGTCTCTGAAGAGTAGTCCTGCGTGCCCTTGGAGTCTTACCAGCCCAGATAAAAACAGAGATCATCCCATCTAGCTTATTGAAAAACTGTTTTGGTAAAAAAATTGGCAGACATTGGAAAAGAAAAAGAAATCTTGGTAAAATGTTCATCTTAATAGATTGAATCCTACCAAACAAAGAAAGAGGGAGGGTACCCCATCGTTGTAAATCCACCTTTATATCTGTGACTAGCTTAGAGAAGTTTGTTTCATGAAGGGAAGCAAGACTGCGAGTTATAGTTACACCCAAATACCGGAAACTCGTAGGAGCCAGGTGGAAAGGTAGGGCATGAGCTGGGATGCGAGTAGCTACTTCATTTACAGGGAAACACTCACTCTTGTCAAAATTTACCTTATAGCCTGAAAATGACCCAAAACTATTTAGGAGTTGCAGAATGTCACCAATACAGTTGACTGGATCTGAGATATAGAGTAAAAGGTCATCAGCATATAGCGAGACCCGGTGATCCAACCCAGCCCTGCGCATGCCTGTGAAAAGTGGAGATGACCTCAGAGCAATGGCAAGGGGCTCTATTGCCAAGGCAAATAATAAGGGGGAAATTGGACAGCCCTGCCGGGTGCCCCTCGTCAAGGGGAAGAATTTAGACAGTTGAGAATTTGTTTTTACGCTAGCAGTAGGGTTAGTATACAAAAGCCTAATCCATGACACAAACCGAGATCCAAAACCAAATTTATGAAGTGTAAAGAATAAATAGTCCCACTCCACCCGATCAAAAGCCTTCTCTGCGTCTAATGAGACAATCATCTCAGCATCTGGTGAGACTGCAGGGGAAAGCACAATATTAAGTAACCGTCTGATGTTAGAAGATAATTGACGACCCCTGATAAAGCCAGTCTGGTCTTCAGAGACAATACCTGGTAAACACGGGTCCAGGCGGTTCGCCAGCACCTTAGCAAGAAGTTTGACATCCGCGTTCAAGAGACTTATAGGTCTCCAGCTACTACAATCTTCTGCTTTTTTGCCTTTTTTGAGAATAAGGGAGATTGAGGCTTGTCTTAGTGTTGGGGGTAGAGTACCATTTTTCAGGGAATCATTAAACATATCTAATAAAAGGGGAGCTAACTGGGCCGAGAACTTTTTATAAAAATCTACAGGAAAACCATCCGGGCCTGGGGCCTTGTTATTTTGCATCTTCCTAACGGTACGTCTACACTACAGGCATCAAAAAATGCTTTCAACGCTTCGCCCATTCACTTGAATGGGGTGACGTAGAAGATTTTTAATCTTCGCCGAACTGCATTGTGGGGAGCATGGCATGGCTTTGCAAGCATCACGAGCATCTATCGGCATCAAAAGTTGAACAATGTTCAACTTTTGAGGCTCGATGCTTGGCATCAGCCAATCAAATTCCGTTTATGCAAATCCCGCCAGTGCAAGCTCAGCCAATCCAACCGCGTGCAAGCTGGGAGAGCCAGACCGCAGTTCATTTCCTCATATTCCAAACGAGATATTACGGTAGCAAATCAGCCGGTTCTTTACGACCGGAACTATTTACCGGGATACAAACCGGAGGAACCAGGCATGGAGGGAGGTGGCAGAGACAGTGGGTGAAACTGATAGTTTTTTCGCCTGTTTGGAGAGTTTATATCCAGTTTACTTCGTTTTAACATTGCTATTGCTTTGTATGTCGGGGACGGGAGATTCATGTGATTGGTTGCTCGCAAAAAATCGCCAAGCTTCAGACACGCCCAGCTTCAAGATTTTTTCATGCCTGTAGTGTAGATGGGCCGTAAGACTGCCAGTTATCTCCTCTAGAGACAGAGGGTCGTCCAAGCTATCACGCGTGAGAGTATCAATATTAGAGATATCCAGAGTGTCAAAAAAATGCTCTATATTTGTATTGTCTATAGGGGGTTCAGATGTGTACAGCTTGGAGTAAAATGTGGTAAAGGCATCGTTTATTTCAGTAGGATTCGTAGTGAGGGAATGTGAGGAATCATAGACCTGAGTAATAAACTGAGAAACTGACTGGTGTTTAAGCTGCGATGCTAAGAGGCGACTAGCCTTATCACCGTATTCATAATACGTACCCCTTGTCCGTCTAAGAAGATACTCAGCCCTGCCAGTGGAAAGCAAATCAAATTTGGATTGAAGCTTACGCCTCTCAGCATACAATTCAGGAGTGGGAGAACTCGAGTACTGTCTGTCTAATTTACCACCCAAAACAATTCTGCTGGGTCTCCCCAGACCCGAACAGCAAATTATACACTTTTTATTTTAGAGACCTTCAGACTTGGCTAAAATTGCCAAAATCTGTTTTGTAGTGTTTATATAGCTGTTGTGGAGGATATCATGAAGCCTGGTTCCGATTAAAAAAAAAAAACTAGAGCGTAGTTATTATATCGTTTTAACTACAAATGGGTCAGACCCGAACACAACATAAGGGTTAAAGAAATCGCAAAATGGAGAAGTGAAATATCGAAATTGCAAGTGCAACATTTGAAAAAAGTAAAATATGTGGAAACAAATGTGAATTCTGCAGAACCAATTTTAAAAAATAAAAAATAAAAAAAAACCTGTTTGGTACAGATGCTCTTAAAGAAACCAAGACTGACTTTTGGGGATATAAGCCTCTGTAGACCATTTACACGCACACAATCCTATAGAACACACTGCGGGAGAGAGAAAACCCTAAATAGCATAAGAGGGCCTCTTTATTATTTCTATATCACTGTAAATTAGAATAATGTTTAACAAATGATCATTCCCTTGTATATTGCAAATCATATCGCAATCAGTACGAGTCAAAAATAATTACAAATATTTTTTTTCCCAAATGGTGCAACCCTAATGTCCATCCCAGTGTCTTGTTTTACTTCAAGAAAATGTGCTTGCCAATAGGATGTGACAGAAGGCAATATTATTGATATAGCACCTTTCAACACAAGGCAGTTCAGTGCTTTACAAAAATGAAAGATATTAAGAAAATTGCATTTAAAAACAGACATTAAAAAGCAAAGATAATAAAATAAACATTAAAAAAAATACATGAAAAAAGGCAAAAAGCAAAGTCTTCAGCCTGGATTTAAAAGTAGTCAGTCGCAGCGGACCTGCAGGTTTCTGGGAGTTTGCTCCAGATGTTTGGAGCTTAATAACCGAACGCTGCTTCTCCAGAAACATGTATTTCTAAAGTTGTAGATATTGAGACTAAAAGCACGCCTGCTGATTTCAATCTGTATTGTTTCTCAGCCTGATCGACAGACGGGGCTTCCTGCCGGCGGATGAATCTGTGCAGACGGCCGGCGCTGACATCGAGCTGCCCGAACTGGCCAATAAGAGCGAGATAAACGTGGTAGGAGGATCCTCACAGCTGGCCCCCCCCCCTCCCCTGCACCCCCCTCCTCCCTAAATAACTCCTCCTCTGCCTGACGGGAGCCTTGTTGCCTGCTGTAGCTCAACATCTGCCCGCTGCCTGTTGTTGAAGGGCTAATCCCTGCATACACTGCATTAGTTCAACCAGTGTTTCTGACGTTACTCACTGCAAAAATAGGGTGAAATTCAGTGAACGCTGGCGTGATTTATAATAGCTGGAATGAAATTGAAAAGCAGGGGTTAAGACTAAGCTAAAAAGAATCAAGTGCTCATAGATTTGGTAAATAAAGCATACTGTTTGCTTCTTTCATGTACGCCAAACACTGGAATCTGTCACTTTAAGGAGTCACTTTTCAGAGCGTGAGATCAATATCCATCTAATGTCTGTGTGAAAGCTAGCCAGCAGTTATTCATTTGTTGTCATGGGGAAATGGAAAAAAGTGTAGAAGTAGCACGAATACAGTTAAACTGGTTCAGATGTCATTGATGCAGCTGTATGCCCTCGTAGGTTTGCTAACATTAGCCACCAGAAGCTAATGGTCTTTAGCTTTGCTGTAGCAGGACTGAGTGCTATTTCTAATTTCAGCTTTTCAAAGTTACATTTGGTTTTGAGTTCAGCATTGGAGTCGGGATCAGTAGTCAGTCATTTCAATCTTACTTTTTTTAGGGGACATGTTGTGCTGCACCCATCACCTCTTCCAGTTTTTGGGTAAGAAAAAAGCCTTAACATGTAACTCTGAGATCAGAACTCGATTTTGTTACAATCTTTTTTTCAGTATGGGCTAAAGTCACTTTGACCACAACATTGAGAAGTGACGGTAGCGGTAATCTCTTATTTCCCTCTTAGTTAAACCCAGGTTAACTTGTCTCTTATGTCAAGTGTTTGTGCTATGCTAAGCTAACCAGCTGCTGGCTGTAGCTTCATTACTTACTCTCGGGGTAAACAAAAAAGCAATAATCCAACAAAACCATTCCTTTAAATTGAGATGTTGTGTTGCCTTGTTATTGTGAAGAGTTTACACACCTGCTTCAGGCAGCTCATATATAAACACCTCATGGAAATGAACACAATAGTTTTGAATTGAGCAACAGGGATACTGTTCACTATATTTTTATATGACTAGTGGTTACCTTTTTGTATCACAAATCTCCACCTCAGTGTCTTGTCATGTGCAGTATGTGGGGTGTTTTAAGAGGGGGGAGGAGTTGTATTAAGAATCTGAGACTGTGTCCTCTTCCCTCTCTGGTTGTTTTTCTGAAAGTTAGTGATATGAAGTGTGTGTGGAGATTTGTACAGAAACTTTTGTTTACATCTGCGGTTCAGTGCTCTCATATCAAGTGGAAAAGAGAAGCTGCTGTTTGGGAGAAAAATGTCCTTCACACCAAAAGAGTCAGCTGTAAAGGGTTGTACACATTTGTGTGTACGGAGTAGACTCAAAGTGTTTTTTGGGAGTGAACAATTGCCTTGAGTTGACATCACGGTGAAGCTGTGAGCTGCTTACATTTGTATTTAACATGTTACTTGTTTGCATATAAAGTCAAGGTGCCAAATCATTTTATACTTTCCTTCATGTCTTCATTTCACTGTTTTTGTTTGATTTGTCCATCTTGTTTTTATACATCTATTTTGTAAGTTTCTGACCTGTAAAATAATAAAGAAACATGCATTTTTATATCCGTTTATTTCATCGTCTGTGTAACTCATTTCATTGTCTGTCCACCCTCAAGATTTCAACTACGACGTGTTGAGTCCATTGTCGGTGAAAAAGAGATTATAGACATGGAAGGGGAAACTTTTGTAAATTCCTAGACTTAAGTTGAACGTGGATATTATATATATATATAATTAACGTGCTAGATTAATGACAAAAAACTCAGATTTAAAGATTTAGTATTGTCCAATGTTAAGTCATAAATTCTGGAGAATAAACTGAAATATTTTCTGAAATTGAAGTGCTCGATTTACAAAAAAAATCTAAATTTAGAAGCGAAAAAGTTGAACATTCTGCAACATTTTAAGGTCAAAATTACGAGAACAAAAACACTTGGCTTTACAATTCAAGGTTTAATCAACATTGCTCCAAAGATGAAACCCCTCCCGCATATCGGGAATTTTCTATACATTTTTTACCTAAAACGGCCGCTTAAATCCTCCCATATTACAATTCAAATGTAGTTTAATCATATTTTTGAAGGGAAAAAGGTGTGTGTGTGATAGCTCTCTGAAGTCACCGTGGAAATAGAAAAGCCCACCGGCTCCTTCGGAACATGGGGGGGCTTCTGGGAACAAAGCACCGGCACGCTTCTTTGTTAATGTGTACACACACACACACACACACACACCCATGGGCTGTTATGTCACTGATTGAATAGGCAGTAGGTGAGAATGGTATGATACTCAAATTTCACATATCACTGAGTGTCCCCCTGCAATAATTATTTTGTGAATGTAATGCTGTTAAAATACACTTGAATGAGGTTGTTTGAATGTGTCAGTGTGTGTGTGTGTGTGTGTGGGGGGGGGGGGGGGGTGTCAGATCACCTTTCACCTCCAACCTTTCCTCCAATCAATAAATCTGATCAATAATAAATCAAAAAGAAATGTCTGGATGTCCTGCGGTGGCTGAGCAGCCTCTGTTAGAGAGAGAGATCTGAGCACCCTGCTGTCTACCGGCT
>NC_136908.1:6914591-7026625 GCF_949606895.1 Notothenia rossii | reverse complement strand
TTTTACTTTCTGTGCTTTGACAAATCTAAGAATGTGAACGTTGGGTGTATGGAAGCCTGTAGGGTACTTTATTCAATTGTAAACTGTAAAATGTCAAAAGAAAGTCGAACCAGGAAGAAAATTCCTACCTGAAAAGTTAAACCCATCTTGGTGAAAGAAATGACAGCATTTTCACGTTGACACCACAAGGTAATATTGTAATGGTAAATGCAGTAGACAGGGGGCGCTGTTTAGCTTATTGCATTTGAATATTGTCCACTGTAAAGCAGACAAGTGAAATGAAGATCAGATTGTTAAATGTGACTTTAATATTGCTTGCATACATGGAAAATCAGGTTGCATTGTTTAAATTAAATTACAATTTCCAATTTATATTATCCACTGTTAAGCAGGTTTAATCTTAAAAAAAGAAAAACGTCAAGTTCTGTTTTTATTTTTAAATGATTAGAAAATTGCATTTAGATTTGAATTGTGTTTTAAATAATGCTTACATTGAAGCAAATAACATGAAAGTGTTTATATTGGATTTTACATTTTTTAAATTAATGTAAAATACTAAAACTTTCCAATGCATGGCAGGTAAATATTTTATAATGTAATATGGTTATTTATTTCCAATAGTTAGAACATATTTTTTTACTTTTACTTACTTGAACATTAAAGGTGAGGTAGATAATTCACTTCAGAAACACTTTTTGTTATATTCCATGGAATGCTCTTAACATCCCGATAGCAATGAATACATGAAATGCTTTGACAATAAATACATAAACATTTTTCAAGCCGTGGCGCTGTAAAAAGCACAACCAATCATCTGAGCCGGCCCGGCTAAAATAACTGGGTGGCCTACCTGCCTGTCAGCCTTCCATCTGTGCACAAATTTATCTCGTGCCCTCACATGTGCGCGTTCGTGTGTGTTGGAGGAGGGGCTCTGTAAGGAAGTCTGAAGGAAGGGGTAGATTTGTTTCGGCTGCGTACTTTCAAATTCTAGCGCACTCAAGCTGCTTTCTCCATTCTTGCCTACCCTACCTTTAACTTGGAAAAATGATTAAAAAACAAGATTGGATTGACATGAAGCGAGGTTTACATTATCATTGAAAAAAGGCCCTTATAGGCTTCCATAGGTGTTCTGTTTGTTCTCAGGTGGAAATCTGTAGTTTAGATTTTCAATATGCAAGTTTTCTGTGACATTGATCACGTTTATCCTCACTGTAAACTGGTGGCAATAGCTGCACATACATAACCATAAGAATAATCATACTGTACATGCACTTAAATGTACACACACACACACACACACACACACACACACACACACACACACACACACACACACACACACACACACACACACACACACACACACACACACACACACACACACACACACACACACACACACACACACACACACACACACACACACACACACCGTGGATGTCAGTGGGAGTGAATGTGATCGATGCAGGTCTCTGAAGAGAAACACAATGTTTGTATTGTACGCCGTTGGTTGTTTAAGAAAAATGCTCCTGTCATTGTAAAGGAAAAGAAAAATAAAGTTCAGTGAAAAAAAGAGACTCAGTTTTTATTTATCACTGAAATAACAGTTGTTGTGAGTCATTGCTCACCTTACGACTTCTTTGATGGCACCCACAGGATTGTTGACATCTACCTGGATTCATCATCTTCTTATGTATACACACATGCATTTGGATTACCTATGTTGTAAATGTATTATCTTTTTAATTTACACACGACACCTATTGCACGTCAGTCCTTCCATCCTGAGAGAGGGATGCCTCCTCTGTTGATCTCCTCGAGGTTTCTTCCATGTTTCCTCCATTAACTGGGGGGTTTCTTTGAGAGTTTTTCCTTGTCCGATGTGAGGGTCTAAGGACAGAGCGCTCAAAGGTTTTATTGTCAAATGCACAAAGCTACAGTGAGTGTAGAAATGGCAATGCAATTCTTCTGACCTGAGCTCCTCCATCAATGCAACCTATATAATAAAATACAAAAATACAAAATCAAAAGTAGTGCAAAATGTCTATATTTTATATTAAGGTGTCGTATTCATTCTGTACAAACTGTAAAGCCCCCTGAGACAAATCTAACATGTTTGATATCGGGCTATATAAATACACTTTGATTGATTTGTTATTCTGTAATTGAACAGGTTGTTTAGATCTATTCCAGCAGTAGCCACTAGATGTCAGTAATGATCTACACACATGCGGCTGCAGTCTGAAACACATCACATTTAAGTGCAGCCATTTTTTAACTCTGTCTCTTCTCTTATTACGTAACTTTACTTAACTTTGTCTACCTTTACTTCTTTGGTTAAAGCCCCTGAAATATGTGTCATTTTATATTCTTGAATATGAGTAAATAAGCGTTAAAAAACACAAATGTAAAACGCTGTGCTGTGAGACAAAAACAATAAAACCTTTTCCTTCTTTAAAGGTCTCCTATCATACTGTTTTTCATCAATATATTATAGTTCTCAGATATATACAACACATGTCTCTGAAGTGTTTGCCTCCAAACACCTAACAGATCATTGCAGCATTACCCATAATCCCCTCTGTTTCAGCCCTGTTTCCAAAGTGCTGATTCTCTGTATGTTACTTTAGATGAAAATAAGGAGCCCCTCCCCACGCCCCTCTGAGAGAGATTTGGTTAAAAAAAACACAATGGTGCTCTACCTCATTCACACCAACGCAACTCCGGTTCAAGCTCCGTGCTAGAGCTTTTCAGGTTCAGAACCGGTTCTTCGGTTTAGCTCCGGCTCTTTTCACACCGCCCAGAGTCCGAATGGTGCTGCGTCATTGCGTCATCGTTTGCGTCATGACGTAACCATTTGCGTGCCTGCTTCATAAAGCCAAACTGCGAGGAAACCCCTCACAGCTCACACCGACAACAACAACAATGGCCGATTGTGCTCCAGCTTCCTCTGTACCTCTTCTTACCTTTGGCTAATGTTGGGGATTGGCATTTTATTACACAACCCAAAAAAACACAAAGTGGCCAAAATCTGATCGGCTCATTTTCAGACAGGTTTTTATATAAATGGATCAGGACAAAAAGAGAGAGAATCTTTTTTTCTGAAACGTTCAGAATCTTTTTACACAGAGGGGACGTGTTTATGTATAAAAGAGAGAAGGTGGATTTTATATAATAGGTGACTTGGTCATGATGGTGCTGAGGTGTGTTTCTGTCATTATTAAAGCTTTATTGCACAGGTGCATGTCGACATGTCATTTATTGCATGTCACTTATCGCGTGTGAGTCAGTACACAAAGGCTTTCCCTCATTTGCATTTTCAGAAAGAATGAGGAATGGCAGGGTTACCTTTCTTATCTTCAGGCTGTTCAAGGAAATAGTTTCATTTCTGCGCTGTGATCTTTTAACAACAAAGACATGTGTTCTTCAGTGGTGAGAAAAAACTGTGTCCTCATTGCTGTCTAAATGCTGGCAGCAGTTCATTTCCTCGTTTTAAAAGCAGCTCAAATGTTGTTATCACACCTTATTTACTTTCCAATTCTGCTGCAAAAACGTATCCGCATTGATTTCAATCTGCATTTATCAATATCTTTAATCAGACAGTAGATCATAGACTGTGTGTTATGGGAAAAGGTGTCACATAACAGCTCTAAGAAGATTTTAAGCTCCTTGTTTTGGGTTTCTTTGATGCAAAATTAAAAGAAAAAAATATATACATAACACATTTTTACCTGATCTTCTCTTTGGCGTTGAACGTCGACGGGAGGGGTGAAGGTGGGCGCTAGTGGAGCACGCGCCGGAAGTTGTGGCACAATTCCGTACACCAACGTTAACAGCAGCCCCGTCTGTGCGCACGGCGACCGTCTCTGTCGTCCAGTGATCGAAACGCCTTCTGGAAATGCTTCACAAGTCCAACGGTACGCAAATGAGCTTAGTGAGAGAAGTGACGGTACGCATTTCAGATGTTTGCCGCACATGCGTACCAGTTATGTGCATCCCTGAATATAAACGTTTTTATTCTATTAAAGAACCCTGAATAAATGACGTATTCTGATGGATAGTGAACTTGCTAACCCTTATGTCGTCCTGCTAGAATTGACCTAATTATACCTGCTTGACTGCACCTGTCTCAATTATCCTGCTTGCTTTTACACGCTCTGAATGAATGCAAACGCGCTATGTCTACATTTCACATTTTGTAAAGCAGTTTTATTTTTGTTTTAGCATGTCAAACCATTTGTAACTCTCTTTAAATATACTTTAATCATTACAGAGGCTGTACTCTAAACTGCTTATAATAAATTACTCTGAACACAAACACACTTTAGATTTAAAATTCCAAAGATGTCACGTGCTCCACTGCACCAGTTAGTCGTTAGAGCGGCCTTAAGTTAAACTGATTGATTTTCATACTGTTTTGATTCATCTTTCTCGCTCTGCCCATCTTCTTAAACTTGTTTCTCAGGTTCCTGTGTTGCTGAAGATGTGGTTAGTAGCTACAGAAGTATTTGCAGTATGAAGGTTGTATAATAAAACTTATACTTTTACTCAAGTACAAGATCTGAGTAATTATACTTGTACTCAAGTAGGCTACATGATCTGAATACTTCTATTTTACTCAAGTCCAAGATCTGAGTACTTCTACTTTACTCAAGTCCAAGATCTGAATACTTCTACTTTTACTCAAGTACATGATCTGAGTACTTCTACTTTACTCAAGTCCAAGATCTGAGTACTTCTACTTTACTCAAGTCCAAGATCTGAGTACTTCTACTTTACTCAAGTCCAAGATCTGAGTACTTCTACTTTACTCAAGTCCAAGATCTGAGTACTTCTACTTTACTCAAGTCCAAGATCTGAATACTTCTACTTTACTCAAGTCCAAGATCTGAGTACTTCTACTTTACTCAAGTCCAAGATCTGAGTACTTCTACTTTACTCAAGTCCAAGATCTGAGTACTTCTACTTTACTCAAGTCCAAGATCTGAATACTTCTACTTTTACCCAAGTACATGATCTGAGTACTTCTACTTTACTCAAGTCCAAGATCTGAATACTTCTGCTTTTACTCAAGTAGATGATCTGCGTACTTCTCCTTTTACTCAAGTACACGTTCTGAGTACTTCTACTTTTACTCAAGTACACAATCTGAGTACTTCTCCCACCTCTGTATCCACTGTGGTTAAAGATAACATAAAAACGTAATTCATTTTCCCTTTCCCCTTCCCTTTGACCTCCTTCTCTTTGTATTTTATGTGTACGTTTTTACAAATGTCTTCATTAGGTGTCAGTATAACTCATGTTTGTAGTAAACACTTTTCATTCTCCCAGAGTTACATGCTTGCAGCTCATAAGTAAAGCAGGGCACTCCTCTCGCCATATGCTCTCAGGAATGCCAAGACAAATTAGCGTGGCCCCGGGGCCAGAGAGAGTCTGCCATGTTTAATGAGTTCCTCGGAAGAACAAGTAAACGTTTATGGATCTCCCCTTCCCTGTCTGCTGTGTACGGCTGTTTCCAGGGAGATCCCCCCCCGCGGTTAATGAGTGGGGTCTTTGTCTGCGCCGCAGGCTTCAGGTTAAACATTTTCATCACCCTTTACTATGCATTCACTTCTTGGCACGGATAACATCTCATCAGACGCCGTGCCTCACTCTCATTTAGAGGAGACAGTGCCAAAGGGAATTTTTTTTAAAGAGTTTATCATATCAGCATTACAGGTGTTAACTTAGGTTCAGCTGACATGGGTTTAAAGGCTCCATGCTCAACGGTTAGAGGGAATTCTTTGCTTAATTTGTGCTTAAATCGTACATAGAGTATATTCCTGTATGTATCTAAAACTTGCACCTGCACTTGCATATAGACATGTATATCTTTTTGACTTCATAACAATACAATACAATACGATACATTATGACACAACACAATACAATATGATACAATAGTGGGGCAGGAATTAGTCTTTAAACCTTAAACCTAGTATTTTAACACTTTCAGTTCCCTCATCTCAGTCAGTTTTGCTGAGTGTGATTTTGGTTGTCAGCCTGAAATAAGGTTTTAACACAAGCTGTGTTTACCCGGAGCAAATGCAATCGCGGCTCGTCGCATATCCGCCATTACATAGCCAATGTGGCGGTGGTTGAGTTGAGTGTAAGAAGTGTCCAGCTGTTATTCTTCAACTTTTGAAACGATTATCTGTTTTATTGTGTTGCACTGTTGGAGTAGCCTGTTTGTTTGTTTGTCTGTTTGTTTGTAGTCTTTATTTAACCAGGTGAAAGCCCCTTGAGATCAAAATATCTCTTTTTCAAGGGTGACCTGCACCGAGAGACCTAAGATTTTCATCTACATAACTCCACTGTAGCTATGTACGAATGACAATAAAAACCTTGAAACTTGATTCGAGAGCATTATGCCATGCTTCGCACCGGGACACACTTATGCACTCAATAGCACATGTAAAGGTCCTTACACACCAAGCCGATTTTCGGCGTTGATAGATGTCGATAGATGTCTGGCCGTCGATGAGCGTCCTGTCGCCCTACTCAGATTGGTGTGTCCCGCCCCGTCGTGTCTTTTCGGCCGCGCCGACACCTTCCGCCGTCGATTCAACATGTTGAATCGGGAGGCTGTCGGTAAAAGGCTGTTGGCAAAATAAATCACTCTGATTGGCTGTTCAGCTTGGCGAACCAGTGCATGAGAAGCGAAACGGAAGTGAGGGACCCAAAAAAACGATTAAGAAGGCAAATCTGAGATTTCATTTAACTCCAGCTCTCGGGAAAGCCCCATGAGCTTCTCGCTGTAGAGTGACAATGGAACACGCTATTTGTTGTTTGTTTATATCACGCAGTCTGTCTTCTTCTCTCAGTGTATCACGCAGTCTGTCTTCCGGTTACCTCTTTTGAATGACGAATACACACTACCGCCGCCTGCTGGTAAGGAGAGTTATTGCCACTCGCATGCGCAGTTCGTATGTGCTACTTGGCCGTCGGCTGAAGTCTTTGCGGTGTGTTCCAGTGCAACTGTTTGCCAAGACGCAGGAAACGTGAGGCGACACAACAGTCGGGTCCCTCGGGACGTGTTCTTTGGTGTCAGATTGGTGTGTAGGGACCTTAAGTATAGATGCACTCAAATCAAGAAACAGCCTAACCTTTCTAAAAAGAAGGTGTGAAAATGCGCTTCTTCCTTCATAAGAAAGAAAGACAGGTTGATTTATGTTGCAGCACTATATGTTTTTGAGGTTTGGGTTGTGACCAAAGGAATGAAACTGCTGATGCAAGCAGCTTTACGTTCTTGACAGGCTCACCTTTGGGATGAAAGTAAAGGGAACCTGCTTCTCCTTTACGTAGAAAGAAGCCAGATGAGATGGTTCAAGAATCTGATTCGGATGCCAACTGTATGCATCCATGTAAAGGTGTTCCAGCATATCCAATATTAAAGATCTCCGGGGTGGAGCCAGGACACGCTCTAGGGCTTTACATCCCATCTGGCCCCAGAAAGATCTGGAAGAAGTGGCGTCCGAGCTAATTTGCTAAACCTAAAGGCACCAAGCTCAAAACATACAAAATAGATCGATGGACATTTGGCAGGCCACTGATTTGAGGTATTTGACACTTAAAATATAAGCTTTTTTCAATGTCAGCGTTTTAAAATACTTCTCACATCGGAAGAACTCTGTATGGCGACATGACATGGCTTTAATTGGCTGTAAAACCTGCACAAATAAGACAAAGACAAACCCTGTTATTATTAAAGCACACGTAAAGAGTGAGATTTATCACTAACCCCTTTAAAATGTTTGCAAAATTGGCCCCTTTTTATGCAAGTAATCTTCATTGAACTCACAAGAAATTGCACTAAAAGTCGCACCTTGTTGAATAATTGCGTCTTCAGAGAACTGATGGTTAGATGAGTGCATTTACACTGACAGACTTGGAGAATAAATCACAAATATGGTTTCTCACGTCACTTTTAAATTCCTTGCCTTAAGGAATGCCTCTGCACCTCGTCGGCTTGGAATTGAAGCTTGCAGTCTAAAATTCTAGATGTGGTTATAGAGAATGACACGCACACGAGTGAATTATGCAAAAGGTAAGTCTCTGTATGGTCTTTTCCATTATAGCCTATTGTCACTTATAATAACTGTTTGTAACAAAAAACCAAGAACCTTTAGTGGACATGAAGTATAATAGAGTTGTGCAGTGATGGCATGTTTTTTGTAAGCATTGCAAGGAATTCCCCCGACAAAAAACAATCGGATTTCCCCAATGGACTTCGGTATATTGCAGAAAATAATTAACACATTTATGACACTTACCATGTTGTGCTCAGCAGGATAATCTCCACTTATTAACACCACTTTGAGATTTTTTAAGGGTAAATGCAATTTGTAGAAGTAAAATCTTATGTTTGGGCTATAAAGGAACTGCAGCACGGTCACATGACTCCACGTCACCACCGCTAAGCTAAAGGAGGCTAATGTTTGGCTATAAAGGAACAACATCCAGGTCACATGACTCCACGTCACCACCGCTAAGCTAAAGGCGGCTAATGTTGGGCTATAGGAACGACATCTCGGTCACATGACTTCACGTTACCACCGCTAAGCTAAAGGAGGCTAATGTTGGGCTATAAAGGAACGACATCCAGGTCACATGACTCCACGTCACCACCGCTAAGCTAAAGGCGGCTAATGTTGGGCTATAGGAACGACATCTCGTCACATGACTTCACGTTACCAACGCTAAGCTAAAGGAAGCTAATATTGGGCTATAAAGGAACACAATCTTGGTCACTTGACTTCACGTCACCACCGCTATGCTAAAGGTGGCTAATGTTGGGCTATAAAGGAACGACATCTCGTCACATGACTTCAAGTTACCAACGCTAAGCTAAAGGAAGCTAATATGTTGGGCTATAAAGGAACGCAATCTCGGTCACATGACTTCGCGTCACCACCGCTAAGCTAAAGGCGGCTAATGTTGGGCTATAAAGGAACGACATCCAGGTCACATGACTTCACGTCACCACCGCTAAGCTAAAGGCGGCTAATGTTGGGCTATAAAGGAACTACAGCACGGTCCCATGACTTCACGTCACCACCGCCAAGCTAAAGGAGGCTAATGTTGGGCTATAAAGGAACGACATCCAGGTCACATGACTTCACGTCACCACCGCTAAGCTAAAGGCGGCTAATATTGGGCTATAAAGGAACGAAATCTCGTCACATGACTTCACGTTACCAACGCTAAGCTAAAGGCGGCTAATGTTGGGCTATAAAGGAACGACATCTCGATCACATGACTTCACGTCACCACCGCTAAGCTAAAGGCGGCTAATGCTGGGTGTGATGACGTCTAGTCGTCTCATTTGGACACTTGTTAGCAACCGCTGTTTTTAAAGTCACCAGTGGGGTATATTCTGATGTATTTTATGTCGTAGAACAAAATATTAAAATCTCTTCAGCTTGTGCTAAGAACAGACCTTATTGTAGGCCTTTAACCACAAACACGTTCAAAAACCATAGGCTTGAGACGAGGGAAATGGTTAGATGGTAAAAAACATTGGGAAAATTGGGTCAGGTTGACAGAATACAGAAGTCACCTTTTAAATTAAAGTGAATTACATTGTAAATGGTTTTGTTGATGTTTGCAGGACACTTCCTGTCTGCTCCGTCAAACCCCAGCAGAGCCCTTAGCACTTCCTGTTTGACCAGGTGTTTAAACTATAACCTTTAAATCAAGCATGCAAACGCTGATTACTGCGTATTTCAGTCAACACCTCTAACAGATGCTTCCCCAAGTTATTTTTTTATTTCACTGTCTATGTATGATCCAGACTCCGCTCTTGAAAATTCAGATGCTGGAGAATATTTTTAGTTATTCATATTTAGTTCACTCGATTTATTCCATTAAACGTTGATTTGAACCTTTTTGAAAAGCCGATAAGCGTTATATTTTCTGCCCTGGTTGGTATTCCGAAGCTGTCTCACTCCAGCTGTCTGACGAAAATTGTGATGAAGCACCTGGAGGCCACGTGTTGAGCTGGAGAAAGTATTTATTAAAGTGACTGTAAGGAATAGATGAGCGAGAAAAAGCCTGTTTCTAAATTCAAATTTCAGGTCCAGGTGCAACGTTTCTCTCCTTTTTCTCCGACTTTTAAAACCCGGCCTCTTGCAGTGTGACAAAATTACCGTGTCAGGTTTTTTTTGTGGTACAATTAGTGTAAACTGTGGGCAGTTTTTACAGCGAGCGCTGGCATGGCCTCACCCTCCTCACCACCGACTGTGTGGGGTCCGCCAGCGGGAAACCCTGCAGAATGAATGGAGGGCTGCAGGTGAGAAAGGAGCTTTTATTTCCTGCGGTGAGAAATCACATGGAGCCGCTCGACTTTCACGGCATTAATAGATTTCTGCTGAGATGTGAGAGGATGCTTGTGCAGTTTCTTGGAACCATATAAAAAAAGAAGCTTTCAGCACATTATCACCAGTCATCTCGAGTTAAAAGCACTTCAGTATTTCTATCTAAAAATGTGTTCAATTGAATAGTAATAAGGGGGTTATTTCTCAGGCTTTAACCGATTTTCTTGAGGTAATAATATCGATATCTGCATCTAAAATTGCAGCTTTCAATCTCATTGGAGTTTTTGTGTGTTTTTGAAGTCATAAAAAGCATTTCTCTGTGGTTTTGTTTCTCTTCGTGGTCACTTCAAGCCCTTTTGTGGTCATTTAGTGACGCTTTGAAGCCATGTTGTGTCTTGCTTAGTGATTTTATATCCATTTGTAGTAATTTGAAGTCCTTCTGTGGTCTTTTTGAGTCAAGTTTTGGTAATTTTGTGCAGCTTCTATCTGTGAGTCTTTGCAGGTGCTTTGTGGTTTTTATGGTTGTTGTTTGTCTTTGTGGTCATTTGAAGTGATGTCGTGGTCCTTTTGAGTGTCTTCGTAGTTATTTTGAGTTCTTTTTTTGTCATTGTGGAGCAATTTCGTGTCCTTTTCCATAAATTCATATAAGTAGACAAATCATTGTGATATCTCCGGAGGTCATGAGCTTTTCTCTTGGAGTTGCGGAGGCGTGGGTGCAGAAAATGATTGCACTCTGGAGGAGGAAGGACATAATGCTGAGCGCGGTTTTGACCTTGGGAGGTTGCTGGCCATCATGAAGGCTTCAAACCAAAAACCAGAAAATAAGAGGCCTATAATACGGCAAAGGACTGTCAATGAGCCGTGTTGTGCGAGTAGAAATAACCCAGTGGGAAAATATAATCAAAGGGCTCTCCGCTCCTTATCCACATTTGACTACATTCAAGTCAAGAAATACATGAGGTAGAAAAAGCCAATAAGAGCTGGAAAAAAGCAGGGGGAACTTTACACAATGGTCACGATTATTATTTCACTTCTCAAATCCTGCTATTTAACAGGACGAGAACAGCTAGATTAAAAAAAAGAAATTATGCTTTTAGAAGCGTTATCAATGAATTAGCTAATGGTTATTGTCATTTCCATTTAATGGTCTTTTCTGTTAAAAACTATTTGCACAGTTTGGTAGGAATGGAGAAAAAAGGGCAGACATTTTTCGTTGCACATTATTTTAAACCAAAACTTCAAAAACAACCTGAAGAAATGTTGTAGAATTTAAAAAAGAATGCATTCGACTAAAAATGTTTCCTAAAACAAAAGAAGTAGTCCAACACTGAGGAAGCAGAGAGTACAGTAAGGGTGTTGTGTTGGATGGGAAGATGCATTGTGCTTTAATTCACGACTTTTACCCAGAACACACTGTGAGTCAAGTTTTAATTCATACCTAAAGGCTTTGTTGTGTCACCATAGCCAAAGCCACGGCCTAACCTTAGCCAAACTTGTTTTAGTTTCCTGAGCATAACCATAGCCGCGCCCCAACCATAAATATAGTTTTTAACTCGCCAAAACTTTAGCCGGCAACAGTTGTACTTAAAATGTCTTAACTGTAAAATGACTGTAAATCATCGGACATTTATAGAAAAAATAAAGGAACAAAACTGGATGGGAGTATGTTAGAAAAATCTCACAGGTCGCCTGCTTGAGTTTCAATATCAGAATACATGTATTTATTTATCCTTGCAAGAATGGAAGTAGTCATTCCTCAAACTCAAACTCCCTTTTCTGCTGAAAAATCACAGGCTTCTGAAAAAAAGAAGGAAACTGAACGGGAATGTGACATTTCTTGCAGTCATTTGAGGAAGTTTTGATCTGCCACCATCTTTTGTGGAGAAAACGTGGCGTCAGTGAAAGTTAACGTCACATTTATTTTCTAAACATGTTTCAATGTGTCCAAATTTGCTTTCTCGGGGACACCAAATCCTCACCTCAGCTAAGAGGTAAAAAAAAGTGATATTTTAAAACTTTTTTTAAACGCAAATTTGATATGCTGACAAAAAACGCCCACATTTACTAATTTGATTCAAAAGGAATTGAATCTAGAGCATAAACCCTGTAGAAGGACCCCATGTCACTTCTGGAGGTCTTTACTCCAGCTTTTCCGTCATTTCTTCCATTCGCTCTCCACGCTACCATGAACACAGTGTGTAGCCGTGGTCCATATCATCTGCCTTCAAGGTTTGTGAGAGTTTGAAGGCCACCCCTGCTATGTCATTAAGTTACTTTCCATATGTAAAACTACACAAAGGGATATTGTTGCAGCTATGGCCCAAGGTGAAGTTTAATCAAAACAATAATGCGTCTGCTCGTCTCCAGACTCTCTGATTGGACACATTTATCACATCTACTGCATTTTCAGGGTTGATGCATTTTCCACGGTTGATTACATGCATAGATTACACATGTCTCACAGGCATACATGTGAGCACACGTGTGTTTAGCTGCAGCTTCTCCTAATTGAAGAACTGATTCAAAACAGGCCAAGTTAGCTGGACTGCTAGCTAGAAAAACGTTTTGCACAGACTTTATCTAGGTGTGGCGGCAGTGATTTCATCCGATAGCCTTTTAAAAATACCTGGATCCTCACAGCAAGACTTCAAAGACCCTCACCTTGTCAATCTCGTGACGTATACGGCTCTCCGCGAACATCAAACGAATGGACTCTGATACATTTATGTGGTTGTAAAAGAGGGTTTTGGGCGGAGCGTAAACTGCCTCACATCTGCGCTTAATCTTAAGTGTGCCGTGTAACGAGAATCACAAGGCCTTTGTTCTCCCCGCGAGGAGAGGGGGAGCCAGGTAGGGGGCCTGACGCTCAGGTAAGCCTCGGGATGTGCCTCACAGCTAATGGGAAACATTATTGGAGGGGCTGAACTGGGGGTCTTAAGGCCCCTTCACACCAAGCCAACATCAAAAACAAGACTACTGTGTTCCCTTCTTCTTGGTTCTCAGTTAAACGCATCGCAGAGACTTCAAACTACGACCAATAATCACAGAACCTAGCAGAAACAGGCAGTAGTTTGCCATTCAGAAGGTATGTCCAATAATCAGTTTATGAAGCTGAAGGAGACTCGGTGCATCACAACTGCACGCCAAAGTACCCTGACCAAGCGTCACTCTTTGACGATCAGGGAGGGAGACTGTGTTGAATAATCAGCTAGGAGTCTCAGGGGCTTTAAATCCCTGTGGCTGGATCATCAGGTCTACATTCTGACTAAAGGTATGAAATCACCAGCACTTTACAGCAAGAAGTGTAGAATACTTTCATAAACACAGCATATATCTAAAGAAACATTCACAGCATGTCTAAACTCTTGCTTTCCTGGTTTTTGAACATCCTAGGACCAGCTTGTCCAGCCTGGTTTTCTAACAATCACATCCCTATGAACTGCATTGTCAATTACTTTGCGAGGTCATCTGTTTTTTTCCCCTGGATTATAGTTCTCTTTTACACAGACGTATCAAAGTCTGTTGAAGTTCACATATTGGTGAGTTTAGGGTGGATGGAGTTGCTGTAAATGTCCCGTATGAAAACTAATAGTCTTAAGTTGACTTTGTTTTAAAGAGGCCCTATTATGACTTTTGGGGTTTTCTTTTTCCTGTAAGGTTATATTGGTTTATTTTCATGTAAAAGGTCTGAAAAGGATCAAATATGTTTGCCTCCATTGTACTCCTTTGTTTACATCTGGAACATAGTGACTTCATTATGTAACACTCGCTCTTCTAGTGGCTAGCGCTCCAACACATTGTAAATGATAAGCTAAGGGGCGGGACATCTCTAAGCAGATTGACCAATCACCACAGAGCTGGCCAGCTAACCAATCAGAGCAGACTGGGCTCTGGTTTCAGACAGAGGGTGAAAAGAGGTGCTGCAGGACAGGCAGTATGAGAGAAACAAAGAGCTTTTTGAACATTAAAGCATGGAGACATGTCCCAGTAGAGAATGAGCAAAATATGTCCTCAAAAATGTCTTCAATGTTATGCTAAAGGCTTCTTGTTTCTTGTCTTTAATGTTGCAAATGGAACTGCTGTGACTCAAAAGCAATTTCTCGCTTGATCTAACAGTAAAATGTTATCCTGTCCTATCGTAACCATACCCCTGGTAATGAATACATCGCTGCACTTGCCGATATGAACAACCAAACCCCTGTGAATGGAGATTGTAATGTCATAGAAAGCCCCCAAAGGCCAGTAGCTGCAATAACCAAACACCACAGGAGGATCCACCGTCAAACCATAGGAGGTGTTTTTATGTTATATAGAGTATTAAAAAAGTCCCGACACAAGCCACATCTCGTCCCCTGGAGATGGACCAGCGGCGCTTCTGCTGCTTCAAAGGATCAGATGCAGATGTGCAGGGATCAGCCTCCAGGAGCTGCGTTACGTTCGACGAAAGCTATTGGTTGTTTGATGGAAATGCCTTAACCCCCAATGGAGCGTTCATTAGCTTTAACTGCCATTACACCTCATAAAGCACGGTTTGATCTCCACTGATCATGTGGAGTGAAGTGGGGGTTGGTACTTTTTTAATTAATTTGATTTCATACTTGTGCTATGCAATGCAATAATGTGAATTACTTGATACGTGCGTGATGAGATTCTCAGACGCCCCATACAGTTTGCTTTTGGTAGGTGTATAATTTGATCTGGGTATAATAAAGTAGAAGAAATTACCTCAAAAGGTTCTTGCATGACTTAATCTATTCGGTGCTGAGGATAAACACCACTCTTCTTCACTTTTAATTGAAGCTTGATTGCGTAATTGGAGAAAACCACCAAGAAACATGCACTAACCTGGTTGCATTACAACACCAATGCAAAAATATGTACCCAGCTTTTCTTTTACCTGTATCTTTGCAGTAAAACCAAATAGAAAAATCACAACTTTTAACAATTTAAGCTGGAAGGATACCATCTCCTGCCATCTTGAATTGTTTCTAAACCCATATTACGTTGATCGTGATTAACATCTACATTTAAGTCAAATGACTGAAAGATTTGAGGAGGTTTCTTGTGAAGCACTTCTTTTGTACTTGAATGTGCTTCCTAAATGCACTTGCCTTGTCTTTTATTGAACACCAGTTCCAATATCACACATTTTTTGCTCTGTTTTTGGTCTCTGTTATCTTACAAAAAAATAGTATTGCTCTTAAGCAGCTAAGTGTTCAACTTTTTTGTATACGTCTGTCCAAAAATGACACATTTGGAGCGATGAAAGCGAACTAAAGCAGTCAAGTTAAAAGTCAGAACACCCAAATGAGCCAGGTTTCGATGCAAATCTAGGATAAAATGTTAACCAAAACTAAAGAAAATGTGTCATGAAGAAATATGCTTCTTTCCATCCACATCCTTTCTGGGATTATGGGTTTTTTAATTGAGATGAGCAGTATCTAGTAACTAAGGACTAACAGTGGCTCTCATAAAAGTGAAGAACTGATGGTAAGTAGGACCTTTTTGTTGGTTTAAAACTTGATGTAAGGAACAACTGAGTGGAAACGTATCAATGGACTTTACAAATACTATTTAGAAAATATCTAGTTTGCATTGACGCTGCAAAGGCCACATTTAGAAACAGACAACATTTTCTGGTATTATTTGCCATGTTGGAACACATTTATTTACATTCAAAGACATCATTGTTTAAGGTTTGCTTTCTGTAATGTATGCTTATTCTCTTAATTTCACTTGTTGCATAATGCATTTTGCATTTTGTCGTATAAGTATACTGTATATTTGTAATACTTCTGTTTACTGTTACGGGCATAGGCGTAAACGTTGGCATGTTGACATGTTGACATGTTAAACTGATGTTCCCATCAGATAAACCAACGAAACCAAATAAACTCAGAGCAATAAGTTTCGGATATAACTTGAAGGACACATTTTGTTCCTGTTTTAACTTGTTGTTAGCACAACTCGTACACAGCAGTCACTATGACCGCCAAAACAATACCACAAATATGCAATCTGGGTGCAGTGAATGTGCCATTATGATTAAAAAAAACTTCACAGTTCACGGCTGTTAAAACAACCTGCGACACAATGACAGGTGCGTGCTTACAGATTTCTTTTTAGCATTTTAACAATGGCAACAAAGGAAGCTAGAGCGTCACTCTTATGTAACTGCATAGGGCCTTTTCTTTTATCACTTACACTGGACGTCTCCCTTGCAAAGAAAGAAGGTGTTAATGTCTTGAGAAAACACACACACACACACACACACACACACACACACACACACACACACACACACACACACACACACACACACACACACACACACACACACACACACACACACACACACACACACACACGTATACATCACTTCAGGGGACATTACATTGACTTACATGCATTTCCTGGAGACTTATCCTAACCTTAAACATAACCAACACATGCCTAACCCTAACCCTTACCCTTACCCTTAACCTAGCCAAGTCTTCACCCTAAAATTAATGATTCCCCTCATGGGGAACTCCATTTTGTCCGGAGGCGAGTCCCCATACGTGACTGTGTAAACAGATTTAGGTCCCCACAAGTATAGTAATCCTAGGATACACACACTCACACACACACACACACACACACACACACACACACACACACACACACCCACACCCACACCCACACACACACACACACACACACACACACACACACACACACACACACACACACACACACACACACACACACACACACACACACACACACACACATATAATAATGGTGTTGACAGGTTAAACTGTGACATTTCAAACCCGCCTTTTGTTAAATGTGATGCATCAGATCTACTTATCTTGTCAGGCTGATTCCAACTATTAGGACGTTGACATTCAGTCTGATTTGCCACGCACCATTTATATTAGCGAGTCCATTTCCACTGCCCTGCCAAACAGGATTTCAGCACTATTGAGAAAATTACCATCATAAGGAGTCCATTACCAGAATAACTCAGAAGAATTTAACACCTAGCTCCATCTCTTCTCTTCACACACACCAACATAACTGGTCTTAATGGTATAATAAGTGTTGAAAGCGAAGACTTTTCCTCACTCAATATGTAACTGACCCTCTGTTATTTACATTTGCAACCCCTCTTACGTTACAGTCTGTGTGCTTGTCAGCATAGAAACTATAGGGCAGCCCCACTGATATGATCACACTGTAAATATTACATTAACTCTCGCTGCTGTTTCCTGGAAATTGCCCTGTATGTGCGTTGAGTTTGTGACCCGTTCCCTCCGTAGTCCACGGCTCTAAATCAGCCTCATGTCATAACACTGAAGGAGGTGATTACGAGTCGTGCTACGAGCATGATGGGAAACATTACCGCCTGAAAACACATGGTTCTCGTACTGGTTGTTTAAATAAAAAAGGCTGTCTGATATATGAGTCATTAACATGTCGCTTTGCAGGAGAAATACCAATGAGATAAGGCAAAGTACATAGAAAAAGGAAACAATCACACATATTTGTTTAATGACAAGGCATCCAATCATGTTAAAGTTCGTGTCCTCACTCTGCAGAGCTTGATAAAGAGAGCTGTAGACCCGACACTACTTTCTTGCTACCCGCTGTTCTATTAACTTACGTTAGCTCACTTTAGCTTCCAACAACTTCTCGTTTTAAACGTCACAAGAAATTGTTTAATGCCAGAGGATTCAAATATTGAGGGAAACGATTGTATATTATCATATAATATGAGTACGAAACAGAACATGTACATGATATGTCCCCTTTAAAGCAAGCTGCCGTGAGCTGTTGCCCCCCAAACCTTTTGATGGTTTAATTTGAACAAAAAGGGCTTGTTGTTTCATAATTAATACGCTTAATGAGTTACAAAATCCTATATTATATGAGCTCCGGAAACCCCTCGTTGCTTCCCTTGGTGCTTGCTTCATTATTCTATAAAACCAATGTGTTGACAATTACACATTTTAACAAGGACGCACAATCTTTCATAAAGGTAGCTTCTTAATTTTGCTCTCAAGGTGCACCAGCTTGATGCATTTACCTTTCAAATGTGCAACACTTTCTTCCGGTGGAGCGTGGCCCTGGACCCCCCAAGAGGGTCTGAGGTCCCCCCCCATAAAACTCTCATAAATTCCTAAGGGAAACACTGTACATATACAGTGTGCAATAAATGAGCTTGCTAGTAAAAATGCCCCTCTCAGGTGCTATTAAATAAAAAATGGTCCTGCCATACATCGATAATTGCACCCTTTTAAAGTAATCTAATTAATTTTTCAAGGAGTTCTGATTACACAAACACTAGTCTAAAATCTGATATCTACACACATTAGGAATATGTCATGGCCTTATGTTGTGACAATTAGCAAGTGAAGGTCTGAGGCTTGTGGGAAATGGTGTGACTTAAAGGCCTTTAAATTCATATTAAATAAACGAGACACATGTGAACTACATTATGTTCTTATTTTCAGCTGTAATTTGCATTATTGCTAAATTCCTGTGTTATTTTTGAATCTCAAGAGGGGCTGGTTTCACTTGTTGCTTCATTAGTAAAAGCAAGGGTAAAGTTTATGAATATTTCGCTTTCACACAGTCTGCAACATACTATAATCATAAATAAAGTTATTTAAACGTTCCCATATTAATGAACAGTCCAAATAATGAAACAGGTTTTGCCCTTAGATGCGGTGAAGCCTTTTGAATTACTGTAATAATTGTATAAAAGAACAACCTGGGTTAAACACAGCGATATTTAGATTGAGACATACTGACAGATCCTGAGTTATATCTTATCAGATAAAAAATATTTAAGCTTTGAGATTTCAAACGCTTTTTTTGCACGACAGTCCTCCGGGGGCTGACATATTTCAATAATTGGGACACAGTAGGGAACATTTTGATTTGTTTTTTGCGCACCTTACGTCAGGAGCGACAGGTGAGTCACCGTCACATGACTTAAAATGCAAATGACGAACATATTTGTGTTGTTTTGCAGGTTGTTATTCTGCACATGACTCACTTCCACTCTCCATATAGGCTTCTCTCAATGACCTTTACAAAAGAAACACACTCTTCTTTTCTAAATTGAACAATGACGCACGGTGCAGTATAATATGATCAGCCTGACATATGAGGCAGTCTCATTCCCCCGCGGTCAGAAGATAATCCCTGATATCTTTAAAACAGGTATATCTCTGTAAAACACGACATCCACGGATAAATGTCCCTCCATTTGGACCTTTAGTTTTAAGTTATCATTACATCATATTTCTCTTTGAAAAACACTAATCAGGCCTTCGAAAGCTCCTTCCATTACTCCTCTGATTTTCTGTTCTGATTCAAAGCTTTAGTAGATGTAAGCGATTTAACCCCTTGTGGAAAAAACACCTGTTTTTCAAATGCTATGAAGAACTTCTTATGATTTCCTGGATGGTTGGACGGAAAAATACAGTCCCTCAAAAGATCAATCACAAGCCAAAAAAGACTTTCCAAATCAGTGAGGTTTGACATATTGTAGAAACAGATGTCAGGGTAATTTTTTGGGGACATATTTGACCTGCTGACAGAAGAAATCGTGCTATTTATTGACCAATGTTGGTCTTTTGTTTGGTTGAATGAGTCTGCCATGACATTTCATACAGATATCCATGGCGTTTATTCGTCTTTTTTGCACAGCAGGAATAATCCTAACTGATTGAATAGACCTGGAAGCAGCTAATCCATGATAAGAGTTGGTTTGAGTTCTCTTAATGATAATCTAAGTTGTAAAAACCTAAAACAACGGTCTTTGTAAAATTAAAACGACTTCCAGTGGTATTTTTAAGACCCAACAACTAATCTGTAGCGTTTTGTAATCAATCATTCCTCCAGGAGTCAAAAGTCCTTTTGCAACTCCAAGGCCTTTTGCTAAAATGCGTGGGAACAGTTCATGTACTCTTATCCAAACAACAGCTCAAACCAAACTTGTTTTTGTTCAGGAAGAAGTTAGAACCAAATTAGGAAATGTGCTTCCATGCTTCCTCCCTTATCTCCTTTAGCCTAGTGTACATTGTAAAATCCCTTAAGGCCCAGACACAACAAACAGACATCAAACAAGTCGTTTAGAGCAGAATATGTAAAAGATTACGTAAGTTCTGCTACTGCGTGATAGGAATATATTAAAACAATTGTATTTCACTTAAGTCGCTATATCTATTAATTTATTAATTGTATTTATGCCATATTTATTGTATTTTATTTCCCTTTAGTCTCCATTAAAATGTATTAATCAAATGTATTTAGTCGCTATGACTTCTTATTTGTAAATTAACCTTAGGCAATATTTTAGTTTTTTATTTTACTTAAGTTGCTACTGCAATTAATATAATAATTGAATGCATGGCATATTTAATGGCTTTTATTTCACTTTAGTCACTATTTGTTTCTCTCCTTTGTTTGTTTATTAAATGTGTTGAATAAATAATATAACAAATATATATTTTACATAAAAAAACTGAAATGAATGTATCCTTTGTTAAAAAACAAGTCACATTTGTTTGTTATACTGTACAGTAGGCTGAATGGACTACTTGTAGCCTACATACAAGTATTTTAAAACAGACTTAACTTTCCTGCTGTGTTTACACAAACAAGCTCCAAACACACTTTAAATAGCTCTACTAGACTATGCAACCATCCTCAGTGCATAGTTAAAGAGAACTGCACCCCTTAACTAGTAATTACCATATTTCCTAAACTCCTTGAACCTATCATCTGACGCATGGGAAGAATGTGTGTGTGCTCGAATGTGTGTGTGTAGGCTGACTGTAGTCTTCTAGAAGCCTTCAATACATCTATGAGCAGCCAATAGGAAGGCTCCTGTGGATCCGAGCTGGGTAAAAAGCCGGTGTGTGTTCACAGAGAGAGTCAGTGCAAAGGGAGCAGACACACACACACACCCACCCCCACACACACACCCACACACACACACATACACACAAACACGGACACGGACACACACACGGACACACACTTGCAAACTCAACAGAACTCACTGGAAGTTTGGAGATGTCCGAGAATCCACAAAACTCTCACATCACTTTTGGAGGTCTTTGAAAACACAAGAGGAGTTTTTATTTCCCAGCTTTACGCGCAGTTTATCCTCACATCACCGGATCATCATTAGGGGGGGATTGTCTTTTATTCTCTTTTATACACTCTGTGGAGCTCCCGTTATTCCTGTACCATGTCCTCCGGTGATTCCTCCGGTGATTCCTCTGGTGATGCCCCGGAGCTGAATCCGAGGGTCAGCGTGCTGTCCTGGGATCAGGTGCGGCGGTTGGACTCCATCCTGGGGGAGAGCATCCCGATCCACGGTCGCGGGAACTTCCCCACTCTGTCCGTGCAGCCCCGGCACATCGTCCAGGTGAGACCTCCAGCAAATACAAAATATGGTTGTCACTAGTGGCTGACTGGGGTATAACATGACTTTTTGGATAACCAATACGTTTAATATAACAAATATAAAATAAAGTCTCAAGGTTGTCACTTTTGGTGGAGTAGGGGAATAAAACGTGTCTTTTTTTTTGCAAGAAGTAACCCTTTAAGTTAATTCAGCCCTAAAATGTATCATACACTTCTTGTGATACTCCCTGGATGAACTTGTAATATAATGCTGGATTCAGTATACAGTCAGAATATGTGATATTCAAACAATAATAGGTGTGATATAAGTTTATTTGAACACATATAAGATATGGTTGTAGGGGAATGAAAACTGGGAAGAACATGTTTTATTTTTGCAATAAATAATGCACTTTTCTTAGTTTTATGTAGTTAATGTAGTGTATAATTACCTTTAGCTTCCCCATAACAGGTTTATAATCACAAATATAAAATATGGTTGTCATAAGTTGGTCTAGTGAGGGAGTAGGCAGGGGAATAAAAACGTATAGGGAAACGTGACCTTTTGGGAAAGAAATAACCCCACTTTTATTAGTTTTCTAAACTAACTGTACTTGTTTTTATCACTTCCAGCTGCCTCATAATACGTTTATTATAACAACTATCAGAATTAGGTTTATTGCCAAGTAGGTTATCACATAAGAGGAATTTGCCTTGGTTTACATCATATTACGTTTAATATAACACATATCAAATATGGATGTCACCAGTGGTTGAGTAAGGGAATAAAAACTGAGCCATAAAATAAAAAAATTGGCAAGAAAAAAATGCACATTTATTAAATCAGCCCTTCTCTACTCTTCTCCCACTATGCCAAGAGATATAAGATTGTAATATAATGCTGGATTTAGTAGACTATATTATATTTCTTTCTATTTTTCCTTGCATACCAAAGTTTAATTTTGAGTGTAAATGTGTGTTATGATATTAGATACTATACAAAACGTGATTTTGCTTGACTTCTAGAAAACAATTGTATTACATGTATACATGAAAAACTCCAGTAAATCCACTTGTTGCTCTATAATAATTAACACCCTCTTGCGTCTCCCTTTTGTATTGACATATATATTTCCATTTTCTTTTTTACATTTGTGAATTAGTGGCAGAGTTTATTAAAATATATTTAATCCATTAGACATGAAAGTGGGGATGATCTAACACCATGACTGCTCTTTTCCACTAGCTCACTAACTAATGCTCCTGAGGTCATTTTTCTATTCACAGCTGGAGTGAAAATGAGCGAGGGATAATGACAGTATGAAACATTAAGGAACATACTGGCTTTTACTGGACATTTACATGTATTTTCCTGTAATCCAGGTTCACATTTCACCACAATGATTCATACTTTCTGTGGGGAGGACAGACCCTCACACACAAAACATTTCAAGGACGTCTATAATTAAAGGGGCCCCCTATCATCAAGCTAATGTCTTTCCTTAAGCCCAAAAGACCCCAAAGATTTTTTACATTTCCTGTCATAAACCAGTTTGCAGTCCTAAGCGCTTACATTGCAGCATGTTGAATGAGGCTTTCATTTAAATCCAAAGACACACATTAAGGTAATCCAACATTTGTTTTCTGCACAGCCTGGGGATTAAAAACTTAAGAAAGCATGTTTCTTGTTTGAATTAGTTGATATAATTACGTGTGATATATTGATTGAAATTGAGCAAACTACAATAACCTAGTCAGTTTCAGCATGATTGTAGCTGCCTTCATAATGATTCACCCTCCGTCTGAAACCAGAGCCCAGTCTGCTCTGATCGGTTTGCTGGCCCTCTCTGTTGTGATTGGCCAACCGCTTAGAGATGTCCCGCCCCAGCCTATCACGTACAACATGTTGGAGCGCTAGCCAATAGAAGCTCAAGTGTTACGTAGTGATGTCACAAACCTATATAACACACTACAGGAGAGGGGAATCCCAAAAAGCAGAATAGGGCCTCTTTAATAATTTAGATTTCGATTATTCAATCCTTATGAACGCACAATACAAATCTAAAATGTAATTCAAATATGTATATAAAAATAAGAAGTTAAAGTCAAATATAGTGCATTTGCTAATAAGAGAAGGCTGTAGGTAAACGAAAAATTGTAGCACAACAAAATGCGTAATCACAAGGCACCTGTACATATAAAATAATCTTAAAAAGTCTGCAGTGCATCACAATGCATAGGTTTCTTTTTTTTGACAGACTCGAAAGCAGACGGCATGTTATCTGTCATGGAGTTTGTCAGGCTGCTTTCAAACCTCTGCACGTTGATTTTCATACCATATGGGCCATGAGGGGAAACCGATGGCTGCCTGTGAGGAAGGAAAAACACATTCACTGATCCTAACCTCTATGATATGTTTTGGAAAATGGTTGACAGTAATGTGAGGCATTCTTGATTCACGCTTAAACATGCGAAACCACCAGTCTGCGCTTTTATAATGTCTTTTTATTTTCAGCCAACGCAGCAGACAGAGCCGTCTGTACCTGAGAGGCTCCTTTTGTCACAAACTGGGGGGAAGGTGACCGAGGGAACACACACACACACACACACACACACACACACACACACACACACACACACACACACACACACACACACACACACACACACACACACACACACACACACACACACACACACACACACACACACACACACACACACACACACACACACACACACACACTAAACAGTGGGTTTGTCTGAGAGCCACATTTAAATAACATCTGTTTGTGGTCTGCATGTGAGTGAGCCACGGGAGCAGTGGAGGAGACTTTTACTGTTACTGACACCTCTGTACTCTCCATTTAATGTCAAAAAGTCACAGCAGCGATGGAGGAAGTACTAAGATTTACCCAAGTAGTAATACCATAGTGTAGAACTACTCAAATACTCATCAAACAAGTTACTTTACTCATAGTCGTAAAGCCACATTGTAGAAAAACATTTTGAAATGGATCTTGAGTAATTATTCATTCTTCTTCCACCACATGATGACAAACGCAGATGCCTGGTGAGTGTGTGTGTGTGTGTGTGTGTGTGTGTGTGTGTGTGTGTGTGTGTGTGTGTGTGTGTGTGTGTGTGTGTGTTACGTCACCTGTTCAGTGGGTTTGTGTGTGTGGGATGAGATATGGAGGCCACCAGGAGGGGTCGTCTCTAATTCCTCCTCTGCAGGCTATCACATTCAAACTAAATTGTTTTAGCTACTGGAAGAAAGTTCTCCACTTTCCCGGTGGACGGCGGAGATTTGAGTCAGAATGGTGGACCAGTGCCTGTAATAACACGGAGGGTCAGGTTGACGGCCTATCACTGTGGAAAGTGAGGAGACTGTAAACCAACTCCTCACTGCTCTATTGTTGAGACTGAACATGAAGACACCACATGCTCCCAAAGCTTCCCCGAGGAGCTAATGTTCAGTTTAGACTGCTGGGTAGTAAAACAAAAATATTTGGTAGTTTGATCGCAAGTTATCATTTTTGCACATTTGAATGCTTCTCATAAATTAAACAGTGTAGGCGGAACTGATGGAATCTCTTTGGCTGGTTGGACCATTGATGAAGTGGGATCATTTTTAATTGCAAAATTGCTTATCGCCGCTCATACTTTAGCACATTTTTAAAATACTAACAATTCAGGAAA
Source organism: Notothenia rossii (assembly GCF_949606895.1). Taxonomy (NCBI): domain Eukaryota; kingdom Metazoa; phylum Chordata; class Actinopteri; order Perciformes; family Nototheniidae; genus Notothenia; species Notothenia rossii. The sequence goes on along the minus strand of NC_136908.1, from coordinate 7,001,162 downwards.
CCAAGTGAATTTTTCTTTGGGATTTTTGTGGATCAGCACTAGTGGTTTAGTTTAAGGCTGGATCATTGAACCGATAGAACTTCGATTGGCTAATTGTTGTGTACATCCGTTTTTTTTGGTGATTTTGGGTGTACAGTATATACATCGCCAAATCCTAGTGAGTTTAGTTATGAAACCTTAACCCAATGGGTATTTATGATCTATTTATATGGTTAATATATGAAATGCATAAGACCAATACAACATTACATTTAAATGGTTCAGTATGGCTACATCCTTACACCAAGTTTCATTAAAATTAGGCCAGTAGTTTTTTCCTGCTGCCAAACAAACAAACCAACCAACCAACCAACCATCCAACCATCCAAGCAGAAATAGACATAAGTTCCTTGGAGGAGGTAATTAGACGTCAGTACGTAAATTAGAGGGAGTTGACCTCAGCATTAAACGTTTGGGCTGTGTGCAAGTTGAATTTTGTAGGATAAAATCTACAGTTACAGACACAGATTTTACTCCACTGTACTTCCCAATGTGTGATATAGTTAAAAGTTATTTTCATTTTGGCTGCATGGGCGTAAAGCAAGATAGTGAATAGCTTGTTTTTACTATTTAAACACAAGGCGCTATCACAGTTACAGGAAATAAGGATGACTTTTCATACCATAGCTTTCACTGCCAAAGGTTTTTATCTTACACGGCTGGCTCCAGGATCTAATACGACTAATTTAAAGACATTCAAATATCTGTGAACCCTTGAAGCAGATCCTTCGCTGAAAACCTCCATCACATAGAGGTAACAGCATCACGTTTCAGCCTCACTCTGGTCTGAGAAAAAAGGGGAAGTTACCTCCACATTGTGAGACTTTTTGACATTTAATCAGTATGGCTGAATGATTGACACATTTTAATGATATTAAGATATTTGTAAAAACATGTTACTCATCTATTTTAACCGTATCATATTACCATTGGAACTGCAACTAGTCAAACTTACAAACTTACCATTTTTCTTTTTGTATTACTTTTAATATAGTATATTTTAATATTGGTTAATATTGTCTGCTTATCTGTATTATTGTGTTTCATTGTTGGAGAAGCCTGTAGACCTACGATTTTCAATGACGTAATTAATCTGTAGCTATGTTAGTTTGACAATAAAGAATCTTGAACTTTGAATATTGATGTGTCAGCTTTGAATTATAACAAGTCAAAGCTGAACTATAGATCTTTTTATTATCCGTAATTCAGTTTGAATTAAAGTCAATGGTCGAAGTTGGGTAGTCATTTATTTACAGATATCTACGATGGACATTTACACTCTTGAGAAAGAAATAGTCCACATGACCTTATGGATATGTGGACTTGGAATAATGAAACCCATAATTTTATTATTTAGAGAAAATGTTGTTACAGAAATCCACTATGAAGATTAACACTCTAAAATAATTAATTGTTGATATACATATTTAACATCTTGACTAATGAGAGATTAATTTTAGATATCTTTTACAAGAAGTGTGATGATAAATAATGCATATGCGGACTTTGAGTCATAACACATCAACATTGGTTCATAGTATAGTTATCTGTAATTCAGTTTGAATAGAAGTCAACGGTAACAGTTGAGAAATTCAAGCTACATTGATCCACAATGATGAATATTTCCACCTGTAGGAATGGATTTTCGACATCTTTAATTATGACTGTGATAAGTCAAAATTAAAATGTGATTATGTCGGTTTGGACTTATAACTACTCCTAAGCCCTTGATAGCTACAATTGCTATTAACGCTACCAATTAAATGACTAGAACTTCCCATATAACCCATTAGAATTTAAGGAGGCTTTTTAAATCTGAAAAAAACCCACTGTCTGCCTGCAGAGCTCCTGTATGAGTGGCTGGCTCTGGTTAGTTTAGTTATAAAAAGACAGCTCAGGGACTCATAATTCCGTATTCTCCGTCTCTGTGTCCTTGGCGGAAGGATCTTCTGACTCACTGAGAGCTCTTACTGGCGTCCGATGAGTCTTTGGGCTGGTAAATGGCTGGGTCAAACTGCCATAATAAAAACACATCCAGGCCGCAGCTTAAATGAACTACTCAAGGAAACTATTGAGAGTGGAGAAGGAAAGTGGACAGACTGCTATGTGTCGCCAAGGCGTTGTCAACACCAGACAGTCTGGTGTGTTTGCGGCTCATTTTACAAGATTTCTTTGACTAAAACGTCAGCGGAAGTGTCCCCCCCTTCAGCCCGGCTCGCCAGGTGCTGCTGCGTGATGTGGGAAATGAACCGGCCTGTTTAATGAGTGCTGAAGGATGGGGGATGTCAGCTGGGTTTCCCCATACTCCCCTTTAAGAGACCCCCAGATGGGCAGATTATGGCGTGCCGTTAACTCAGACCAACTGTTTTAAGTGTGAGGTCAGACCAAATACTGCTGTGAGTATATCCCTTGCTGCATAGGCGAAAAACAATCTGCCTTTCTGCACTTTTGTCCAGCTAAACTCACATTTTTTCATTGGATTTGGAGTTCATTTGCACTTAAGTCCTTTTCTTTTCTATCAAAACTGTAGAATATTATTTGTATATTTTGGTAAATACACACATTTGCTTGTGAGATGAGAAGATTGAAACTCAGTTAATGTTTTTTTGTGTTAAGTAAAGGACAGGAATAGGGTGTTTTGGCCTAGCCTGTGTTAGCATACACATTGTAGGGTAAGCAGCTAGCATGGCTTAGTTTAAATGAGAACATATGCCTTCCAACACCTGTTAAGTTGTCTTTTGCAGCATTTCCAGCTAACGTGAGCTAGCGTTCAGTTAGCACAGTTTCTCTGCAGGCACTCCTTTCAGCACATCATTTATTCTAAATCCACATTTATGCTTGTGTTTGGATTACATGAGATGGTGTTGATGTGAGCTTTGCAGTAAGTGCTACAAGTGCACAGTTGAACTTCCTCTAACAGTGTAACCTCACCTTGGAGACACTTGGCTTTTACCCACAATGAAACAATGAGGAAATGTAAGAGATTAAAAAAGTTGAGGTGAGGCGGAAAATATTTGTGACATAAAATAATAACTTCCTTGTCTTACTTCTTTTATTCTACCTACATTTCTTATGGCTTAAGTTTGTAAGTCAAGAGCTGGAAACAACAAAATATACCAGACAATCTCAGAGTGTTTTATGAAAACATCATTTTAGTGTTGCATTACAATTGGCACAAGGCTTTCCCTTTGTAGCGGCCAACTATTGAAGCGCTATTAAAAAGGGATTTGTCGGATTAAGTTTACACCTTGCATTTTCAAATCTTAGGGTCTAAAATACATTCTAATAGGATTACCCTGCTGAGTGCATTGATAGCTGGAAGCACAATAACATATCCCTATGGCTAAGTAAGAGTTTCATAATCCCACAGCTGTGCTTTGGATTTCTTTCAGATATGTTTTTCTCCTCTTGGTGTCTTATGAATGCGACAGACAGGAAGCATAAACATTTCAGCTGTCTGTAGCTCAAACGTTTTTTCCAAGCATTGCATCAGTGCATCGTAGAGTGTGTTCCCATAACGTGTTAAACCTTTGCCAAAGAGTGTTTATGTTACAGCAAATGCATCACCTTGTCTCAATTTTGTCAAAGGGCACACGTTTAAAAGCTCACAGCTGAAATGTTATTTCTTTATGTTTAAAGTCTCCTGCAGCAGACAAGCACTGACTTGCAGCTTTCCACAGCTTATCTCTGTCATGCTGATGTTGCTTTTACCTCATATGCAGAGATAAGTGCGCTAAATCAGATATGCAACTCTTTTGTGGTGTGTAGGGAATTGTCACTCAAGGATTAGCTATGGTTAATTACCTCATACTCACCCTGACAGCCTTTAAGTAGATGCTTTGCTATCAAACTGTCTGAAAGCAAGATACTGAAAGCCTGCCGGGAATCATTCACTCGCTCCTACGGACAGCGTTTTTACAGATAAATAGTTTCTCTTTTCTAAACACGAGTGTAAATACTTCCTTATACATATTTATTGATAACACACTTTTGAAATTGTAACTTCATTTAGTTTTTTAGATCTTTAATGTTCTCTTTCGTTTGTTCTACCAGCACATTTCAGGAATTACATTTCCTCGAAAGTGTATTGACTTGAACTTTCACAGTAAAGTAAGCAGTGTGTTCATGACTCATAAGGGGGAGGCGTGTGGGGTTAGTGCGTTGGTGTTGGGATCAGGGGGGCACAGGTTCAAACCCCACTGCAATCAGCATGTTGTTGAGTCCCTGACACACTTCACCCCAAATTGCTCCTGTGGGGATTGTCCAGAGTATCAAGTATGTAAGTTGCTTTGGATAAAAGCGTCTAACGAGTGACATGTAATGTAATCATTCTGCTTTCATTAAATCGGATTGATCCCCCCTCAGGGTTTGTTATGATAAAACGACAGCACCTGGGATCTTTTTTATTTGGAGCAGCAAGGAGAAAGCGCCTCTCTTTGCGTGTACATACTCGTATGTTCTGTCAGCTACTTGTGATTCTTGTCTTTTTATGGATATCCATAGCTGAGTTTCCCCCCTCTGTCTGTGTTTCAGGTGGTCAGGGCTCGATTGGAGGAGCGAGGCGTTGGGGTTCGTGACGTTAAGCTGAACGGCTCAGCAGCCAGCCACGTGCTGCACGAGGACAACGGCCTCGGCTACAAAGACCTGGACCTGATCTTTGGCCTGAAGCTGACTGATGACAAAACCTTCCGGGTGGTGAAGGACGTGGTGCTTGACTGCCTGGTGGATTTCTTGCCAGAAGGCGTGTGCAGGGAGCGGATCACAGCCCTCGCCCTGAAGGAAGCTTACGTGCAGAAACTGGTGAAAGTTTGCAACGACACGGACCGCTGGAGCCTCATCTCGCTGTCCAACAACTCCGGCAAGAACGTGGAGCTGAAGTTCGTGGACTCCCTGAGAAGGCAGTTTGAATTCAGCGTCGACTCCTTCCAGATCACGTTGGACTCGCTGCTGCTCTTCGACCGCTGCTCGGAGACGGCCATGTCCGAGACCTTCCACCCGACGGTGCAGGGCGAGAGCATGTACGGAGACTTTGATGAGGCTCTGGGTCACCTTTACTCCAGGACTATTGCCACCCGCAGCCCAGAAGAGATCCGGGGCGGCGGCCTGCTGAAGTACTGCCACCTGCTGACGCGTGGCTTCAGACCGGACTCCGAGACTCAGATGAAACAGATGCAGCGCTACATGTGCTCACGCTTCTTCATCGACTTCCCAGACATATGCGTGCAGCAGAGGAAACTGGAGGGCTATCTGCAGAACCACTTCGTCGGCATGGAGCACAAGCGCTACGAGTGCCTGGTGACGCTGCGGCGCGTGGTGGACGAGAGCACCGTGTGTCTGATGGGCCACGAGCGCCGACAGACGCTGGCACTCATTTCGGCGCTGGCTTTGCGTGTAATGGCCGAACAGATAGCAATCCCCGCTCTGTCCAACATCACCTGCTACTACCAGCCTGCCCCCTATGTCAGAGACGTCAACTTCAGCAATTATTACGTGGCACAGGTCCAGTCACCCATGCTTACGTGCAACTCTTATCGAACATGGCTTCCTTGCAATTGAGCTATGACTTTTAGGATGTGATTCAAGCAAGCTTCCCATTTTAACTTTACATTGATGTACGCAGAGCATTCACACGAGTGCTCTGTGCCTCATTAGCAATGTGGCTATTTTTGGTTGCGGGCCCATCATGGACAAAAAGGAATTCATTTACTTTTTGTTTGCCAAATATGATTTCAAAACTATTCCACTAAGTTATGTTGATTCACACTCCTGTTAAACATTTGGATTCTAATTCGAGCCATTACCATTGTTATTCTGTTATCTTTTCATAACCATGGTGTAAAAAAATATGAAGGGCTGTTTGTTCTGTGACGGAGGAACTTTGCCAGTTCTGTTTGCTGTCTGATAGAGACTTGCATTGGGTCTTTTAATTAAATGTATATAATTTTTAAGAAACCAGAAAGCTGTTTTTGTTCTGTCTGTGGTTTCAGCTGACCTGATTGAAAGGGAAAGGACCAAAGAAATATTTTTCTTGTGTAGCATGACAAACGTGGATCCAAGTGCCTGAAACTGACCAACTGTCTTTATTGTATTTTGCTCTGTAAGAACTGTTTTTGAAACTTTTTTCATGCAGGTTATTTTACATTTATATATCCAGGGTCAGGGTATTTGTTTTTAAATCATTAAAAAAAAATCTAAAATGGAAAGATGTTGTTCATTGGTCTTTCTTTGAGCCTTTCTAAGAACTTCACAGAGGGAATATAAGGACAAACTGTCTAACTATGCACCAGTTGACTCAAACTTGATGTGTCTCACGAAAGCACTTTCTATCTCTATTCTCGGCGTCTCGTTTTCTGTTTCTAAAGATCTCCCTTCGTCTATCTTTCACTATCTGTCTTGATCGCACACATCTCCTCAGTGTGTTGTCTGTTCTCTATCAGCCAGGCGCTCAAGGCCTTGACACAAACACTCACTTGTTCAAGCTCTGTATCGCCCCCCCTTTTCCCAGAAATGGAATCCCCTGAGCCCCCAGCCTATACATTAGCCATTTCCTTCCACTTGTGCATCCGACAAGGGGTTTCCTTGGCCTCGAGAAAGGGGAGCTCGCTGTTGCTTGTCTTGGATGAGTTGAGCTCAGGGGGGCAGCTGCGCAAATGTAATGGTGCATTCCAGAAATTCACTTCCTGGATGACTAAAGCTCAGTATTTCATCCTCCTCACGTTAAGACATTTTGTCTTAATTACTTTTGCATGAGGGACTACTTCTTGAAATTTAGTAGAGCATGAAATGGCACACCTGCTCACTTTAGCTTTCAGTGGAGTATTCCCAACGCTGGAACACATTAGCTAAGCTCTCGCTGATTTCTTCATAAAAGTTCATTTGGAAGGAAAGCATCTGTCAAAGTAATTAAAGGCGAGAAATAATGTTCCTCCCTGGACTAGCTGTCAGACTTGTCTCCAGGCTGCTACAGAAACACTGAAGGATAAATAGGATGGCCCGGGGGGGGGAAACACAAATTAAAGTCACGAGTCAGAACTTGTCTTTAACAACTCAGTGATTTCTGCGCCTGGTGGCCAGACCTTAAGAATCAACCAGAGAGCTATGATATCAATTATACAGGAAGTTGGTAATGTTTTGAATGTTAGAAGATTATCTCCATGAAACTTTTCTTAAAGTCTTTAGCCATGCTAGCGTTCTTTATTCTAGTTCTAGGATTAAAGGAAGGACTTTTGTACGGACATTCATGATCCCTATAAGATGAACCCAAATAGTTAAAATGTTTACTTATCCATTTAAATATGTTACATATTATTATACATCTTCTACATGATGTATGTGCTCACAATTTGGCACGAATATTCATAATAAATCCTAAATAATCACAATGAAGGTGGTGATCCCCCCACCATGAGGTTGATATTTGTAATTCTGAGTGAAATATCTCAACTATTTGAAGGATTGTTATTATATTTGGCACAGATATAAATGCCCCATAGGAACACATTTATAAAAATCGAATGAGCGCCATTATGGTGTCAAAAGGGTGTTTAAGGACCATAAACCTGCACTTTGTGTTAGCAGGGTAGCATTGCAAACTAATACCTCATTCACACCAACGCAACTCCGGTTCAAGCTCCGAGCTAGAGCTTTTCAGGTTCAGAACCGGTTCTTCGGTTTGGCTCTTTTCACACTGCCCAGAGTCTGACTGGTGCGTCATCGTTTGCGTCACGACGTAACCGTTTGCGTGCCTGCTTCATAAAGCCAAACCGCGCGGAAACCCCTCACAGCTCACACAGACAACAACAACAATGGCCAATGTGCTCCAGCTTCCTCTGTACCTCTTCAGAAGACCAGATTCCCAGTAGGTAGCTGGTCTCTTCAGTGGACCACTGCTGCTTGTTAAGTTTCTCCATCGTTGTGTACATGTATGCGGTGCTTTTGCTCTAGCCGGACAATTTTTTGGTGCTTGAAAATAACCGGATTCCGGAGCTAAGAGGCTGCTCCGCTGCGGTGTGAACAGAAAACCCGGTGCTTTTCAAGCTCCAGCTCCGAACCGTCCCTGAAACACCGTTGGTGTGCATGAGATATGAGACCATTACATATTAATCCATTGAGGTTGGGAGCATGCTAGCAAGCTTACATTACCATTCAGCTCTTTTGCTTCTGTACGGCCACACAGAACCGTTAGTTTTTACTCTGAAAAGTTATCACGGAAACATTCTGTTTAGGATTGTAAAGCAAAATACCTTGATGGCGGCTTCACAAGACAAAGGTTAATTTATTTTTACACTAAGACAGTACCACCAAGAGGTGTTTTCTAAATCATGCAACTTAGATTTAAGGCATGGTTGCAGGGTTTTTCCTGGACAAATACCACAGATAAATCTGCATCTGTGGTTCAAACTGTTCCACCGTGTGCACCGGCTCTCAGCAGCTTGAGCTCCTCACCCCCGTCCTCCCTCCTACGTGGGTGGGCCATGCTGAGGTTCAACATCCATCCCAGACGCTTTGGAGCTCAAAAGGTCCCCGGTATCACTTTTTCCCTTCAAGCAATCTCTGTCTGGCGATTGCAGTGTGAATGTTGTTTAGGGACATGTTAGCTTTGCATGCCGGCTGATTAGATAGGAATGTCTTCTTTAGTTGTGAGTGTGACAGATCCCACCTGGGGGATAAAGGGAAGGGTCAGGATGTGCTTAGAGCCAAAAGCGGTCTCCAGTGTAACAAGCGTTTCACTTCTGTCAGCTCTCAGCTCACTATCTGGGTATATTGGCTGCCTTGGGAGATTGTTATAGAAAAAAAACCCAGATGAGATGCTTTGGGCGGCTGAGTCCTCTCAAACAAAAGTGTACGCAGTCGACTTTAAAGGTCCCCTATGATACTGTTTTTCATCAATATATTATAGGTCTCAGATATATACAAAACGTGTCTCTGAAGTGTTTGGCTCCAAACACCAAACAGATCATTGCAGCATTACCCATAATCCCCTCTGTTTCAGCCCTGTTTCAAAAGTGATGATTCTGTGTCTGTTACTTTAGATGAAAATAAGGAGCCCCTCCCCACGCCCCTCTGATGCCCCTTTCACACCAACAGGGCCGGTTCTGAGCTGGAGCTTGAAAAGCACCGTTTTTTCCTGTTCACACCGCAGCGGAGCCGCCTCTAAGCTCCGGAATCCGGTTTGTTTCAAGCACCAAAAAGTTTTCGGCCTAGAAAGCAAGCACCACATATGTCACGCTTACGTCGGAAGATATGGGCTGTGTCCAAATAACACGCGACATCCGCCTTTCCGCCAGCTGCAACATGATCTGTGGAAATAACATTGAGAATCAGTTTTAATGTTACCTTGGCTGGTGATTAATGGTTACACCACCCCAAAAAGTTGTTATGACATCAAAAAGTGGCCAAAATCTGATCAGCTCATTTTCAGACAGGTTTTTATAGAAACGGATCAGGACAAAAAGAGAGAGAATCTTTGTTCCTGAAACTTTCAGAGTCTCTTTCCACAGAGGGGACACATGTTGATGTAGAAGAGACATGAAGAAGTGGATTTTGCATGATAGGTGACCTTTAACACTCTTCTGTTGGCTAAATATCTCTTTTCTGTGAGGCGTAAAGGAAGTACGTGACTCTTTCCAGAAGACGTCGCAGATGATCCTGACACCTTTCCGACACCCGCGGATAATATTAGCGCCACCTCGATTTACGACTTTGTTGTTATCTCCGTGTTTTGGACTATATAAGCCTGATGTTTTTTGCTGCTCCGTTGAGCAACATACCTCATGTGTGTGAGTTAACCCATATCCTTTGTATGTGATTTAACTCTGCTCCTTCTTGCAAGAATAAATGAGTTACCTGATCATTGATTCTCAATCTGGTGTCGAGTGATATTTTCCTAACAGGTGACTTTTAATGTGCATCCTTAAATAAGGAAGTTAAAAAGGAACATTTATCATTGGAGTTGGAGTCTTGGGGAGATTAGAGGGGAATTGAACAAATTAAAAGACATATTGAATCAAAGAAAGTGGCGAGAACGATATGTTCCCAGTTACAGCTGCAGCCATTCCAATTAAGTGCCATAAAAAGTACCACATGTACAAAAATCCGCAATTGAGAAATAATAAAAACAAATGAACTGATTTCATTCGACGCCGATTGAATATAGTTGATACTTATTTCAGTCCTCGCGGCTGAAGAATGAAGGAAGTGGTGCTAAAGTTTTCTCATAAAGCCGTTTTACTGGACTGGGTGGCATTTCTCCATCCATCATCATGTCGTTAGCAAGCGATTCCCAGGAACTCCTAGCGTTTCTATTTGTAGGATCTGAGGATATTCAGAGCGGCTTCACCATGGTGATGTTTATTTGTGTGCCCGAAATGCAAAGGGACTGCCTGTGCCATACAGTGGGCAATAAAAACATCCACCTTGGACTTTTCTGTGCCACCAAATGAGTTAAAAACACATTTACTGGGGGACTTTTTGTACAAAAGAGTGAAAATGTATGACTTTTATGTGAAAGTGTAAAACCCAATACCTACACCAATCTGTTTTTCATGTGTGGTCATTCCTTTTTTGCTCGTTTTGGGCTGGATGCTCCCATTAGCAATCCAAGTCATGATATATGTGACTCATTTGGGACTCCATTTTAATTCGTCACATTATGAGGTTGACAGTTTATTCTGGACCTTGGAAACAGCAGCTGAAATCTACACAGGGGCCATTAATAATCTGCAATAGAGCTCAATCAATCAATCAATCAATCAATCAATCAATCAATCAATCAATTAATCAATCAATCAATCACACAAGCTTAATCAGAAAATGTCTTCTCACTATAATGTTGCCAAGGTGAAAATTAACCTCAGTTTTAGCCTACATGGACAAGATGTAAAAAAAGAAAAGAAAGCTCCATGTACCCGTTCTGAGTCAAAGTTAAAAAGCTAGAGAAGGGAATGGACGCGATTTAATTAAAATCATCATAAGCTGCTTTCACACCAAGTACTTACTTAGTTCCCAGCACTTAGTACCCCCATGGAACTAAGAGTAGATCGCATTCACACCGGATTAAGTTCCCTATCTCCATGGAGTAAAGCCATGACTGTGAGAACAGCAAAAACTGAGTGCAGAAAAGCTGAACGCAGGTGGAGAAAAACAAATCTCCAGGTTCACTTGGAAATATATAAAGAGAAACTCGGTTTCTATAGTCAGGAAATAAAAAAGGCACGACAATCGTTCTTCTCTGACATCATTACCAAAAATAAAAACAACTCACGTGCCTTGTTTGCTACCGTCAACAGACCAACAAACCCCCCAGTATCGATAGCCTCAGAATTTCTATCCACCTGGGCCTGCAATGATTTGGCCTCCTTCTTCACTGACAAAATCATGCAAATTAGACAGGCAGTCAGTGCCTCTGTATCAGGTACAGCAAATGTGTTGTCCCTGTGTCCACCTAAAGTCAATCCAGACATCATGACACAATTCCGTCTGATAAATGCTAAAGACCTGGACGACATTATCCAACATCTGAAATCCTCCTCCTGTAGCCTCAACATCATCCCGATAGGATTTTTCAAAACTGTTTTTCTTTGCTTGGCCTCAGATATACTACACATAGTAAACAAGTCTCTTCAATCAGGTGTATTTCCACAGGCCCTGAAAACTGCAATAATTAAACCGCTCCTAAAAAAGCATAACCTAGACGCAACCATAATGAATAATTACAGGCCAATATCAAACCTTCCCTTTTTAAGCAAATTGATTGAAAAAGCAGTTTTTCAACAGTTGAGTAATTTCATGTTTTTTTCAACTGACGGTTTTGATGTGTTTCAGTCGGGCTTTCGACCTAACCACAGCACTGAGACTTCACTTGTCAAGGTCTTAAATGACATCCATTTGAACACAGACAGTGGCAGAATATCAGTGTTAGTATTATTAGATCTCAGCGCTGCCTTTGATACTGTTGACCACAACATATTGCTAGACCGTCTTGAAAACTGGGTGGGAGTTTCAGCAAAAGCTCTAAACTGGTTTAGTTCATACTTAAAGGACAGAACAAACTTTGTCTCAATAGGCAATTACAAATCAATCCTGATAAATATGTCATGCGGGGTTCCTCAAGGCTCCATCTTAGGACCTTTGCTTTTTAATATTCATATGCTACCTCTTGCTGAAATTATTAAAAAGAGCGATCTAAGCTATCACATCTATGCTGACGACACCCAGATTTATTTTAAAATTGCACCGGGAGACTACTCTCCGATTAGAACACTGAGCAAGTGCATTGAGCACAGCACTGACTGGATGACTCAGAACTTTCTCCAATTGAACAAACAAAAAACTGAGATAATTGGTTTTGGAGCAAAGAAGGACCGATTAAAAGTAATCACACAGAGCTTCAGTCGGCAGACTACAAAGTAACTCACAAAGCAATAAATCTGGGTGTAGTGATGGACTCAGACCTGAATTTTACAACAGTTATTAGTTCAGGGGCAGGGGCGGTGATCAACTCCTGAACAACAACAAAAAGCCCGCGTTTTATCCAGTTTGTACACAACGATGGAGAAACTTAACAAGCAGCAGTGGTCCACTGAAGAGACCAGCTACCTACTGGGAATCTGGTCTTCCGAAGAGGTACAGAGGAAGCTGGAGCACATTGGCCATTGTTGTTGTTGTCGGTGTCAGCTGTGAGGAGTTTCCGCGTGGTTTAGCTTTATGAAGCAGGCACGCAAACGGTTACGTCATGACGCAAACGATGACGCAATGACCCAGCACCAGTCGGACACTGGGCAGTGTGAAAAGAACCGGAGCTAAACCGAAGAACCGGTTCTGAACCTGAAAAGCTCTGGCACGGAGCTTGAACCGGAGTTGCGTTGGTGTGAATGAGGTATTAGAAGCATCCAGGAGTCTCAGGTATTCTGGGTCGGGTCTGCTCTCTGTTCCGAGAATAACAACTAAAGATGGAAAAGCAGCTTTTAGTTATTATGCCCCAACAATTTGGAACAAACTGCCCAAATCATGCACGTCCGCTGAAGCACTTCCTATTTTTAAATCCAGATTAAAAACGCACCTATTTGCCGCTGTTTTTAATTGAGCTGCCCATACTCACACTACAGTATGCCTTTTCATGTATTCTGTACCTGCTGTGTTTATTTATTTACTTTATTTCATTATCTTTGCTTGTTATGCCTGTTTTTAAATGCCTTTTTAATAATGTATTTAAGCTGTATTTGTTCTTAAATGTATTTTGCTTTTAATCTGTAAAGCACTTTGAATCGCCACGTGCTGAAAAGTGCTATATAAATAAAATTGCCTTGCCTTGCCTCGCCTTGAGGGAAGATTACGCAAATGAAGCCGCTGACGTCACTTCTTCTTCTTCTTCTGCTTTGGGTTTACTGGCAGGCCGCAAACAACTTCACGGCGTATACTGCCACCTGGAGTCCCCGGCCGGAAGTCCCCGGAGTTAGGGACTGGCTTCCGAGTAAATCGCCAGAGTGCCGACACCTCCTCATCTCCACCGCTCCCATGTTTTGTGTTTTCATAAGCCATCCTCTCTCTGTTGGTGCGCGGGGCTAATGCTAATAATGCTAATGCCAAAAAAAAAAAATAACTTTTCCGAGTTTTATGGGGTGTGGTTTGCAATTCGCCCAGCCAATCAGAAATTGGAACTGTTTTCTCCCCAGGAAAGTACCTGCTCTCTAGCATGCACTAAAAAGGGGTGAAAAGTTCTCATGAACTAAGTTCTCTTTTTGGTGTGAACGCAAAATCCCAGGAACTATCGGAACTAAACGGGAAAAGTACGGGGAAAAGTACTCCGGCGTGAAAGTGCCTATAGTCTTCGGAAATCTGCAGGAGGCTGGGTTAGAGGTCTGGGGTCATACTTGCCAACCCTCCCGATTTTCGTTCCCCTCTCCCGGTTTCCTCCCGGGGTCATATTTCTTCCGATTTCTGACAAAATCAGATTTACACAGGACTGTTTCCACTCTGACTTTAATACAGCTACACCACTGTTTGGTTTCCATGGTAAAGTCTGAGAGGGTGAGGAAGATAGTCACAGAAAACTGAACGAGGTTCTGTTTTGGAAATGCTCCCAATTTCTGAGGTCTCAAGGTTGGCAAGTATGTCTGGGGTCAGAACTCTGTCGGAAACACCAAAAGAATGGAATTAGCAGACTCCGACAAACTTCTAGATAAAGAGCCAACAGAAGTGTGTTAAAGGTCACCTATTATGCAAAATCCACTTTCTCATGTCTCTCTCTGTGGAAAGAGATTCTGAAAGTTTCAGGAAAAAAGATTCTCTCTCTTTTTGTCCTGATCCATTTCTATAAGAACCTGTCTGAAAATGAGCTGATCAGATTTTGGCCACTTTATGATGTCATAACGATGTCTTGGCTTGTGTAACCATTAGCCAATCGCAAACCAAGGTAACCCCCCCCCCCCCACCTTATCACCTGAATCTCCTCCTAGAGCACCATTGTGTTCTTTTTAACCAAATGTCTCTCAGAGGGGTGTGGGGAGGGGCTCCTTATTTTCATCTAAAGCAACAGACAGAGAATCAGCACTTTTGAAACAGGGCTGAAACAGAGGGGATTATGGGATGCTGCAATGATCTGGTTGGTGTTTGGAGCCAAACACTTCAGAGACATTTTTGTATATATCTGAGAACTATAATATATTGAGGAAAAATAGTATAATAGGGGACCTTTAATAAATGTAATAGCTATAGCACAATAATTGCGAGAAAGGTAGAGACTTTTAAAAGATCCAAGTTCCTGTAGCTTCATAGAGAAATACAATGTTGTTCTTATAGAAGTAAAGAGAAACCAGCATGAGCCATCTCTAATTTCAATTTTGACAAGTTATAGCAGAAATAAAACTTCACCAAACTCCACATTAAGGCCAGCCCAGCGGTGAATCAATCAACAACGTCGAGCAACTCATAATTTTCCTGGCCTGACAAAGCCTTCAGTAGCTGAATTTTTATTTCCAAAACTAGCAGAACAGAAACGTTTTCTCATAAGCATCCACTGCTCTCACCGCTTTATTTGAACAAATTAGGGAGAAACCTATAATTTGCAGACAACATCAGAGACACTGAACAGAGGCCTCGGTCTATGTTTTCAGGACAAATAAGGACTGGAACACCGCTGAGTCACTCCCACACTGAACTGTATTTTTAAGAGAGTCCCAGACCATTGAGGGTGTAGGCCATAAACACAAAGAGCCACCGTGTGAGCGCACGATACACTTTCGGGAAGGTTCTGGAGAATGGAAATGTCACGTCTTGAAGTGGCATAGAGTAGGATTTCAACTGGCAGGCTTCCCATGTCCAAGCTTCACCTGAAGGCAAAACTATTCATAATTTAGAGTAGAATAGCGGAAATGACAGATTATTACATGATACTTGTTAGACGCTTTTCTCCAAAGCGACTTACATACATTCAATACTGTGGACAATCCCCACAGGAGCAATTTGGGGTGAAGTGTCTCAGGGACACAACGACATGCTGACTGCAGTGGGACTGGAACTTGCTATCCCCTGATTCAAAGTTCAGCACACTATCCACTGAGCCTCCCCAGATATCATAGTCCAAGATCAATGCTCCCACTGACCCGCTTTTCAAAGCTTTAAGAGCTCACTGAACATTACATCTTTCAAAATGCCTGTTTAATATAAAGTTTGACCTTATAACAAGTTTGTTTCCTCGTGCATACAGAAAAGACTGGGAAATAGTATCTTGTGATGGGTAAAAAAAAGGTCTCTCTTTACATTACATTACATTACATTTAGTTGACGCTCTTTAAAAGAGCTTAAGGCAGCAGTTGTTAAACAAATATCCAAATAGTGGACTAAACTAAATGGCTGAGGACCTCTACACATGATGACTTTTAATCTCTTTTGACTGGTTTTATATATATATATATCATATATAAAAATTAGACATTATATCGGTAAAGTTTGTGGATTCTGGATCTTTTTTGCCAAAAGTGACTGGAGTTTGATCGTCAGGCATTCACTATGGCTCTGAAGGTAAAACGAGCAATAGGGTTGGGGTTAGGAATGGACAGTTTTACCACTATAATAGACTTCAAATTTGGTTGGACAAAATGAAAATGATGGGGAATGTAAATCCAAAATGCTCGGAATATAAAAGTAACATCAAAGATTCCATACCAGACTTAGACTTTCCTCTCAATCGCAAAAGAAGAACTTTGACGTCCGATTTTGAGTAGAATTACTTAAGAAAACTGTCCCTTTAATGAATATTAAGATACATTTTAAGTGTAGAGGTCCTGGTATATGGTTATTTCTAGATGTTAACTGATGTTTGAGAGGCTGGCGCACACTTTGGCTCTGAAAGTGAGATCAGCAATAAGAGACAGTTTTACAGCCAAACACATCAGCTCTCCACTTCAATCAACGGCTGTACATTCTTCAAAATGATTGATTACCCTCCAGGCCCTCGAGCACCCAGCTGGCCTAGCACTGTAAACTGGGCCTTGTTTATCAGCGAGACTCAGACAGCTTATACTATAACTGTCTTATATAAGAACCTGATGTCTATGTATACCATGCTTCCCCAAGTGGTCCACTCCATATTACTCATAAACCCCCACAAATAAAATATTCAAACTGAAAAGCTTTAGCACATCTGGTTGTCCGCTGCTTCCAGATGAAATGCAGACGGCAGCCAGGATGGGCGAGAGGAAGATTTGTTTTGGCGGACTTGGAATCCAAATGGGAAAACATTTGAGGTATGTTTGCTTAATTTGGAACAGCGCGGAAGGAAATATTAAGATGTCTTATTAAACTAAAAAGTCTGGAAGTTTGGTAAAAGTAAAAGTCATGCATTAAAAACCGTGTTTAACAAAAGTATGCAAATGTGTTCAAATAAGAATACATATGTTATGTTTTTGGATTTCTTTATTTATACATTCATATGTTCATGACCTGAATGCTGCAGCTGGTAAAGGAAGAGGTTGTTTTAAAAATATATATATTCTATGGTTCCTTTTTTTCACCAAGGGATCAAAAAGGTTGATTCTTAATAATGAAAATTGTTATTTGTCGAATATATGTTATATGAATAATCTTAATCTTCAAAGCATATTTACTGTCAGACAAATAAGGTGCAGTGAAACATATTTTCATCTGAACTGTGATGAAGTACAAAAGTGACTAAAGTTATCAAATAAATGAAGCAATTAAAAAAGTGCAATACTTCCTATAAAATGAAGTGGAGTGTTACACAGCAGCATAACATGGAAACACTAGTAAAGTACAAGAAGATACAAATGCTTAAAGTGAGTACTTAGTAGCATTCCACCACTGTTTTGTATAAAGTAAAAAGATATCAGGCATTCATTACTTGGCATCCCTGAGCATGACACATTTTCTCTGAAGCCCACAAAGAAAGGCATGCCGGCTGCGTGTACAGTATGTGTAAAATCCACGTATTGCTTCAAAGGATTATCATAATGGCATCTGAAAGTTATAAGATGTGTGAGTCCACTCTCGTAAAACACCAGCGTGTTATATAAGCCTTCTGTCTGCTAGTTTCGGGGATCATTTTCCTCTCAATTGGATTTCCCAAAGTCACACACTGTATATCAAGACTCGTAAAGAGAGGCAACATTTCACTGGCCGTGTTGATGTTTCCTCCTCATGAAATGCGGCTCAACAGGGTATCTCGATTGAGGTGGAGGTGGGGGAGCTGATGGATGAGGAGGCTTCAGTTTGAGTTGCTATGAGCAAAGGGGGACTGACATGTGATCTGCCAAGGTGGAGAAGGACAGGACGGCGTCTGTTTTCCATCCCAAACTCTGCGGGTACTGGATCTGCCAAGGGGGGGGAGGGAAGGTAAATCAAATATCTAACTTCAGATCGGTTGAAGGGCTGATTGTAAGCTTCCTGTGTGTAGAGGAAGTGAGGGGTAAGATGCTCTAAAGGTGAAGATTGGGCCTTGACACACCAAGCCCATTATGGGAAGCTGATGAACGTCTGTCGGCCATGTTTTTGCAGAGTTTCGGCAATAGTGATATCACTATTTAGCTTAATGAGATTCAAATGGAGCGGTGCAGGAATAAGTCGTAAAACCTGGAAATGAGTTAGCATTTTACATCTTCAGTTATCCTCGTCTTGAAATCAACTTTTGAAATACCCCACTGTTGCATGTCCAACGCTTCTTTGTCTACGAGACTAAATGAGCCGTCTAAACATCATCACCCTGAACGTTAGCTGCAGTTAGCTTAGCAGTGGTGACGTGAGGTCATGTGACCGTGATGTATTTCCTTTATAGCCTTGTGAACGATGCCAACTTTGCCCAACAAAAGTAGGTCATCAATGAAGAACTCTTTTAAAGACAGGTCCAACTAAATCAAGGACCACGTTAGAACCTGGACTGAGGTTGTACTAATATACGTCGTACAGGGTATCATCAACAACTTTTGCAAATGGAACATAAAGACATCACTATTGAACACTTGAGTTTCTATTGGCTAGAGCTCCAACACATTGTTCCTGATAGGCTAAGGGGCGGGACATCTCTAAGCGGTTGACCAATCAGAACAGAGCCGGCCAGCTAACCAATCAAAGCAGACTGGACTCTGGTTTCAGACAGAGGGTGAAAAGAGGTGCTGCAGCACAGGCAGTATGAGAGAAATAAAGAGCTTTTGAACATTAAAGCATGGAGACATGTCACAGTAGAGACACTAAATACTGATATACACCTGAACATCAGCAGGAGAGGACTCTTTAAAGTAGAGACACTACATACTGATATACACCTGAACATCAGCAGGAGAGGACTCTTTAAAGTAGAGACACTACATACTGATATACACCTGAACATCAGCAGGAGAGGACTCTTTAACGTAGAGACACTACATACTGATATACACCTGAACATCAGCAGGAGAGGACTCTTTAAAGTAGAGACACTACATCCTGATATACACCTGAACATCAGCAGGAGAGGACTCTTTAAAGTAGAGACACTACATACTGATATGAACCTGAATATGACCATATGTCTGCTTTAAATCACATATCTTCTATGTGTCTTTTTTTATTGTGTTGATATATGTCCAATGTCTTATCTTGACACTAACTATATTGCTCGCGGTTGCAAACTTGTTGTGCCGCAACTTGTTGTTCTCATTTCAAGGCTGGATACTTTTCTTAATTTCTTATGCACATAGAATGGTTTCCCACCTTTTACGTATATTGTGCTCATCGTACACACAGCCCAGGTAGATTGTAAAAAGATAAATGTTTTCACATTACTTGGCATGCAGATGGGTCTGTTTAGCTAACAGAAGAAGCATGTTGGAGAATATGAGAAGGTGTATCATATCCATACTTGCCAACCTTGAGACCTCAGAAATCGGGAGCATTTCAAAACCACCGGGGGGATGTGCTAGTGCTAGTGGATCGCCGGAGCTGTATTAGATTAACATTAACTATTTTCCTCACCCTCTCAGACTTTCAGTTGTGCGTGCTGCTAAAGAGACGTGTTACCATGGAAACCAAACAATAGTGTAGCTGTATTAAAGTCCGAGTGGAAACAGTCCTGAGTAAATCTAATTTTGTCAGAAATCGGGAGAAATATAACCCCGGGAGAAGGAGAGGGCAGTGAAATCGGGAGTCTCCCGCGAAAATCGGGAGGGTTGGCAAGTATGATCATATCACCTTGCATCAGCTGTAATACAATGACTCATTCAGATTAGCTGAGTTATAATCCCTCTGTCCAACATGATTGACCTATTTACAGCTTGACACGCGAGAAAATAAATCCTTGCCTTTGTGTTGTACCGGTTACTCTGTTATAAGGTGACATAACAGCATAGTATGACTGTCTCTCAAACCCGCCTGTACTCCTTTAGAGGGACTTGGGTTTCAGACACCTGATTCAGTGAACTAGCCAACATTGGAAGTAATGCATATTAATGATAGTGTATCAATAATTACAACAAATTGTCTGTAAAACTCAAGGAACACTTACTAGCTTTTTTGTTGGCTTTCAACCACATCTCACGGCCTTCGTAAATGAACCACATCGGTTAATATTTTAAAAAGTAGTTTGACAAAAAAACAAAATCTTGACTAAAGACAACTTTCTATTACTGGAACATTCGACCACATGTCATGACCTTCATCCATGGCTCAGGTGTGATCACATGACCCAAGTATGAAATGGCAACAACAAGGTAATGACAGCTACGTTGGTAATAGATAATTGGTTTATGAAGGCCTATAGATGCTGTTCAAAGCTCCAGAAAATATATATTTTTAAATAGTAAGTGAACCTTGAGCAGTGCTTTTGTTGTGAGGCTGCTATCTCAAAATGCAAGAATGAACTTCCATGATTTTCGTATTACATTACATAGCATTTAGCTGACACCGAAGCGAATAAGTAGAATAAACCATAACGATTCAAACTAATGACAACAAGAACACTGCTGACATACTTACTTCAAACAAGCAATATCATTGTAAGTGCTGCTGCATGAGGTCACATTAGTGCAACCCTTGGTTCCAAGTTGTGTCTCAGCTGCATTACCAGCTGCATAAAGCTCACTCTTGCTTTAATATTTTTTTCAATCCAACTTCATTCATGATTTCGTCTATTTTTACTTGCTGCACTAATGACTCAGTCAGTCAAGAAGCATTTTAAAAAGGTGATTTATGCCACGATGCCCTCCTTTCATCTCCAGCCATCCCTGCCTCCTTCCTCTCCCTCCTTCCCCCCCCCCCCCCACTGCACATTCATCCTCTTCTCCGGCCCGTCTCAGATTGATCAAATATTTGCTCTTCTTGGGCCCCGAGCTGTTTATTTTCTGGAGTGTGTTTTCAGCAGCGGTCGGTTCTGTGCGGTGGCTCAACAGTGCCGTCTCAGACTCGCCAGTGTTTGGCTTAGCGGGCTGGGGACCCAGTCTGGGACGGGCCCCGGGGCTCTCGGTGAGCTTGCAAAAAAAAAAATTGGCCGCTATCCCTTCGCATGGACGAACTGGTTCCCGAGCACCTCACACACTGCAGCCATTCACTCCCCAAAGCACACACAGGATAGAGTACGGATTGTTTGGAGGCCGGTGGCAATGCCAGGAATGTTGAGCCCTAGTTCCTCTCTGGGAAATAAAAATGTGTTATTTGGTTCTCTGTCTCTCTCTCTTTTCTGCCTTTGAAAGGCTGCAGCAGTCTGATGAGAGGGATCACGAGGTGTTTTAGCAGACCTGTTTCTTCTTGCCTGCAGATTCCAGCCGGGCCATGCATTCACACAGGGCCTCCCAGCCAGAGGAATCCTGAGGAGGGACACTGCCTTCCACATCGGTATTTCCTGACCCAGTCCCACATCCCCAGTGGCTCATTCACAGTTATAGCATCGAGAAACAGAAAGCTATATGGGGATGCATGCAATAAAATATCCATCTTGAACTCTGCGTGTACATTTAGTTGAGTTAAAACCATACAAAGATCTACACATACATACTTGTATATATAGTTATACATAGTTGTAGAGAGTTAACTTCTCTTAATTAGTCTTGCAACATTCTAATGCACAATTTTATTGCTACTCTGTTTCTTCTTGCACTAGTTTTATTGTTTTTTGTACTTGTTTTATGTCTATTTATGTTGCATTGTTGGAGGAGCCATGGACTTGTATTGCCATAACTACACTGTAGCTGTGCATATATGACAATGAAGCCTTTGAACTTTGAACCATGAGCAAATGGAGGCCAATCATTTCTAAATGAACGGAAAGGGGATGATCTTTCACCACTTTAACCGTTTGTCCATCTGCAAAAGCATGATCGCTGATGCGTGTGGACCCCGCTGTCCCTGCAGATCTGATTCATGCAGCCTCGTCCGGAGTTGTGTGTGTCTGCGTGTCCTCTAAACAACTTAGCCAACGCAAGCTGCAAATGTAATAAAAGGTGCTGAGGGGGCTGCAGCACCCCCCCCCCACCTAGTGCATCACAGTTTCGCCGCAGAGAGAGCGTGTGTGTGTGAGGAGCTCCACGGTTTTTTGACCAATGGGTCCATTTGGGTATAAGCAGGTCACCATACCCAGGAAGAAAAAGAGAAATCTCCAACGAGGCGTTCTGGGGCAGCATAGACAGGTCTCTTCTGTGTTAGAGTTTTACTCGCTACAGGGTGCACTTTGAGGGGTTTTGACTCTGCAGACCGTTTACATGCAGAAAAACCTTCATAACACACAAGGGGACGGGTAATAACCGGAAAAGCATGACATGGGACCTTTAAAGAACATTTCGTCAAACTGCAATGCAGGCATCAAGGGGCCAAGTGAAGAAGGAAAGCGCTGAAGAATCCAAAACCTATTTAGTCTTTTAGATTAATTTTAGTGCTATAGAAATATGATAATTTCCTGGAAAACTTCTTCATGGAAAAGAGCATATAACAGGCAAACACTTCACGACTCCTCCGGGGCTTTTTTGTCAACCTCTTGTGAAATTCTTGTGTGTCTTCACATGCCAGAGGAGATCCTCGGGGTGAAATCCCATCCTTTCCTCCTACTCTGATCCTGAGAAAGTTCATAATAACCTGAATATAACTTCTACGGTATATATCTGAGATCACCACGAGTTGCCGTGAGCGTTTTAGCTGAACCCAATCGCTGCAGAAAGATTGTTATGTCTTATTTTTTCAGTTCTGAGATTGTTTTTCAGGTCAAGCCTGAGGGGGGAAAGGATTCAACAACAAGGACACAAGATAGACATTTTAATCCGTTGAAAATCGCTCAACCTTGGCCAGTTGCAAAAAGTTTTACCTCTCAGATTTGTCAGATAAAAAAACCAAGTCATGGGTCGAAAGGATCATTTGTAATTGGTGTCTAATAGAAGTCAAAGAGCATTCTAAAAACTAAGGAAATAACACATTGAAACGTCTTGGGAGGTGAGAACATGGCTTGATTTCCTGTATATTCTTTAGACGTGGTGTATCAGTTTTTACCTTTCTAAGGGAACATGATCAGCATCAACACAGACTGGGTTCACGTAGCCCAGGGAATGCAGAAGATAAATTCCAGCTAGTTGTTTTGGTGTCACAGCACACATCTTCCCAGTCTCACTGCTCTTATCTTTCAGCTATTTGAAGCGATAAGAAGCTCCACTGTACACTAGCTTTCCACCAAACACCCCTTCATTTTAGGTCTGTTTCATTTATTGTTTTTAGAATAACCACGTATTTTACGTAGTTAATTGCGACGCATAAGCATTACGCGCTTTGAGCACCAGGAAAAGCGCTTTATAAATGTAATGTATTATTATTATTATTATAAGCGCATAATAGAAGGTGAGGCCCCCTCATAACTGCATGAACCGTATGGCACAATACAACTCAGACTGGCTTACCTGTACGTCAATAAAGTGGCAAATGCCATAGTAAGGATGGATTATAGTGTCTTCACAGGTCTCACTAAAAAATCTATCAGAAAGCTGCAGCTGATTCAGAACGCTGCTGCTCGAGTTCTCACTGACACTAGAAAAGTGGATCACATCACTCCGGTTCTGAGATCATTACACTGGTTTCCAGTCTGCCAAAGAATTGATTTTAAAATACTACTGCTAGTTTTTAAATCAGTAAATGGCTTATGACCGAGGTATATAGGCGACCTACTCCATCACTATGAAGCATCCAGGAGTCTCAGGTCTTCTGGGTCGGGTCTGCTCTCTGTTCCGAGAATAACCACTAAATATGGAAAAGCAGATTTTAGTTATTATGCCCCAACAATTTGGAACAAACTGCCCAAATCATGCACGTCCGCCGAAACACTTCCTATTTTTAAATCCCGATTAAAAACGCACCTATTTGCCGCTGCTTTTAATTGAGCTGCCCATACTCACACTACAGTATGCCTTTTTAGTCATGTATTCTGTACCTGCTGTGTTTATTCATTTAATTGATTTCATTTCCTTTGCTTATTATGCCTGCTTTTAAATGACTTTTTAATAATGTATTTATGCTGTATTTGTTCTTAAATGTCGTTTGCTTTTAATCTGTAAAGCACTTTGAATCGCCACGTGCTGAAAAGTGCTATATAAAATAAAATTGCCTTGCCTTGACAGGCTAACTTTAAAAAAAAAATAAAAAAAAATAAAAACACTCTTTTTTTTCTTTTTTTCCCCCAATGCCATGCGATCTACCCACACTACCTTTGCGATCGACCGGTCGATCGCGGTCGACGTATTGGGCAACCCTGAGGGATCATACTGAATTAAAATAATTTGAGGGAACCTAAGTCAAAGGGAACATAAATGGACCCTCTAGTCTAAAGTGACATGGAGAGTACAAATTTAGCACAATCGTTAAAGTAAAAAAAGCCCCATTTATGGAAAATACGTCTGGTTGAAATACTTTAGCATGGTTTTGCATCAAGATATGCGTCACCACAAAACAGCCTGACTGTAAAAATATGCAACATAAAGATGCATAAACAAAAAATGTTAGATTTTACAGTGCAGTGTTTAAGTTATTTTTAAGTTAAATCCAGTATTTTCGGCTAACAATGCAGGTTGCCAGATTTCACTGTTACGAGACTTCGGGATGTTTCAACCTGTCACTACAGCAGCTGTTGTTTGCTATATAATTCATTTGCAAATCATCAAATTATCTTTCGTCAAATCAAAAAGAGCATATCTCCCCTCGATATCTTAAGCTTTTTTCTGACGCCTGCATTTATGTGCCCAGTTAAAACTTTAAAAAACAAGACCAAAAAAAACAACTGTATTTTTCATATGTCAAAGAAAATCTTTCTGACAGTTAACTAGAGTTTTTTTGCACAAACTCCTCTATAAATGTTTTGCTTTCTGAATAAACCTGTCCACACACTAACCAAGAAAGTAAGTAAATGCAGGAAGCGAGACAACACTTTTCAGACTACAGCTTGAGTTCTTGCTAAACACTGAATCTCCCAGTGTGCAGTCTTTCCACTAAGATATAAAACGCACACAGTTTGCTCAGAAACACTGTCATTACACTCAAAAGTGATACTTAGAAAAGTTGGATGAGACGTTCACGAGCCAGCAGAGGAGAGAGGAGAACATTCCTCCATATGTTTGGCTTGAAGAAAGAACAGACTGTCTCATCAGCTGAAGAAGGATCCACTTTTAACTCTGAATAAAGCATGCCTTGATGGAAGCACAGTTTCCAGTACAGTTACTGTACATGATAAACACATAGAGAGTCCTGTCAGCAATAGTGGAGGAAATATTGGGATTATTTTCCAAAGTAAAAGTATCAATACCAGACTGTAAAAAGTACTTCAGTACAAGTCAATAAAAGTAGGTATCATCTGCAAAATGTACTTAAGTAAAGTGAAATTAAATATAAAAGAACCCAATGCTAAACTAAAACTAGAAACTAAACCTTTTATATATTTTTATGAATTTTCTAATCATCACATTTTTTTTGCTGTCGGCTGAGCGTGGTGATGGAAAGCTGGTTCGAGGGGCCCCCAGTGAATGTTTGCCTAGGGCCCCTACACACTCTAGAATCGCCACTGCTTATGGTAGAAAATTATTGCATTGAGGTAAAAAAGTACAATATTTTCCTTTGGGTTGAAGTGGAGTAGAAGTACTTTAAATTTGAATCTGAGTACAATGCTTTAGTTAGTTACAATTCACCACTGCCTGTCAGTCGGAGGTAAGAGTCTTTTTCCAGAGACATGAAAGAAGATATTTTAGGATTTAGAGTGATTTTGGGCCAAGTTTGTATTATTTTATATGAATTAGCGTATACCTACGCTTTAGTTATGGCCAACCAGTGTCCCAAATGACAGGAAAGGGAGGATAAACACTCTTGAGTCAGGCCTTTGGTTCACCGCTCCATTTCACGACCTCCACGCCCTCTGCTCCACCACGACATCCATCTTCCCTCCTGTTCAAAGCTTGACCGTCTTCACATGCCCACATCAGAGCCGAACTCCTTTTCCCCCCACAGAGCAACATTTATTTTCTTAGAGAAAACTTTAATTTGTCTGCTGTGTTGACCCCTCAGTCAGCGCCTGCCTACTTGTGACATATCCTTGTATTTTTCCATGCCTGCAGGCAGTGTTGTAGTCAAGTCACCAATTCACGAGTCCAAGTCACTCTCGAGTCACCACTCTTCGAGTCCGAGTCCAAGTCCGAGTCACCTAGGGAGAGTCGTAGTCGAGTCCGAGTCCAAGTCCGAGTCACCCAAGGAGTGTCCGAGTCGAGTCAGAGTCCGAGTCATCATTACCTGTGTTCGAGTCCGAGTCCAAGTCCGAGTCACCCAAGGAGTGTCCGAGTCGAGTCCGAGTCATCATTACCTCTGTTCGAGTCCGAGTCCAAGTCCGAGTCACCCAAGGAGTGTCCGAGTCGAGTCCGAGTCATCATTACCTCTGTTCGAGTCCAAGTCAAGTCAGAGTCACAAGTCTTCATGTATTAATCTTCGTGGATATATGTGTTGAAATGTAGCTGCTCCTCTACATTGCTTTTATCCTGTCATGTTATACTAATCTGTCTATTTAACAGCTGTGAAGCGAGTTTGGCTAAAATTATTGTAATAGGTGCTATTATGGTGCCGAGAGATGGGAGTCGGAAGCGGGGTATCGAAGCTACAAGCTAGACTTTTATTTAGCATCGGAACACACATGTAAACAACTTCATGGACGGGAAGCGAAGAACGGCGAAAACAGGAAGTCCGGCTCACTAAAACGTCCGTGCGGAAAAATACCCCAACCCATAGTTCCGTGGGTGAATAATGTCAATCACCACACTATACAAATATAAAGCTTATTACTAATATTAATATTATTATTATTATTATTATTATTATTATTATTATTATTATTATTATTATTATTATATATAAATAAACTATATTTAAAATGAGTTACCTTTTAGAGAAGTGATTATATTTGTACGCCAATATTTCCCTATGGCAAAGTTTTCGTTTTGCACTTTTATTTTGATAGTAATAAGATCGGGACTCTTATTTTGAAGGAACTTTTACCGGTTAAATCAGTTTACTAATAAAGATTTAGCCCCAGGAGGCACATGGCTACTTAGCATGCAAAAGGACGTCATTCTGCTTCTTAAGTAGCCATGTGCTTTCGTGTTATCGGCTGAATCTTTATTTATTGATTAGATCACGTTACTCTGATGATAGTGTTCAAGACAGCTATTATGTCTGAACTCGATCCTTAGATAATGTGTTACGGAGCCTTCTCTTCAATATTGTTTCCACATAACGAGCATTTTGCGCTGCTCTTTTCCAATGTGGAAGCAGAATGAGCGAAAGCATACAGCAGGATTCGGGGTGTGTCTCTAGACATCTTTAGACTGGAATAGCGGGGCCCAGTACTGAACTCGCCTCGCAGGTGCACACGCCAGAACAGAGGACATCAGACCCCAGCAAAAAGTTGCTCGAGTCCAAGTCCGAGTCATCATTACCTGTGTCCGAGTCCAAGTCCGAGTCACCCAAGGAGTGTCCGAGTCGAGTCGGAGTCCAAGTCATTATTATCTGTGTTCGAGTCCGAGTCCGAGTCCAAGTCATCGTGCACGAGAATTCACGAGTCCAAGTCCGAGTCGCGTCAATCAGTGCGCGAGTCCGAGTCGAGTCACGAGTCCAGGACTCGAGTACTCCATCTCTGCCTGCAGGTGATTGGTTGATATGCAAAGACCCCGTCCATCTAGAAGAACCTGAATAAAGAGGAATCAAGTCCAGTTCTCAATCAAGAGTTCAATTTTCCTTTGCATTTTGGATTATAGTAAAATAAATCTCTGTGGCAAACAAACATTTATGATACTTTCAAGCAGGTTTGAGGTAACAAGCTAACATTAGGCTAAAAAGGAACTATATGACTTCACGCAGCTAAAGTTGATCGTGATGGCGTTTATTCGTCTCATTTAGACACATGTTAGCAACCGCCATTTTTTAATTCACCACTAGGGTATTTACTGACGTATTTTATGAAGTAGACCAAAGTCTCTTCAACTTGTGGGAACCTTATTTCAGTCATCCCTCCCTACAAATATTTATTACACATTCAAACACCTGGATTGAGATGAAAGATTGTATTTTTACCTCGTGGTATTTCAGCTTTAAGACAAATATGAGAACTTCTTCTACCAAAGGAAACACAACAACATTTGCCTTTGTGTCTTTCTCCACAAGCCAAACAACAAAACAAAGTATTGAAGGAACACAACTTGAACCTTTGTTCCAGATGAGTCCCTTCAAATAAGGAACAAGTTACTCAATAAAGACTGCTGCCAGCACACAGAACAAATACTGTTTGTGCAGCTATGTCTAAAAACATCACTCTATTTATTATGATTTTATGCAAAGTTTCACAACACTTGGTCCTCTGCAGAGACACTCTTCTCTCTCTTGGGCACAAATGGCAGGTCCCTTGGCAGGAAGTGGAGAGCAGGGTGGCAGCTGGCTGCTGATTTCCATGGGTTTGGATGACAACTGAAGGTCTTTTTATAGCTCAGCGACCGGGCGAGGTCACAGGGTGTGTGTGGCTCACAGCGTTTACTGTGTGGGAGTGTGGCACGAGTTCAGATGGAGCTGAGAGAGACAGTGGGAGAGAGAAATAAAGACAGAGGTGGTGATGGGAAGAAAAGAAAACTAAAGCCAGAACGTTTTACAATGTGCAGTATATTACTCCACTACTCTTGTTTCTGTTCTATCTTGCTCTTTTCAAAATGTATATAGTCTTATTTCTGCATTTTACTTGCACCATTGTGTCCCTTTGACCCTTTCTTGCACTATTTCTTCTTGCACTTACTTTTGTCTTAAGTATAGGAGGAACCTGGGACTCTAGGTTTTCATTGCCAAATCTTCGCTGTAGCTATTGTGTATTAAGCCAAAAAAGCCTTTGGATCTTTGAATGCCTGACAAAGACTGGGATTAAGAATCAACAAAGAGACCCCCAGAGATCTAATTTTGGATAGGTGTCATGAGAAAAGAGAAAGACTGATGGGAGTTTATCTGCCAGGCCCCTCCTCCATCACTGCCTCAGGAAATACCACAGCATCAGCCCCAGATCCTCCACCAGCTCCAGATCCACTTTGTGTTTATCGTGTGTGCTGCATGTTTGTTATCTTCATACATGTCAAACGGGAGATTTACGCCGGAGGAGAGTCTGGTTTGCAGCACAGCCGATCTTTTTTCTCATGCCAATATCAACAATATGACAGATGACAGAAAGCTGCAGAGCGTAGCTGAGCCAGAGGGGATTCCTCTCTGCAGAACGAGGACCTGAGCACCATGCAGGCCCTGTCATCCAGGCATTGAAACAGGACATATTCTGCTGATGTTCATATCAGTATGTAGTGTCTCTACTTTAAAGAGTCCTCTCCTGCTGATGTCCAGGTGTATATCAGTATGTAGTGTCTCTACTTTAAAGAGTCCTCTCCTGCTGATGTCCAGGTGTATATCAGTATGTAGTGTCTCTACTTTAAAGAGTCCTCTCCTGCTGATGTTCAGGTGTATATCAGTATGTAGTGTCTCTACTTTAAAGAGTCCTCTCCTGCTGATGTTCAGGTGTATATCAGTATGTAGTGTCTCTACTTTAAAGAGTCCTCTCCTGCTGATGTGCAGGTGTATATCAGTATGTAGTGTCTCTACTTTAAAGAGTCCTCTTCTGCTGATGTTCAGGTGTATATCAGTATGTAGTGTCTCTACTTTAAAGAGTCCTCTCCTGCTGATGTTCAGGTGTATATCAGTATGTAGTGTCTCTACTTTAAAGAGTCCTCTCCTGCTGATGTTCAGGTGTATATCAGTAGTGTCTCTACTTTAAAGAGTCCTCTCCTGCTGATGTTCAGGTGTATATCAGTATGTAGTGTCTCTACTTTAAAGAGTCCTCTCCTGCTGATGTGCAGGTGTATATCAGTATGTAGTGTCTCTACTTTAAAGAGTCCTCTCCTGCTGATGTGCAGGTGTATATCAGTATGTAGTGTCTCTACTTTAAAGAGTCCTCTCCTGCTGATGTTCAGGTGTATATCAGTATGTAGTGTCTCTACTTTAAAGAGTCCTCTCCTGCTGATGTTCAGGTGTATATCAGTATGTAGTGTCTCTACTTTAAAGAGTCCTCTCCTGCTGATGTTCAGGTGTATATCAGTATGTAGTGTCTCTACTTTAAAGAGTCCTCTCCTGCTGATGTTCAGGTGTATATCAGTATGTAGTATCTCTACTTTAAAGAGTCCTCTCCTGCTGATGTTCAGGTGTATATCAGTATGTAGTGTCTCTACTTTAAAGAGTCCTCTCCTGCTGATATGCAGGTGTATATCAGTATGTAGTGTCTTTACTTTAAAGAGTCCTCTCCTGCTGATATGCAGGTGTATATCAGTATGTAGTGTCTTTACTTTAAAGAGTCCTCTCCTGCTGATATGCAGGTGTATATCAGTATGTAGTGTCTCTACTTTAAAGAGTCCTCTCCTGCTGATGTTCAGGTGTATATCAGTATGTAGTGTCTCTACTTTAAAGAGTCCTCTCCTGCTGATGTTCAGGTGTATATCAGTATGTAGTGTCTCTACTGGGACATGTCTCCATGCTTTAATGTTCAAAAAGTTCTTTATTTTTCTCATACTTCCTGTGCTGCAGCAGCTCTTTTCACCCTCTGTCTGAAACCAGAGCCCAGTCTGCTCTGATTGGTTAGCTGGCCGTCTCCGTTGTGATTGGTCAACCACTGAGAGATGTCCGGTGTAAAAACCTATAGAACACAGTACAGGAAAGGGAGAAGGCCTAAAAGCAGTATAGGGCCTCTTTAAAATAAACTGAAAGCTGCTCTGGAAAGTTGAACGAAAGTTGAACGAAAGTTGAACAAAAAAGATTGGGTTGGACCAACACTCATCTTTTATATTAACGGAAGATCAGAGGACTTTTGGATAATATAAAGCTAAAAATAAAAGTAATGGTACACATTCAAATGTCTCAAAGTGTGATTCATTTGGTCTCACATTATGGCGTCTTATTCTCTTTGAGTATGAGTCAGTGTTGTGGTTGTCTGCCAAAGCGTTCTATAAATTGACTTTTTATATGGCAAAAGCCACATTTTTAGTTTAATATTCTCAGGTCTTGCTAAGTTTCCCCTGATTTAACTCACTTATATTTGACCAGGATCAAGGATTTCAGCTATCAGCTGTCTGGATCTTTAGTTATCAGAATAAACAGCTGAGCAAACTTGAGCGGCAGCCAAACGCCATCTGACAGACAGACTTTGCTTCTTCAACTTCCTTTTTCAGAGTTTGTATTGTCTGTTTGTTTTGGAGAAAGGGGTTCCTCTGTGATTTCTGCTCCTGCTGAAAACATCCAAAATGTCTGGCTCTTCGGTTATCAAAGAAACAAGCAGAGGAAAACATTAGATCCAACTCGGACCTCTGTTGTCCGTGGAGAAGCATTTAAACTTTTACTACTTACTACTATTTCTGTATTTATCGTTTTTAAAAAGCGGTTTTGATTGTTTTGGAGACTAGAAGCCCTTTGCCGATAACTCTGCTCTCCCCTGAGCAACAAAACGACAAAAAAAGTCTGACCTTTGTTATTACTCTTTTGAGGAATTTGCAGTATATAACAGTGCGTATATATGGGTTAAAATCATATTTCTGGTAGTAAAATATGTGATATACTGTATGTATTTTTATATTCTTTAATAACTGTTCTAATAAAAGTGCCCTATTCATAGAAAATCACACATTTTGTGTTCAATCAAAAATAGTTTGTGATCTGTTTACGTAGAAAAAACAATCGATAAACGGTTTAATTATTTCAGTGCTTCGAACATATTGAACTTGAGTCCAGCTTTGTTCCACCCAATTGAGTTTGCAGGCCAGATAATGTTATGTAACTGAGACCAAAGGACCAGTGAAGCAGAGTAATCCTTTAAAATGACAAATCTCATGTTCTGGTTCGGACTAATTGTTACACGATGAGCTCGGACGATCGTTGGGTTGATTCCCTTGACTTGATGTCTTCAAAGAGAACCTCTGTGAGTGAACACACATGCTGGAGTTGAACCTCCTTTGAACTGACAACAGAAAATATACCCACGGTAAAGTTCTCTCTCTAAAAAGATGTTTCATTCTCATTCTGGCAAAGGAATAAACACTTTTCATATCTAAACTCTGGCTAGCACCTCCATGAAGCTGCCTATAATATCAGTCAGTTTGTCAGTCATGTCAAGGCAAACCATGGAAAGAAAAAAAACACTGTGTCCTCCTTTTACCCTCCAGAGAAACAAATATATCAGGGGTGTCAAACTGATTTTTGTTCAGGGGCCACATTCAGTAATATCTGATCTCAAGTTTGCCTGACCAGTAAAATCATAGCATAACAACCTTTAAATAACAACTACTGCAATTTTTTTCCTTTGGTCAATCGTGTACTTTTACTCCACTACATTTATTTAATACTTTTAGTTACTTTACATATTTGGATTAATGATGTGAAATATAATATAATCAAGTGTTAAATCAGACTTTAGTTCCACCTGGAGTAAATGCAAAAGCTACCCTGCAGTATACAAAGTCATTCAAACTAGCTGCACCTTTACCAGCTTTGAGAACACTTTAATGATCAATCATTATAAAACATATCATATCTTATTCTGACATGGACCAATCTGCACAATGACTACTTTTACTTTGACTACATCCAGTATATTTCTGATCCTTATAGTACGAGTCAAAAGTTTGGACACACCTTCTCATTCAATGTTTTTTGTTTATTTAAATGTTGTTCTACTTTTTAGATTAATACTGAAGACATCAAAACTATGAAAGAACACATTTGGAATTATCTAGTTAACAAAACAGTGTTAAAAACTTCAAAGGAGAAGGTGTGTCCAAACTTTGGACTGGTAGTGTATTTGTAGTTTACTTAAATAACAGTTTGATTGCAGGACTTTAACTTGTAACAGAGTATTCCTACACTCTGGTGCCTTTACTTAAGTACAAGATCTGAGTACTTCTCCCACCTCTTCCCCTGATCTAGATCATACAGTACTCTTATGGCGCTTTTCCACTGCAGGACCTAGCACAGCTTAGTACGGTGTGGTTAGGCCTTGGTAGGCCAGGCTCACTTTATGCTGCGTTCCCATTACAGTTTAGTTACTGGGGTAGTAACTATAGTAACGCAGTGTAGGCGGGGTGATCGGCTGTTCGGCGGGCAGAGCGACGCTGCATAAAACTGCCGTGACGTATTCTTCAATGAGAACCACAAAACCAAAATCAGCCGTTAGCTGTTAGCACTCAGAGCTCACAGCTCCTCATATCTGTTCAGAAACTGGACAACAGTTAAACAAATACAAACCACAGACCGTCTGTGTCATGGCGAATACAGTCACTGGTTTATTTATGTTTGTAGGCCGTTGATGTGAGTGTCGACGGAGCAGCTACAACGTTAGCTTAGTCTGATCGATCCGATCTCCAAAAAACACACATTTAAAAGGTTTTTCGTCTGTAGACCGGTATCAGTATGTTGTTACTTCGGCATAATTTTAATTACAATTAAATCACGGTAAAATATGTTCATTTTGTTGTAGTTGTAGCCCCCTTGCCAGCGATTCTCTCCGACCAATAAGCAGTCGAGAGTGTTTACCTCACTAGTTTAGCATATTCAGTCCGGTTGTTGACCCGGTAAGAACCTCGATTTTGGAGGGCCAGAAAAAAGGGGAAAAAGTGGCCCTGAGTCGGAAAGCAAAAAAAAAGCTTAAACCGTGCTACGTGCTGCAGAAGTGCAATTAGTGGACCATGTACATTAGAGGGTCCTATAACGGTAAAAACAAGACTTGGGAGCAGATCACAGCTCTTGGGTTTCCACCAGATAGGTTTCATCCTGAGTTTCAGTTCCCAGGCTTCTCCTTTGTTCGAGCAGTGAGAGTGCCACCTGGAAACAAGCTCCTTTATGGCCCTGTGGCGCACCGGACACCAAGAAACGCAACCCCCAGGTACAGTTACAAAACAAGGTGTACAAGGTGTAGCAGCACACCTGAGTCCGAAGCTGAGTCTCAGGGAGGAGGCTCTCTTCAGGCCGGGACAGGCTGGATTTGTTTGTGAATGGGCCATTTAGCTGGAATTTCAACGTGTTGATACTGGCGCATTCCTCGGCAGTCTGCAGAGTACCAGTTACAAATATAGACAGCAGTTAGAGTATTTCTAGTGTTAAAGCTATAAATATAAGAGCTCATATTTAAAAAGTTTTTCTTTTGAGGAAGAAACATGAAATGCAGCAAAACTTCCCAAGCAATTTGAAGTTCACTGTTTAACTTTTAAATCCAAAGCCTGTGCACATTTTTATTGTTGTTTAATTGCAGTGGAAAACATCAGGAAAGACCCTAAGGAGGTTTTACACCTGTGGTATTGCAGGTGCTTCTCATACATCAAACACTGCAGAGTTCTGCTAAATAATGTGCCTCAAAGTGCATCTTTAAGGGAGAATTAGGACATTATAGAGTTTGTTTTGCTAAAAAGTCCAACCTGAAGACCAGCAGTTTTCACCAAACTTCCTAAGGTCCCAAGTCCATTGGTTCTTACCCTATAATACTTAAATATTCAAGGTAAAGCTGAAGTTTGTTATTGCAAAAGTTTAAACGATATCAGTGTTTGGATAGAAGTTCAGATTCCTTTCAGTATACTAATGCATAGCAAGTTTAGCAAAAGCAAAGCAGCCCTCTGTACAGACTTGTTCTGATTAGGCAGTGATTTCCCACCTGTTCAGGTGTTTCTTTTGGATTTGGATTTGAACTGTGAACTTTGGGTGTTGTTTTAAGAAGATGGATGTTTTCAGAATGTGAAGCTGTCTTTTCAAAGAGCCAGAGGACCACCAATCGTTGGTTTGGACCAAAATCTTGTTTCCATAGAATTCAAACATAGCTTCACATGCAGGAATCTTTTTGGTTTTGGCATTCACGACAATGGATAAATGTTTCCTTTAACCATTTTTCTTCCAATGGTCTGAAGCCTCTTCGATGTTAAGGACAAAGTTATATACCTGTCTAGAATCCGCGTTGAATAACTAACATCATTTGGATTTACCCTAAAGATGGCATCAAAGGGTTTCAAAAACAGCAGTGTGGAAGGTTTTAAAGGTCCCCTATTATACTGTTTTTCATCAATATATTATATTACAAACATCTGTTTCAGCCCTGTTTCAAAAGTGCTGATTCTCTGTCTGTTACTTTAGATGAAAATAAGGAGCCCCTCCCCTCTGAGAGATACTTGGTTAAAAAGAACACAATGGGCGCTTTCAGACTGGAGTACTTTTACCCGTACTCTTCCCGTTTGAAATTTTGCATTCACACCGAAAAGAGAACTTAGTTCAGAGAACTTTTACCCCCATTTTTAGTGCCTGCTAGAGAGGTGGGACTATCCTGGGTAGAAAAAAGTACCAATTTCTGATTGGCTGGGCATATTGCAAACCACGCCCCGTAAAACTCTGAAAAGTTTTTGGAAGCCGCCATTGTATTTGCTGGCATTAGCATTAGCATTATTAGCATTAGTATTAGCCCCGCGCACCAACGGAGAGAGAATAACTTATGGCAAGACAAAAAAAAACATGGGAGCGGTGGAGTGATGAGGTGTCGGCGTTCTGGCGATTTACTCGGAAGGCTTCAGTTGAAGCTGCTGGGAGTCCCAGCAGCTTCTACTGAAGCCAGTCCCCAACTCCGGGGACTTCCGGCCGGGCGGGGACTTCAGGTGGCAGTATACGCTGTGAAGTTGTTTGCGGCCTGCCAGTAAACCCAAAGCAGAAGAAGAAGAAGTGACATCAGCTGCTTCATTTGCGTAATCTTCCCTCAGGGAATTTATTCCGATGTGAACGCGATCGGCTCTTAGTTCAATGGGGGTACTAAGTGCCGGGAACTAAGTGCTGGGAACTAAGTACAGCAAACTACTTCGTAATGAAAGCGGCTATTGGTGCTCTAGGAGGAGATTCAGGTGCTAAGGTGGGGGTGAGGGGGGGGTACCTTCAGTGGTTACTGGCACAGCCCCACCTAGTGTCAGCAGAAAGTATTACAAATAATGATTACAAAAAAATGCAACGAAAAAAATATAAAATATATTTTAAGATCATGTTTAATCATCTGATTTGTCTGTACATTGCTGTTTTAGTCTGTATTCTTCTAACTAGTGTCTACAGTGTGTGCCTATTGAGCCGTTTTGAGCCATATGGGCCCGATCATGCCCTCCCTCTCACTGTCTGAGTGAATGGTGACTGGAAAAACTACACTGCACATGCTCAGAGTATTGTCCTATTTAATGTGTGGGGCAAAAAAAATAATGACCATAGGGGCAGAGTGCTGCCAACCCCACCATACATCATCTCACATAATTCAGAGCTGATTGGCTGTAAGTATGTGTGCCGCAAAAGTGTAGTGTGTGAAGAGGAGATGAGGGAGGTGCAGTCACGCATCCTAAAACCCGGAAGTAAGCTGCGCATGGGTTCCCTGCACAAAAAAGCAATGAGATTTCTCCATAGGATTTTAGAAAATAGCTCCAAATAAGATCTGTTGGAAACATACCTGTTAGATAAATGCACGTTTTGTTCATCGGATAATATCCACATGTCTACCCTACTTTTATAATTTTCGAATCATAAATCTATCGATTAGACTTATGATTCGACTTTTGAAACTACAAGATGATAAGGAGGAATTTTACAAAAA
This sequence comes from Notothenia rossii, assembly GCF_949606895.1. Classification (NCBI taxonomy): domain Eukaryota; kingdom Metazoa; phylum Chordata; class Actinopteri; order Perciformes; family Nototheniidae; genus Notothenia; species Notothenia rossii. The sequence continues at coordinate 6,964,483 of NC_136908.1, read as the reverse complement.
AGTAATAGAGATTTTTGTCCAGAAGGATAGCCAAATGGACTTCATCTTCAAGTCAAGGTAAGACCGCAGTTTTATTGAAAATGGGATCTTACTAAGAGAGAACAATTTAAATGATAAAATTCAATTTTTTGGGTATCCTTTTGTTGACCTGTCTGTTTAAAATTAATCGAAGCATCAGACAAAAAAAACTTTGGAAAATAATATTATATTTTGATTTAGGTCAAAATATAATATTTGTAAACCTGAAGAGTCAGAGCCAGTGCCTCATCATCCATGAACCTCCCTGCAGAAGCATAGACATTTAAGTTGTTTGTGCCCCACCACTTTTGTACATATAAAAACGCCACTGGGTACCTTGGTTGGTGATTGGCTAGTGGTTACACAAGCCAAAAAATCGTTATGACATCATAAAGTTGCCAAAATCTAATCAGCTCATTTTCAGACAGATTTTTATATAAATGGATCAGGACAAAGAGAGAGGGGTCTTTGTTCCTGAAACTTTCAGAGTTTCTTTACACAGAGGGGACACATGTTGATGTAGAACAGACATGGAAAAGTGGATTTTGCACAATAGGTGACCTTAAATACTGAGTGACCTTTGTGGATTTTCTGTTTCCATCCCACCCAACAGACCGGGGACTCCTGGAGAGATCCAAGGAGAAAGTTTGAATGGAAAGAACAGGTGAGCCATCCGTCTCAAAGATTCACCGTGGCAAAACTTGAAGAGACAATTACACTTCTCTTACAATGAGGCCTTTGTAGCGCTGCCTCCGTTTCTTCCCAGACTTTTTTTTTCTTTTTCCGAAGACATTTTCAGGTCCATGCGAAATAACAGCGGACGTCAGAGGGAAGGAGGTATTTCCCTGTGGCATCAGGGCAGGCTGCATTCGGTGAAATAGAAGCTCAGACAAGTGCCGACAGAAGGATACGGATTACACATGTGTGAAAGCATTGAGAGAATTATCTCAGAGAGGGAGAATTCATCACCGTTAAGTGACTGGACAAACTCCTCTTTGGCCGGTGTGAATGGAGATGGAGCTTCCTGAAAGAAAGACTTTTTCACACATTCAGGGATTTAGGAGGATGAAAATAGTTCAAACTATAAATCAGTCCTACCATTTTTCAGCTTACCGTTGAGAAAAAAGGTTATTTGATCTGTAAAATCACTGGAGGAGGAAATACTTGTATTGATCCAACTTAGTGGGCAAATCCGGGATAGCCAATTGGAGCCATTGCAGGTTGATTAAATACATTAAGGATCTTGGAGGGTGGTAATATCTCAAGAGAAACATCAAAATGTGCAAGATTGAATATTCTCTGGGACGCTAAATTGAAAAATTAATAAGAAAAACTTGTAAAAGCGGTGGTTTCGTTGGCAAAATAACACATGGTTTCACATTATATCCTTCATTTCTCCATTGCCTTCTAGTTCCTGATGCACGGAAGTTCTTGAATTAATCCAAATCTGTTCGTTGTTTCTTTCTGAATGGACTCTAATATTGGCAGTGTCTCTTCAAAATCTGGACTTTAATGATAATGTGGTGATTCTGGGCCAAATCACAAGTATTTCCTTATTGTTAAACCCACAACAACAAGAACAATAAATTGATTAGGTCATCCACCGCAGGAATAATACACGTCAATAAACGTGGTGTCAAGATGTTATTCAAACCTTACAAAATGCAAGGTTCTTGTTTATTAACCGTAAAATGCCCAATTTCATTTTAGAGAGTATCCAAGTTCTTTCAACTTTAATGTTGTATTTGTGTTTCTCGTAATACATTGCTTTCCTAGCCCCTGGTCCTGGTTCCACATTTTTTGTTTTGTTTTGTTTCTTACATTACAAAGGCTTCACTATGCCATTGTACAATTGGTTTCTGTGTAAAGCAAAACGAGATGCCGAGGAGCGGAGAAGGAGAGAATATCCTGCTGACATGAGTATGTTTGGGACAATGCAATCAAGAACAGACCTTTGGACAGTAATATGATTACATTACAGAGACTTAGGGGGCTTTAATCGTGGAAAATGTAGATAGATCATTGGGGAAAGCACCGGGCTCTCATGTGCTCATGTTGTACCGCACGTGCCCGGATCTAGAAACGAAAAACTACTTCTTCTATGGTTTTGCTTGCAGTCATTCACGCCTCTTGTTGATGGTATAATGGACCAACTTTGGAGTAAAAGAAGGTGGGAATTCTAATTTTCTATGATTTCCTCGGCTTTTAAGAAAGGACAACTGGTCAGATTGTTTGTTGGGTTGTTAGTCTTTGTCAGCAGGATTACAGGGGGCTTTAACTGTTTAAATGTAAATAGATCTTGAGGGGAAGCACCGCTAAACACAAGGGTTCTGTAATGCAATACATATTGATCCATTGCTGGAAAAAAATGTTGCTCTGTGTTTGAAGCTTTTTCATGGAGTAAGTGCACTCATGTTTTACAGCACTGCATTGAGCTCGGTCAACTAAATAAAGTACAGATTTTTACCCAGATCTAGAGAAAAATTACTATTGTTATGGTTTTATTTGCAGATAATCACATCAAGCAATCTTTGATGCAATGCATTATTGAGCTATGTAAAATGATTGGGAATTACACATTTTTTAGGGGGATTTGTCGGCTTTAAAGAAGGACAATTATTCAGTTATGTCTGTTGGTTTGTTTTTCTGTTTCCGCCGAACGCAAGCGCTCTTTGTTGCAACATACGATTGATCCACTGCTGGAAAAAGCTGACGGAAAGTCCTTTTTTGTCTTGGTGTTGTAGGCTTTTAAAAAGTAAAATTGTGTAGTTGGTTTGTTTGTCTGTTTGTCAGCAGGATTAAAGGGGGCTTTAATGGTGGAAGATGTCAATAGATCTTGGGCGAAAGCACCAGGCTGTCATTTAAATGGAGGCTCTGTAATTTAAGGCTTTTCGTGGAGGAAATGCGCTGATTATTTTTACGACCGGAGAGATTTGAATTTGCCGGATTTCTACAGATTATTCCATTCCAAGACCGGTAAATACATTTAACAGAACACTGCTTTTAAAAAGGAAAATGGTTCAGTTTGTTTATTTGTATGTCATCAGTCATTTGGGGGCTTGTCGATAATCTCCCTGATCTTGAAGGAAAACACCAAACTCTCATTTCAGTTATTGAAGCGTTGGCGTTCATCTCTTCCTGCACGTGTCGGAGCTGCATGGCACTAAATAAAATAAAGTAGGCCTCTTTGTAAATTATCCATCACCCCCCCTGGTCGTATAAGCCATCTTTTACAGTATAGCCTCCAGTGTGAGCAAACATCGGGGGCTATTGTGCAGAGGAGAATGTTGTCAACATGCGCTTTTAGAGCCTCCCTGCCAGGCTCCCCTGAGTTCCCAGCACTCACCGGGGGGGCGACGTTATAATGGCCATGTGGGACAAGTTTATATGAAACACCTCTTTGCCTTGAGGCTCGTGGCTGTTAAATCTCCCTTCATGCCCAATACCTGCAGCGTCGAAGCTCCCCACTGGGGTCAGGGACGCAGGGTCGGAGGATGGGGGAAGCTATGGAAAACCAGAGGGGGAACACACAGCTGTGGATCCAGCTGTACATCATCTCTTGTTTCCCCTTTAAAGTGTTTACAGAGCGAGGGGCCACGAGCGGGACAAGTTGTGGGAGGCCTGAGGGGGGAAGTGAAAGCGGTAATTACCCAGCACCCTTTAGGTAATGGTGCTTAATGGTCGCTTTATTTAAGGTTTAATTTAAAAAGTGTTGAGTGAGCGTATCCTGGATGCGGCGACCTGCTTTTGAAGTGTATATTAGAAATATTCCCCCCCCCCTAATTTAGCACTTAAAATCTGCGATTATGTTTGAAACAATAACCGGTTTGTTCCAGCTTTCATTAACGATATAAGAGGTGATTTTTGTTGGAGCTTACTTATCTTGAGAGCGATAATGGCCGATTAACACCCTAATCTATGTTTGATGACAAAGGATTTAGCACAGTCTTTTTTCCTCATTAAGCACGAGCCTTCTGTAAATCCCATGCTGTGACCGCTTGTGTTCCTGGAAACACTAAAAGCTTGAGGACATTTTATCACCACTGCTCCTTATCTTTCTGCGAGGTATTGTTTACGCTGGAAAATAGTTTCTGCTTTGAGCGCGTAGCTTAACAAGAGGGTTAACACTCCCAGCACACAAATCATAAATAGAGCGTAGCACGGTTAGAGGGTATTTCGAGGACAATGCGCGTGTTTGACGTCAGGGTAAATCCTGACACACACATTTTGCAGCTTAAGGTGTTATAATATAACTGAAGGGAGGGCTTGTGCCGTCAAAAAAGTGAATGAATGGCTTCACCTTCAAACGCAAAGTCAAGATCAACTGTTTTTTACTTACACATAAGAAATACCTTTATCCCTGTAGGGAAATGTACGGGATAGGTGTCATAGATTAACAGAATTTATGTATTGTAATTTTTTACTTTCCTGTAGTGTCTTATGCAAGTTTTTGTGCATGTCGATGGTCTGCAAAGGCTAAAATCCTAAGGTTACGGAACAAATCTCACTATTGAACGCTGACGCTCCTATTGGCTAGCGCTCCAACACATTGTACGTGATAGGCTAAGGGGCGGGACATCTCTAAGCGGTTGACCAATTACAACAGAGCCGGCCAGCTAACCAATCAGAGCAGACTGGGCTGTGGTTTCAGACAGAGGGTGAAAAGAGGTGCTGCAGCACAGGCAGTATGAGAGAAAGAGCTTTTTGAACACTAAAGCATGGAGACATGTCCCAGTAGAGACACTACATACTGATATACACCTGAACATTAGCAGGAGAGGACTCTTTAAAGTAGAGACACTACATACTGATATACACCTGAACATCAGCAGGAGAGGACTCTTTAAAGTAGAGACACTACATACTGATATACACCTGAACATCAACAGGAGAGGACTCTTTAAAGTAGAGACACTACATACGGATATACACCTGAACATCAGCAGGAGAGGACTCTTTAAAGTAGAGACACTAAATACTGATATACACCTGAACATCAGCAGGAGAGGACTATTTAAAGTAGAGACACTACATACTGATATACACCTGAACATCAGCAGGAGAGGACTCTTTAAAGTAGAGACACTACATACGGATATACACCTGAACATCAGCAGGAGAGGACTCTTTAAAGTAGAGACACTACATACGGATATACACCTGAACATCAGCAGGAGAGGACTCTTTAAAGTAGAGACACTACATACGGATATACACCTGAACATCAGCAGGAGAGGACTCTTTAAAGTAGAGACACTACATACTGATATACACCTGAACATCAGCAGGAGAGGACTCTTTAAAGTAGAGACACTACATACGGATATACACCTGAACATCAGCAGGAGAGAACTCTTTAAAGTAGAGACACTACATACGGATATACACCTGAACATCAGCAGGAGAGAACTCTTTAAAGTAGAGACACTACATACGGATATACACCTGAACATCAGCAGGAGAGGACTCTTTAAAGCAGAGACACTACATACTGATATACACCTGAACATCAGCAGGAGAGGACTCTTTAAAGTAGAGACACTACATACTGATATACACCTGAACATCAGCAGGAGAGGACTCTTTAAAGTAGAGACACTACATACTGATATACACCTGAACATCAGCAGGAGAGGACTCTTTAAAGTAGAGACACAACATACGGATATACACCTGAACATCAGCAGGAGAGAACTCTTTAAAGTAGAGACACTACATACTGATATACACCTGAACATCAGCAGGAGAGGACTCTTTAAAGTAGAGACACTACATACTGATATACACCTGCACATCAGCAGGAGAGGACTCTTTAAAGTCGAAACACTACATACTGATATACACCTGAACATCAGCAGGAGAGGACTCTTTAAAGTAGAGACACTACATACTGATATACACCTGAACATCAGCAGGAGAGGACTCTTTAAAGCAGAGGCACTACATACTGATATACACCTGAACATCAGCAGGAGAGGACTCTTTAAAGCAGAGACACTACATACTGATATACACCTGAACATCAGCAGGAGAGGACTCTTTAAAGTAGAGACACTACATACTGATATACACCTGAACATCAGCAGGAGAGGACTCTTTAAAGTAGAGACACTACATACTGATATACACCTGAACATCAGCAGGAGAGGACTCTTTAAAGTAGAGACACTACATACTGATATACACCTGAACATCAGCAGGAGAGGACTCTTTAAAGTAGAGACACTACATACTGATATACACCTGAACATCAGCAGGAGAGGACTCTTTAAAGTAGAGACACTACATACTGATATACACCTGAACATCAGCAGGAGAGGACTCTTTAAAGTAGAGACACTACATACTGATATACACCTGAACATCAGCAGGAGAGGACTCTTTAAAGTAGAGACACTACATACTGATATACACCTGAACATCAGCAGGAGAGGACTCTTTAAAGTAGAGACACTACATACTGATATACACCTGAACATCAGCAGGAGAGGACTCTTTAAAGCAGAGACACTACATACTGATATACACCTGAACATCAGCAGGAGAGGACTCTCTAAATTAGAGACACTACATACTGATATACACCTGAACATCAGGAGGAGAGGACTCTTTAAAGTAGAGAAACTACATACTGATATACACCTGAACATCAGCAGGAGAGGACTCTTTAAAGTAGAGAAACTACATACTGATATACACCTGAACATCAGCATGAGAGGACTCTTTAAAGTAGAGACACTACATACTGATATACACCTGAACATCAGCAGGAGAGGACTCTTTAAAGTAGAGACACTACATACTGATATACACCTGAACATCAGCAGGAGAGGACTCTTTAAAGTAGAGACACTACATACTGATATACACCTGAACATCAGCAGGAGAGGACTCTTTAAAGTAGAGACACTACATATTGATATACACCTGGACATCAGCAGGAGAGGACTCTTTAAAGTAGAGACACTACATACTGATATACACCTGAACATCAGCAGGAGAGGACTCTTTAAAGTAGAGACACTACATACTGATATACACCTGAACATCAGCAGGAGAGGACTCTTTAAAGTAGAGACACTACATACGGATATACACCTGAACATCAGCAGGAGAGAACTCTTTAAAGTAGAGACACTACATACTGATATACACCTGAACATCAGCAGGAGAGGACTCTTTAAAGTAGAGACACTACATACTGATATACACCTGCACATCAGCAGGAGAGGACTCTTTAAAGTAGAGACACTACATACTGATATACACCTGAACATCAGCAGGAGAGGACTCTTTAAAGTAGAGACACTACATACTGATATACACCTGAACATCAGCAGGAGAGGACTCTTTAAAGTAGAGACACTACATACTGATATACACCTGAACATCAGCAGGAGAGGACTCTTTAAAGTAGAGACACTACATACTGATATACACCTGAACATCAGCAGGAGAGGACTCTTTAAAGTAGAGACACTACATACGGATATACACCTGAACATCAGCAGGAGAGAACTCTTTAAAGTAGAGACACTACATACTGATATACACCTGAACATCAGCAGGAGAGGACTCTTTAAAGTAGAGACACTACATACTGATATACACCTGCACATCAGCAGGAGAGGACTCTTTAAAGTAGAGACACTACATACTGATATACACCTGAACATCAGCAGGAGAGGACTCTTTAAAGTAGAGACACTACATACTGATATCAACCTGAATATGAACAGAAGGTGTCCATATAATTAAAAAAAGTTCTGTCAGGGCGTTTTCACGCCAAGAAAATGTATTTTCTGTTTTTACAAAGAAGTCGAGTAGCCTTCCAACCTAGAGACGCCTTGCGATCTTAATATCTTAAACCCCAAGTGACTATTTATTCCTCAATGACAGCACAAAAAAACTCACAGTTATTTCCTCATGCAGCAATAATGCAACACCAAAAGTTTCTTATTATAGGGTCTCAAAGTCATATTCTTTAGACATTAACTGAAACGTTTCTATTCCTCCTTACCCTGTTCTCCACCTTATGATTGACATCCGATCATTAAAAAAACTGCCACTTAAAAACGCTCACGATGACATGCCATGAGTTATAATGTGTGGATGATTTGCAACAGAATCAGGTGTTTGCTTTAACTGTTTGCTGCAGGCTATTCATCGGGAATATTCTTTTGATTGCAGTTAACAGGATCTGAGGCACTGAAGCATTGATTGAGTCCTCCTCCCCCCTTCATGTCTTTTGGAGGATTTTTAAGCGATGTGTGCGGGCCCACCGCTACAGTCGATACGCCGTTGGTTTGACACTTTTCGTGAGATGAAAACTTGAGTCTAATAACTCCCACGTGTCTGTCAGTCAGTTCAGTAAAGAGTGATGAGATCCTGATGATCTCTGTTTTCCTTCTCTGTCAGATTGTTTTGTCCCTTTGGCAGTCTTATTGTTGTCATTTTTCCAAGATGACTTCTCCAAAAACAATATTAAGGATCATAAATCACGTGAAAAGTATCTGGTTTTAACTAAAACATTTCTTAGTAGTTTTTGGAGATCATCATGTCTGAAAATAAATGATTTCACAGTGCGAAGCTCGGTCATCAACCCAATAACCCAATATCAAGTAGTATCGAAACTTCTCCAGTCAAATGAGAGGGGGTAAGGGGGTGTCCGGTGCCTTGCTCAAGGGCACCACGGCAGGGCAGGAGGTGAACTGGGACCTCTCCAAGTACCAGTCCACACTCCATATTTAGGTCTGACGGGGACTTGAACCGGCGACCCTATGGCTCACAGTCCAAGCCCCCTACTGACTGAGCCACTGCCGGACGAATGGTAACTGCATTCAATACTTTTTGTGCCCAGATTTAGATGCAAATATATTTTTGAAAAAAATAAGTACAAAATAAGTATATTTTCTAAACCATGAATGGTAAATGGACTGTATTTATATAGCGCTTTATCCAGTCTTTAAGACCCCTCAAAGCGCTTTACATACTACATGTCATTCACCCATTCACACCCTTTCATACAGAGCAGTGTACCTTACTCTAGGACCTAACATTCACACACATTCACACACATTCACACACCGTTGGCCATGCCATCGGGAGCAACTCAGGGTTAAGTATCTTGCCCAAGGATACATCGACATGTTGACTGCATGGGCTGGGATCGAACCAACAACCTTCTGGTTGAAAGACGACCACACTCCCTCACAGCCACAGTCGCCGTGAATGTATGTTTACATACAGTATGTTTCTACTTTGACTGACTTTATTTGGCATAGTTGTGCACACCCACTCACTTCCATGTTTACCTCCAAAACTATTATTATTCTGATAATAATTTTCAGGTTGATAATAGTATTCTGTGTCTCTCCTGGGACATGTCTCCATGCTTTAATGTTCAAAAAGCTCTTTATTGTTCTCATACTGCCTGTGCTTCAGCACCTCTTTTCACCCTCTGTCTCAAACCGAGCCCAGTCTGCTCTGATTGGTTAGCTGGCAGGCTCTGTTGTGATTGGTCAACCGCTTAGAGATGTCCTTCCCCATAGCCTATCACTTACAATGTGTTGGAGCGCTAGCCAATAGGAGTGCATGTGTTAGTGATGTCACTTTGTCATCACGAACATAGTGATTTGGTTCAGCTCCAACATTTAGTGGGTTCCTTCTTTGCTCATGTGACACCTTTCCACCAAGTTTCATAAAAATGGGGCCAGCAGTTTTTTGTGATCTTGCCGACAAACAAACCAACTGACATCATGTTGGTCAAAACTACTAAATTAAGCCCAGAGTTTCAATAAACTAGAATAATCCTTTAATACGACAATTTAACAGGGTCTATAAAACTAGCTTATGATTATGAAACTGTTTTGATGGGAGATTAATTTGAGCTGACACACTAAAGCTCCACTTTAAATCTTATTGAAACTTGAACCATTCACTGCCAGAAAACTGCTGTCACACAGCCTCATTCTACTGGCAGGGTGCTAACAATATAACATGTTATATTTTGGAATAACTATCAGGAGAATTAACTTGTACTTGTTCTTCAAGTGAACGGTAACATCTAGTAAGTTGAAAACAACCCCGTTAATCACACAACCAGATACTACGGCAGAGTGAAGAAGCTGCAGGTATTTTTCACTTTCTGCAGACTTTGATTGATGCTTTCTGCAGAGTTCCGCCTTTGCCCTGTCAAACCCGGAACATTCCTCAGAACCTCGGCTTTGACCCCTGCAACCACAACACATATCTTTCACGTAAAAAAAAGAAAGAAGTGATTTGTGACTTCAGCCTCAGAAACTGATCTGAGACAAATAAGGAAGCAGGCTTGTCAACTTTAAGCAGAAAAGGTAAGGCTAATTTTCTCTTATTTTTCTCCTAGAAGACGGAACATCACCACGGTGTTAAATTCCTTCAGCAGCAGAAGTGATCTATTCGGGAGATTTTGGAGAGAACAACATCCCTCTTGTTCAATAGCATGTTTGCCTTTCTGATCCATTAATCACACAGCGGCTGCAGCAGTTTAACACCTGACACAAAGCTCAGCTATGCACACATGTAGGCACACATCCACACCCATGGTGCAGTAGTGAGGAAAGCTGGTTTCCATGGGAAAAACAACTACACATATGTATAAATGTAACCCTAGTTTACATAGACATTTTCAATTTGGATAATGGGAGAACTGTAATGGTATGATTTTACATACATGGTCATAGATCACAATGGGGTTGATATGGGATAAGGGTCTTCCTAATCAATGAGTTTTATGCTGAATTTGTATATAGTAATAGTGTATCTAAGAAAGTATATTATGGCCACTCTATGTTAAACTTTGTGAGAAAAAAAAAGACCTTGAGGACTGGGCTAATCTTTCAAGGAGTAATTCAGAATTTCCGAGAATTCGAGAAATGTCTTATTAACCTTACCTACATGTTTGCTTTAATAAAATAAAATCTGAAGGACTAAATTATATACAGAACTTATATGATACTGTAAGAACACATGTGGTGTAGGAAAAATGTGTCCTACTGGAAATAGGAATAACAAAAGCATTGAGTGAAATTGATAAACACCTGTCATTGATTGTCAAAGTTGTGTGTTCAGACCAAATGGGTCTTGTTTATGTATTTCAAAATAAAGGAGCTTAACTTATTGTAATAAAAAGGTGGCTCTACGCATCACTTCATCCCTGAATACTGTCCATGGAGTTGAAGAGGTAATGTGTTTTGCTTCTTATCATTGACTGTGTGACCCTCAGGACACTTCATCGCCTCCACAGAAACGTTGTTCTTCCACTCTCTGTTGACTCCTGATTTCTACTGAAGATCTTTAACAGGGCTTCAGTTTCCCGGCAACAACTTGTTTCTGCATCCTGACCGGCGGCCGTAATCCGGCCCTGCAGCTCTGAGAGGACACCGAGGCCGACTATTGAGAGTCGACGCATGGACGAGCATCACCTGGGGACAGCCGAGTTAATCATTTCCATTCAGGGGAGAAGAGTCTTTGTACAGAGGCGACGGCTAATAACATCTCCGTTTGTGGCCAAAATCAACTGAGAAAGAATGTTTGTTGGTACTTTGCACACAGTATTATATGACTTTGACCTTTTGGAGACGACAGAAAGATCCAAAAAGATGATTGTCTGGCACTGTCCTATCTGAGGTCATCTTCTGAATCCCCTTTATTAAACTGGCTCTCTGTCCAGGGCCCCTTGAGAAAACAAGACACCCACCAGTCAGGTTTGTTCAGCCATGACACGGATTAACCACGCGCTTTTTTTTTCTGACTGTCCTCATGCGGTGAAACCGGACTCTTCTGGATGTAGACGGTAGAAGTCTCCTTAAGACTTTTCCCAATTGCACCCCTATTTAGGAAGGAACTTTCCAAGCTCATAAACGCCAATGCGGCCGACAAAAGCAGGAATGCTCGGAAATAGAGACGAAACGCTCCAGGAATCACAATCTCCAGGCAGACGGAAGCCTCCCGGATTACTATTTACAGTGTCGCAGGCCCCGAGAAAAGAAGGGAGGAGTGGAAAAATGAAATGAGTTTGGGGAGATGGAATACTTTGAAAGAATGTCTAGCCAGACCACTGCTGCATGGTGACATATGACAGCTAAACTTAAGCATGGCACATTACAGAAACCATGCATTTTAAAACAGGGGCTTTTTGGACAGAGAAGCCAGACCGTTCATGAGGTTATGTCTAGAAGTGAGTTGTAGATGGATTACAGAACATAAGGGAATCCAAAAGTGATGCCCTGCAGATTTAGCATGTGTGCAATTCATTTCATTTCAATTTCAAACCTTTATTTAGACAGATTGGTCCAATGAAGCAATGCTTCAATTTGCATGCTAACGGTAATAGGAATGTCATTTGTTGCAACAGCTTCCAGCTATTTGAGGCTTATTAAGGACCAACTTCCAATGGAAAAAAGAACCAAAGCATTAATGTATGGACAGATTCATTGTGACAATAATAAACCACCTAACACTGAGTCTTTGCTGTTGAATAAACCTACATTTTGTTTCAGTGTGGGCCTTCGTCAAAATACAGCACACTTCCATGTAATGGTAAAAAAGTGCACCATAACATCCTTCATAAAGTGCTCTAGCAGCACACATATATGATGTCAACCTACTGAAATTTCCTTCTTCTCTGGTTTATCTTGGACATACTACAAAAAAGCTGAAAAATATGCACATATCTTAAAAAAAACCTGCACTGAAAAACGTTTTCTGGTTCTGTTATTTTTCTTTTGTGGTGGTGGCAATGATGGATTTCAAATGGGAAGATTTAACTTCAAATCCAAACATATAAATTAGATGTTTATGTTTAGTTAGGATCCCCAGTAGCTTTTGCTCTTGACAAAAACTACTCTTCCTGGGGTCCGACACTTAAAACAATCCAACAATAATACAACAACATTCAAGACATAAGTCCTGACATCATTAACAACATTAACAACATCACCAGTATCATCAACAATCTCCAACATCATCAACAATGTCATCCACTTTTTTATTTTTTTATTCTTTATTTATTTCGGGTCACATTATAATACAAGTAAAGTTTTAAAATCATATATTTTTAGAGACCTGAAAGTGATAAATGAAATAGCAAAAAAAATTAGTCAAAGTAAATTAAAAACGAAAAAGTGCACAGGGGTTGTTTGAAATAGCAAATGTCTACACATGTACATATGCATAGATATCAACATACATATATACATTCAATACACATACACACATACATGTGACCATACAGTACATACACATCTATACATATACATTCAATCGGTGTATAGAAACAGTCAAACAATGTCATCCACTTTCAATATCAATCTCAGCCAAGGATGAGTGCACCCACCAGTACAAAGCATGAGATCAAATTAAATTAGGGTTCTCAGCTCACAAGGGTACATGGTCATTAGTAGATGGCCCTTCAATCTCTTCTTGAAAGAGGCTCTGGACTCTATGTCAGCAAGGTAGTTTGGCAAAGAGTTCCATTCCTTTATAGCTCTATAAGACACAGAAGATTTTTGGTCCTGTGTCTAGGTGCCAATAGATGGCCTGATGTAGCTTGTCTAGTCTGATGGTCGTGCTCGTCTCTTGTTTAAACTATTTGATCATAAAAATAAAGTGTTTTTTTATGATCAATTGGAAATGTTTTAATGATGATTATAGAAAAGCAGATTTATTTTGATTGCCGATTTTTATGATGTGTTTGTGCCCACTAGTGCAACCAACCCTAACCCTAACCCTTAGTGATGTGAGTAAAAGCGGTTTGTTTGAGGCAATTTGAGCTGGGTGTTTTCTCATGTTTTTATGTAAGGAGGTCAGCTTAGAAGCTTTTCTTTTGTTTGGTTTTGTTTCTTTGCCAAGATACGTTTATGTACTTGTTATGTTGACATTGCTCACGTCCAAAGTCAATTTAAAACTTGCAGATTTGATTTGATCTGTGTCACTGACCTTTCTTGGGTGTGGGAAGAGTTTGGAGTCTAATTCATGTTATGTCTAGGATTATGAAATTGCTTGACATGGTAAGAGTGCTAATCATGGCTCCTCAGCGTCATTATAGTACTGAGTAATAAAAACAGTTATTGAGGGGGTGACATTAATAACATTGCAGAGAGGCATAATATAATCATGACACCTTTGAGCCTTTTGGATTAAATGAAAAACTGTGTCATGTTACCTCTAACTGACTTGATATGATGGATGCAGTATTTGTACTTTTTTAAATTAAGATATATCTGTGTGATCCTGGGCTGTGGCACTGGGACATCGGATAATACATCATCCTTGGATCCATAAATCAAGAGATTGGACATTTTGTTCAACCAATTTTCCAATAACATACTATGTGTTTTCCTTTTGTCCGTATATAGACTCTCATTAGAACGCTCTAGTGTTGGTGTTACGACCCCCTCTACTCTATTAGGGGTCTTTTTCTGTCTGGTTTGAATAAAAAACCAACACCATCCCACATGTGAGCCTGACTCTTCCTTCAGATACAGCTGCTCTTCGTTGTATAATGTACACACCCATACATGCATGCACGACTGGTTTATACATATTTAGTTGTATATAAACATGCTTTGTATGACATTCAAACTCGTCCTGTCTTCTGTCTTTGTTGCCGCCTCTAAGTCAGGCTGTAACAATCTGGGGTTTGTCCAGATCTGAACCAGGGACCTCTAACAGTTCATCTGCTAAAAGACTGTCCATCAATCTACGTGCGCCAGTCTCTTGTTTTCCAGGGAATGTCATTAGCTGTGCAGGTAGTCGATGGAAAACTGAAGGATTGAACAGAAAAGCCTGGAGATCAACTTAGTGCTTCATCCTGAAGGTGAATGTCTGTGCTAAAAATTGATAGCAGTCCATAGAATATTTGTTGAGACATTTAACTGGAAACCACAAATGTGAACCTCATGGTGCAGCTGTTGGTGGTGCGAGAGGAAAGAAGTGAGGGGATCATCAAAGTCTTTAGGATTTATCGTATAGGAATCATGCATGTCTGCACAAAATACAGTGCAAATCCATCCTGTAGATCAGCGGTTCCCAACCTTTTTCGACTCAGGGTCCACTTAAGAATTAAAAAATGTTTTGCGGCCCACATTCAACCATAAACAATACGGAGGCTAAATTAAGTTGTGGTTGGTCAATTCAGAACATGTGACACGTTGTAAATCCAGTAGTACAGACCGCTGTAAAGGACTGTAATGACCGTTGCTAAGGAGGATCGAGAAAGAGAAAGGAAAAGAGGTTCAAATGAAAAAAAAATCGCAATAATGAAAATGTTTCCACACAAATCATAATGTTTTGCAAATTATTTGGCGGCAAATATTGAATTTACATTTACACCCTCTAATATTTTATTTGGGCTTTTAGATGAAGACCGCACACAGTTCATAAATAGAACTATTCTTCTGGCTACAATACATGTTTTTAAAAGTCAATCAAGGAGTAATGTTAATTTAAGGTGTTAGAAGAGTAGCTTAAAAATACAATTTATTTTGGAAAATGAACACGCCATGAAATGGGAAATAATTAGCTCTAACAAAGAGTGGGATTAAAGGAACAATAAATATGCTTGCTATGTTGTGTCTTTGGTGGCATTTGGGTGTCAACCTATTTTTGTTTGTGAAATGTTGAAGCGATCCTGACTGTATCTTTATTTGTTCTGTTTTGCGTTTTTATTTGAGATGGGAATGTAATCTCCTATATGTTATTGTTATGTCCATGTTTGTGTCTTTAGCCTGTACAAAAATAAATTAAATTATTAAAATTATTTGGCGGCCCGCTTGCAGTGCCTTCGCGGACCACTAGGGGGCAGCGGCCGCGGCCCACAGGTTGGGAACCGCTGCAGTAGATGTTGAGATTTTACAGTCTGAGCCAAAGTGGAGGACTGGCCAACAACGGTCAAAGACTAGCTTGTTTGTTGCTCAAACGTTCATCTTTTGATGGAAGCAATTTATATAACTAGGTACTTATATATTCGTTTGTAAGTTAACTGGCCTTTGAGAGGCTTCTTTAAAAGGTGTAACATTTACATAAACATGCCTAAAAGCAGCTTCTTTTGGAAACCCTGAGTCCTTTTCACCATCCACACCTACAAAGCCGGGCCAGGAATTTGACCCAAAGCTTATTCAAATATTGATTCCTATTACTCATATTCGTGCAGAGCAAGGCAGAGCTTTACTGTGAAAATAACCATTCTGGTGCTAAACGCACCGTAATGGAGCAATTAATCTGGCCTTGACAAACTATGATAAATATCCTTTTGGAAAATGAGAAACACAGAATCCTTTGTGAGGGGAATAGAAACGGTTCTTAGAGCCAGGTTAGGAGGAAACAAATGTGGTGCTGGAGTTAAATAAAGTAATTCTTCCAGGGAAAAACTAAAGCAGCAAAATGAATGTAAAAAATGCAAGTACACATACACTGTAGGCAGAAATACCTTTGGGCTTAGGGTGAAGCTGTTTCTGAGAAAAAGGTGTGTACAATCCGTTTCGTTCAAATACGTGGAAAAACATGTCAACCTTTTCTGAGGTTTTGGAGGTTTAAAAATGAAAAGAAATGTGTTTTAGTAGAAGCACAAAATACAAATATGAACCTGAAATAAGCATCATACTTATGTACTCTTTAAGACTCGTAGTTTTGTTTTTGTTTTTGTCGTTTATAATAGTAATTTCGACATAAAAACTGGTTGGATTCAGTTAAATAATGACCGGAGGATGCACGGACCAATACTACACAGACAGCCATTACACAAAATATAAAAGGTTGAAATCCATATGAAGACTATTCATGTGTAAGATACAATTCTAGGATAACAGTTTAAATGGTGTTTGTTCGCTTCAAACCGGTTCACGTGATATTCTCTATTTGGCTTCTTCATAACCTCATCTTGGTCTCATATGTCTTGTCACATATCTCTTCTGTGGATACACTCACTGTCACTCACGCACACGCCATTATGCAACAACCACATCAATCACAGTTTGCATTTTTAGGGATGTAAAACTGGCCAGAGGGTGCTTTTACTTTGACGCTTTAATGCATTTTTTTTGCGGGGGGAGAAGAGAAAAATAATAATTGCTGAAATGCACAGAGCTTATGTAACAGCGCAGCAGGTTAGAGCCTGCACTGCAGTTTAAGGCTGTTTGAAGGTGATCATGGCACAGGGCTTGTGTGTGACCTCTCAAAAATGCACTTGACCTGACTTTAACGTCTCTCAGTTTCCATCACTTTTCGTATTTCCCCCATTCGCCTACACTAGGCAGGCTTTTCATTAACATTCCTCAGATTTTTTGACGTGAGCCAAAGTTGGTAACGTCCAATCCATCCGAGGAGGAAAAACACTCATATGGTGCTCCACTTCTGTCCACTTAGCGCTGTATTATTTCCATTTATGCGTCCTCTTGGGCCTGTGTTATCACCAATTAAAGGGTTGAAGGTACAGCAGGTGCTTCACAGATGTTCGGGGACATTGTGCCGTGGAAACAGTGGCCCAATGTCACTGTCCATGAAGAGGAAAATCTGCAGATACTCTTAAACGTGTCTCACTCACTCCCAGCTGTAGAGATGATTTGATGACAGGATTTATATCTCTCTGGCAAGAAGATGACTGCGCTAGTCACGTTGCACAAATATGCACCGTGCGTTATTGTTTATTGCTCCCTGCTGCCAGTCTGCTAACAATTGCAAGACAGGCTTTAAAGGGGCAGTGCATCTAAATCACTAAACCACATCAGGAGTACAGCAGGAGTTAGGAGTGGAGAATATATTCTCCACTCCTAACTCCTGCTGTAATGATATATACAGTAGATTCGCTTCACCAGGTTTTAAGCCACTGGTATTTCTGGCATCTCCCCAGAATACTATACACATAATGGAATTTTAAAGTTTTGGAAACATTTGGAAAAAGTCACCGGACAATCTGCAGACCTCACTTTCAACACGTTCCATGAGGCAATATTTTACTGTCAAAAGAAAATAGGCAGGTATATGATTTTTAAAGTGACCACAATCCCAAAATTGCCTAAAATGGATTTACAATCTGTACAAAAATATTTTCAATAAATAAAAGGAAGTCCAAATGGATCCATCAGGGGTCTTTAGATTATGTTTGGAAACCAAGGAAGTTCCTGGAAAGAACAACTGCTGTTGAATTTTTCCACATAATATTCCATATAATTATCCCATTCACTTCCAATTTTCCAAAAGCTTGTAATTTAAGTAAACTCAACTTTAAATATCAAAGTCATTATTTCGGTCGTGATCATAGGTAAGACCAGGAATCAAAAACCATCAAACTATCTTTTCTAATTTAAGCACAGCAGAACATCTCTAGCCAATAATAACAAACCTGCACATTCCCAGGATAACATTACTTATTTGAAAATGTTGAATAAATGAGATGACTCTCCAAAAGTTAAATACCATATCACTTTCTATTAATCACTGAAGTTTTATCACTCTGTCATTCATTTGCTGCCACATTAACTGAGACGTTTAATGTGGTTTAATTCGATACTTTGCTTATTTTCCATGACTCGGAGAACTCGTTGACACTTTCTGTTCCAGTGTTTTTAGAGAAATCGTAACTTTTATTCATGTTTCTCTGTACCGTGAGGATAAGCCTGGCGGATGTTTTTCCTTACACTTCTCGTGAGGAGCGTTGGCTGAGAGGCTTTTCCTGAACTTCCCTTGATTAGACACGGCTGGCTGCGAACGAGCCAACACTGCATAGAGGATTTCTTAAGCGGAGGACTCTGAAGCAGGGGTGCCGAAACATGGATGATAAAACTATAGCAATGTTACTCTGAGCTTCATATTACACACAAACCTGAAATAAAACAGCTGACATATGCCAGTTCTTGAATACCCACAAAACACACGCTTGCAGTCTGAGTCCTTTTATTTACAGCTTTGGCACCGCACGACAGGGACATGGGTTATATTATGGCGGAAAGTTCCTGGTTCTGGTTCCCTGGATTAATAGAAGCCAAGTATAAAGTGTCAGCTTCGATTAGGGTATTTACGTGAAAATGAAAAGGGGAATTCAGTCCATGGTGTTGAATTAGGGTACAAAAACAGCACGATACGCTCATGAAATGGGTTGCTGCTTTCAATGTCTGTCCCCATGTCGCGCCCGCCAGCGCAAGGCTATGATTAGGATAGTTTGTGTGGTAATCGCTAATATTTTTAAATATGATTGACATTACAGTAATTCAACCTATGGCCACTACATGGCGTAAGCATTAAGTATTTTCCACCTATCCCACCTACTTTAAGAAGCATGCTGTGTAATACTTTTCTGGTTTCTTAAGGACAACCTAGTACGGTACTTTGTAATAAATCAGGGGTGTCCAAAACTACGGCCCGGAGGCCAAATGCGGCCCACGGCCCACTTTGAAACGGCCCTAAAAAAGTATAATGAAATATGGCCCACAAATAAAACTTGTGCTTGTCTTGTATTGTACTTCTGAAATATATATGTGAAGAAAAAGCCCAATCACTTAAATACACAACAAGCTTAAAATAGAGCCTATTTTCCCTTTTTGTAAGCAATCTGAGGCTTTTGTTTTAAGGCGGTATACCTCTACTGAGCAGCCCAGCCCTTCGTATGTTTTTCTGTATGTTGCTCTCAATAATAAATGATCAGTTCAAACTGTCAGGTCTTTCTTTGGGGGAAATCCTTCATTCAGTTAACAAGAACAGTGAAGCACAATGACTTAAAACCTTAAGAAAAACAGCACCGAAACTGATGGGAAAGAATGTGTTCCCATTAAAAGTGTTATGACATGGATTTGTGACACAATTGTATAAGTGGTACTGTTGAAAACCCCTAAAGCTGTGGTAACCTTGTTGGCCACCTGGGTGCAGTGAAAACATGATGCAAACACATCACTAATAAACTGTATAATCAACCAATAAAGTTTTGATCAACCAAGGAGATTGGGGCAACAATTACTTGGAGACATGTTTGTGTATGTGAAATATCTTAATCTGTTAAATACTCCACTATGTTCTGCAAAGCATCTAATAGGCAGAGATATGTTGCATGTAATTCAAACATAATCATCAAACTAACTCAGTTAAGAACAATCAAATTCTCATCTTGGGGGTTTCTATTTCGTGCTTGAAAACTTCAAGTAAAAGATACCAGTAGCCGTAAGTTCACTTAAAGAGTTAATGTTCAGCATGTGTAACCATATTATGCCATATTATGCAAAATGTATAAAAACTTCTAGCCTGTTCTTTGCTTATTTTCTCTCAAAGCTCTCCTATGGATCTTGTTTCTGAAGGACACCCCGGGTCCTGTTACTTTATCCCACCTCTGATCTACATGCCCCATTAATAAAACAGTCCCAGGGAGAAACTTTATCCCTGGCCTGCTCTCCAGGGACATGCTGATCTTTACCCTAATCTGTATCGGTTTCCACTGCTGTGTCACTGTGTCACGTTGTTCCAGGTTGTTCCAGGTTGTTCCAGGTTGTTCCAGGTTGTTCCAGGTTGTTCACTTGGATCCTGTATTTGGATTGAACTTAAATCCAGGAGAGCTGGACATATGAGTCCAAAGAGAAGAAAATGACTCGATCTCAAGCACTAATTGCTCCTTATCAGTAACATATCAATCAATCAATGTTTATTTATATAGCCCAATATCACAAATGTTACATTTGTCTCAATGGACTTCACAGTTTGTACAGAATATCAGTATGACAATACGACACCCTCTGTCCTTAGACCCTCACATCGTACAAGGAAACACTTCCAGAGAAAACCCACAGTTTAAAGGGAAAAATGGGAGAAACCTCAGGAAGAGCAACAGAGGAGGGATCGCTCTCCCAGGACGGACAGACGTGCAATAGATGCCGTGTGTAAATTGAAAAGATAATACATTTGCAACATAGGTAGTCCAAATGTTTGGAAATGCATGTGTGTATAATGGGAAGATGAATCCACGAGGATATCCATCCAGGACTTATGATCCAGGACCACAGCAACAGGCACAGCCACGACTCAAGATCCAGGGCTTGCGATCCAGGACTCAGGACCGCAGCAACAGGATCATTCCATGACTTCGGATCCCGGCGTAGATAGACACCAAAAAGAAAGACATTTGGGGAAGCTGGGTTATTCGGAACATGAGAGTACACAGGTATAGACAGAGAGAAGGAAGAAGTAAGATGTCCCCCGACAAACTAAGCCTATAACAGCAAAACTAGGGGCTGAATCTAATCAGCCCTAACTATAAGCTTTATCAAAAAGGAAGGTCTTAAGCGCACTCTTAAAAACGGATAGGGTATCTGCCGCCCGAACACAAACTGGAAGCTGATTCCACAAATGTGGAGCTTGATAAGAAAAGGCTCTGGCTCCCATTGTACTTTTAGAGACTCTAGGAACAACCAACAACCCTGCATTATTGGAACGCAATGCCCTAGTAGGACAGTAGGGTATAATGAGTTCTTTAAGGTAAGATGGCGCCTGCCCATTAAGGGCTTTGTAGGCAAGAACAAGAATTTTAAATTCTATCCTGTGTTCTATAGGGAGCCAGTGTAAGGCAGCCAGAACAGGAGTAATGTGGTCCCTTTTCCTAACTCTGGTTAGTACACGAGCTGCAGCATTTTGAATCAGCTGAAGCAACTTGACTGACTTCTTGGTACACCCTGATAATAAGGAGTTACAATAATCCAGCCTTGAAGTAACAAATGCATGGACTAGTTTCTCTGCATCGTTTTGAGGCAAGATATGCCTGATTTTTGCAATGTTACGTAGATGGAAGTAGGCGGTCCTTGAAATTGATTTTATGTGGGCGTTAAAGGATAAATCCTGATCAAATATAAAACCAAGATTCCTTACAGTCTCACTGGAGGCCAAATTAATGCCATCCATAGTTAGTATATCTTTAGATAATTTGTTTCGTAGATTCTTCGGACCAAGTACAATAACTTCAGTTTTGGTCGTGTTTAACATCAAAACATTTAAGGTCATCCACGTTTTTAAGTCCTTGAGGCAGTCTTGAATTTTATTTAGATGATTAATTTCATCAGGCTTGATTGATAAATATAGTTGAGTATCATCCGCATAACAATGAAAATGTACATAATGATGCCTTATAATATTGCCTAACGGAAGCGTATATAATGTGAACAAAATAGGTCCAAGCACTGAGCCCTGTGGCACTCCATGGCTAACTTTGGTTTGCATGGAAGATTCATCGTTGACACGTACAAACTGAGAGCGTTCAGATAGATAGGACATAATAAAGCCTAAAGCACTAAGCGCACTCTTAAAAACGGATAGGGTGTCTGCCGCCCGAACACAAACTGGAAGCTGATTCCACAAAAGTGGAGCTAGATAAGAAAAGGCTCTGGCTCCCATTGTACTTTTAGAGACTCTAGGAACAACCAACAACTCTGCATTCTTGGAACGCAATGCCCTAGTACAGGGCTATTCAACTACACATTCAGTTGGGCCAGATTTTATAACTACAAAATTCAGCTGGGCCAGACATTCAGCGGCCTGTAAAAAGCGGCTAGTGACACATTTTAAACCAACAGATATTACTGCGATGAAAAACATGCAATTTGTATTCATTGTTCATCTAACAAAGGTACATCAAAAAGTGCATAAAAACACAACAAATTAGCATTAATTTAACAGAATCTGAAAAAAAAGTGCACAGTTGTAGCATTACATTTGTTTGCTTTAGAAGTCAAATATTCAGGTAATTTTTTTTGAACCAGGCACATCACAAAGTGCATTTACTGAATACAATAATAGCAGTTTTAATAAATGTCCTCACATACAAAAAAAGAGCTAAAGAGCTCCAATGCAACACAAAGAGGTAGTACTGTAGCAATACTATTTTTTCACTTTTCAAGTAATAACAAAAAAATCATACGTTTTGGTCACATTTGACCCAGACACATTACAAAGTGCATTTAAATGAATACAAAAAGAACTGTCAAAGCACACAGATCGCTACTTTCTGAACGTTAGGGAACTGCTGTTTTTTGACATCACTCCAAAACTTCGCTGGCCCGTTGGTGCGCTGCATGTCAATAAGTTCCAGTGTATATTTCCCCTTGTCGATGCAGGGGACCACTTCCTTTGCTCTGGTTGATACGTCCCCCTCTATTGCAACAGTGAAGGGGTCTCTGGCAAAGCCCATCACCTCTGTGGGCAGAGCAAGCCCATCCAATCGACCGGCAAAGTTCTCTTTCAACCTCGCAATGAAATCTGTCATCACATCCGTGATTTGTGCCGGAGATGTGATGTGTTTGGGGAGCGTCGGAAATGCAGTATCCGACCCGTGCTCAAGTCGGTCGCGAAAAAGGTCCAGTTTGACTTGGATCTGCTCCACAAGATCAATGACCGTTTTGTCTCTGTTTACGCTTCAGAGTTGAGAGAGACATGTTTTAGAGTTGCTATTGTTAGAAATTAAAATCAATGTTTTAATGGGGAAATGTAGTTTAAACATGCCGTCAGTTTTAATGCTCTTTTATACTGAAAAAACAGAAATTCTTGTGTACAAGCAGTTAAGCTTTTATTCTGAAAATCCTTCATCTACGGTTAGCATTTAGCATGTGGCTAATATACGATTTCCTAAAGAGGTGAATTTAGTAGCGAAATGATATGGAGTGGTGCAAACCGAAGCCTACTGATTTAACACTACAACTATAGACGTCGAGATACTACCATGCTGAATATTAAATGAAGGTACAGTTTATTTGAATACATTATTGTTTACAGACGAGAGTAGCATGTGACAACATCCGGAATGACCGGAAACCAAACGAGCCGAGAAGTATTTTTTAGAGTATTGATTACAGCGTTTAGAATGTGTTAAATGAAAAGTGATGAAAGAGAATATGAGGAGAAAAGGCGTGTTAAGCATATATTGAATGTGAAAAGAACCAATCCTCTGTTTAAATGCAATAACGGACATTGGAGACGAGGCGAGCCGGCTGGCGGGGAGGAGCCAGCAGAGGATATATAGCACCGGAGGAGAGATCGAGGCTCTTCTCTTCCCTAACGAGGAGCGGATCACAGCTGTTTGTCTGACTGAACAATATCATGCTTGTGACCAACCCGCGCCTTTTTTAATTAAAGTACCCAATTGAAATTTCACAGAGACTCCATTTAGTCTCCTTTTAAAGCTTCTCTCCTGGTCGGGAGAATAACGAACACAGTTAACACTATCATAGGACCACCGTTACTAGCACCACTAGATGCACTTTCAAAAAACGTGCTGCGTTATGGTTTGGTGGTCTCTATGCAACGCGGAGTGTTGCGTTCATGGTCTGTACTAGTGTAGGAATTTGGCTACGGGAGGCTGGGCCACTCGGGAGTTGGTTCTGGGCCGCATCTGGCCCGCGGGCCGCCAGTGGAATAGGCCTGCCCTAGTAGGACAGTAGGGTATAATGAGTTCTTTAAGGTAAGATGGCGCCTGCCCATTAAAGGCTTTGTAGGCAAGAACAAGAATTTTTAATTCTATCCTGTGTTCTATAGGGAGCCAGTGTAAGGCAGCCAGAACAGGAGTAATGTGGTCCCTTTTCCTAACTCTGGTTAGTACACGAGCTGCAGCATTTTGAATCAGCTGAAGCAACTTGACTGACTTCTTGGTACACCCTGATAATAAGGAGTTACAATAATCCAGCCTTGAAGTAACAAATGCATGGACTAGTTTCTCTGCATCGTTTTGAGGCAAGATATGCCTGATTTTTGCAATGTTACGTAGATGGAAGTAGGCGGTCCTTGAAATTGATTTTATGTGGGCGTTAAAGGATAAATCCTGATCAAATATAACACCAAGATTCCTTACAGTCTCACTGGAGGCCAAATTAATGCCATCCATAGTTATTATATCTTTAGATAATTTGTTTCGTAGATTCTTCGGGCCAAGTACAATAACTTCAGTTTTGGTCGTGTTTAACATCAAAAAATGTAAGGTCATCCACGTTTTTAAGTCCTTGAGGCAGTCTTGAATTTTATTTAGATGATTCATTTCATCAGGCTTGATTGATAAATATAGTTGAGTATCATCCGCATAACAATGAAAATGTACATAATGATGCCTTATAATATTGCCTAACGGAAGCGTATATAATGTGAACAAAATAGGTCCAAGCACTGAGCCCTGTGGCACTCCATGGCTAACTTTGGTTTGCATGGAAGATTCATCGTTGACACGTAAAAACTGAGAGCGTTCAGATAGATAGGACCTAAACAAGCCTAAAGCAGTTCCCTGTATGCCAACTAAGTGCTCTAGTCTTTGCAATAAGATTTCATGGTCGATAGTATCAAATGCAGCACTGAGATCGAGCAAAACAAGAATAGAGACAAGTCCCTTGTCTGAGGCTATTAGAATGTCATTTGTGACTTTAACCAGAGCTGTCTCTGTGCTATGATGTGTTCTAAAGCCAGACTGAGATTCTTCAAATAAATCACTGTTTTTTAAGTAATCACACAGCTGTTTTGCGAATGCTTTCTCAATAATTTTTGAGAGGAACGGAAGATTGGAAATATATAGTTGGCTAAAACCTCTGGATCGAGGTTGTGCTTTTTAAGAAGATGTTTTTTCACTGCTACTTTGAACGATTGTGGAACATAGCCTGATAATAAAGACATATTCATGATATTTAATGTTGATAACACTATACTGGTCAAAGGCAAGAGGTCATTAATTTTGTTTCTAAGAGTAACAATTTTAGCGTTAAAAAAGCACATCAAATCATTGCTACTGAGTGCTATGGGAACAAAAGTCTCAATCGAGCTGTGGCTCTCTGTCAGCCTGGCTACAGTGCTGAAAATAAATCTTGCATTATTCAGACCTGGTATGAATTAATGTAATTGTGTCAAATGAATAACAAATAAAAGAAGAAGATTTTCAGGGTAGTGGACGGAGAAAGTATTGACAAGTTTTCAAGAGACAAAACTCTGCTGCCGTACTGACATGTATTATTTATTATTGACATTTTTGTTTTAGCTGACTGGTTGTCTATTTTTTTGTTTCTTTTTTGTATGTCTGTTTGTCTTCTGTCTACAGTATGTGGAATTATGTTTGCCCTGGAGTTAAAGCAATATTCTATTTACATTGTTACTCTACCTATTTTTTTATAAAGTGAAGATTTGTTTACCTACTTTTGATACATGCTCTGAGAGAATAACTGTATGCTGTTGAAAAAACCCAATATACAAAGTAACACAAATGAAGAAAAAATCAACAAAAAGTGTTAATAAATCAGGACAGAAGCTACAAAAAAACAAAACTCCTCACAGCCTGGATCAGGTTCAGTTTTACTTTGGGAAAGACCAGTCGTCATGAGGAATGAGTACAGGTACTAGCACAGTGACACAGCTCCGTTCCCATTGGTTCACACCAAACACTGGCTGGAGCTTCCTGGATTAGATAAATTTCAAATGCTTTGTACGTGACTTGAAATGTGATCTCGGCCTGAGTTGTTACTGTGCGTGCATCCTGCATTGTTTGTTGATTATGCAACAGATGTTTTACAGCAGGGTTCTTGGGAAATTTCCAAAAGAAGAAACTGATAGTTTTGGATCCATGTCAAGCTGTCAGAGTCAGTATCAGGTTATTGTGGTTCCCAGTAAACAAAAGTATTGTTTTAGCAACAAATGTGCATCAGGGTGGTGTTTGTGTGACCTCTGGTTTATTTTGCGGAAGAAAGGATACACTTCAGCTGCCCTAAAATGTTTGTTTCAGCCACTCTGCTCTTAGAAAAGGTCAAAGGTATTCCACTTCTCAAGCAAAATCCTATCAGAGCAAACTTCACAATTCTAGAGATTACTCACCAAAGAGAAAGTATGTGCTCCAGCCTGAAAGGTCATTCCTCCAAACATGTCTGGAGGCAAAAGAGTTGAGTAGAAATAGTTGAATCTCTTCTGTACGGATTGTGAACTCCTTGGCTCCTCAGCTATCTATTGCACGAAGAAAAAAAGTGGAGGCTGATAATTAGCACGCAACTTTTAAGGACATTTTCGGTGTCAATTATACACATTTTAGGTGATTTGCTTGTCTTTTAGCGCCCCAGTCTCAATATAATCACTGCATTTCAGAGGCAATATTGTATATTTACTCACTTTTTACTGATAAAAAACATGTGATATGAATGAAATCATATAGTTATGTATTTCCTAGCAGTATTTAAAAAAATATATTAACAAAGTGCCATCGTATTGACAAATTGATAGAATTGACAGGATAATATCAATGGTAATATAATACTGTGAACAGATCCATTCCGCATACTGTACTTCTACTTTTGATACTTCGAGTACATTTAGCTGATAATACTTATACTCTTTTACTTAAGAAACACTTTGAATTCAGGACTTTCAATTTTATTGAACACAGAGACAGGAAGCAACAGACAAGACAGGACAAAATAAAACACAGACAGATCGTGACAACTAATACATTTTGAGGCATTAGTGAACCTAATACAGCTGATTGTAACAGTTCCCCCCCAGCAGCGGTCACTCATGACCCCATCTCAAATGATGGCCTTCTTCTTTTGTGGAACCTCACAACCTCTTCATCCTGAAATATATTTGACAAAGAGAGGTTAAATGTTTAACACTCACACTGGTTCAAGACTATCATTTGTGATTCAACAGCTTCTACCTGCATTGCCTTTTCATCCCGTCGCCTCTCTTGCGACCTCTCTTGTTCAGAACTTGGTGAATGAAAGAGAAACAGTAAAAACATTCATTAAAAATGATATAGTCTGGTTACAGTGTAACAAATAGTTTCAAGAAGGCAAATGTAAATTGGAAAATTAAAGAAACATACGGCATGGGAAAGTTTTTGAGGACAACTAGGCACCACCAGTGCCTAATTTGCTCCATGTTTGTCTTGGAATATAAAAAGCACACAACCAGATGGGTCAACAACATATGTCCTGAAAAGTCTTGTATCCACAAGTGATATCAATGAAAAACTGAAATATTAAACCCTTATTTATACATACCTCATTGAAATTAAATTGGGCTCTTGCCACAATGTAAAATGCGTACTGTAAATAAAGAAATAGTATATTATGTTAGGTTGTTGTGATGCTATGGTGTTCATTGACAAACAATATTCCTCCGTGAATGTTGTTTTGGATATAAATAAATCACAGCATGTCTCAAACTATGAGCAATAATGGAGTGCATATACTATATTGTGTGTGAATACATTATACATTTGTATACATTATTATAAACAGAAAAATAGGATTACTATATGTATACTGTATATCCCGTATCTTACCATCAAAGCAAACACCCCACAATTGTTTGAGAACCCTTGTCTTGGTAGGCCCTGTAGTGTGAAAAGTCAAAAGTGTCAAAAAGGACAATTACATCATACTCTTCAGTAGAATAATTTTAACAAATCTAACCTGGACATCATCCACACCAAGACTTGCCCAAGGCCCAGGGCACAATATCTGATTAAGGTTTCTGTGAACACAATGCATGTGAAAGTTAAGAATAAGTACAATTTAATTCAACTTTATAAGTACTCGAAAATCATGCAGAAAATCTTTTAACACTGTTGGAACAGGAACAAACTTGAACTTCCAAAAAAAAAGTCATTAAGGGGTAAAACAGAACAGCCCCGCTGTCAAGTGGCATCTATGGTTCTGTTCAATGCCTTTTATTCAATACAATGTATCCCATGTTAGTTCAAATAAAACAGAGCCATAGATTAAAAAAAGACAGACAAGTGTTTTAAAACAGAACTACCACTGTCCGGATGTGATGTAACTGTGCGCCAAAAAACCCGAATGGTTTGGTGCGACTATCATCTCTCCAGCCAGCGCCACGGAGGGGATCTATAAAGAAAATCTCCCTAGCTCGTGGCCTCAGTATCTGTTAATATCACATGTTCCAATATCAACAGGTATACTTTGACATACAAACATTATATTATAAAGTTGTAGGATCTGTGTTATACAACTGAATTAAGCGTTGAGTTTAAAGAGCATCTTGCAGGTTTTTTTTTTTTTTCAGTCAGTAAAGTCAGGTTAGGCAATAGGCAGGAATAAAATAAGCTGCATATACATTTCTTTTGTAAAAATCTAATTGAAATATAGGTTATGCATAGTATAGTTATTTGTATTCCTCAAGTAGTGCACAAATAATATCAAGTTTTCAGGACTTGGCTTATACAGCAATCCTACTATTTAGAAGCAACACAAATGTAGTTTTACTTACTGCTTCACTAGGACATGCACGTCCTAGTAGCGACAGCGCACATTTGACAGCAAATAAGTGAGACTTAAAATCAACACATTTTAAACTGCAGCAAAAACAAATAGTTAATTTATTCAGGGCTACTTACCTCCATCGTACTCCGACGCTATGATTAACAGAACAGAACAGCTACCCCGGAAACAGGATGCAACGCGTCATCTCTGAAGCTCCGCCCACGTTGAGCTCCCGTCACGTGCCTCAAAGGTTGAGAAGGAGGGGCGTTGAGGCTCCGCCCATGTTGAGCTCCCGCCCATGTTGAGGTATTGCGCATCGCATTGAGGGGTACTACGACAGCCACAGCGCGCCTGGCAGCCACAGGGCTTCTGGCTAAAATGCTGGTCACGTCATTATGTAAACGGCAATTTATCAAGCTCAGAAAAGTTATCGAGTCCATTTTTATTTATCGTACGATAAGTAATTTGATCGATTATTGCGACAGGCCAAATCCCAGGTATATACTGTATTTCCAGCTTTCAATGTTTCATTGTGCATGTTTGTGTCATCCATAGTACAAATACTATCATTTTCAAAATCTGTTTTTACGTTTTTTGTGCTGTTTTGGGTCCAAAATGTTCATATAGTATGTCAAAATGTAAAAAATAACTATCAGCTTGTATAGGTGAGGTTGTCTTAAAAATAATTATATGAACTAAATGCTAAACATTTCTTAACAGGGTTTAGTAAGGCAAATCAAAAGTATGCGAACATTGCCAAATTAGCTCAGGACTCTAAAGGGTTAATCTGTTTTTAGTGCTAATTATACCATTGTCTTCTTTAGAATTTTCGCATGTTTGCCGTTAGCATTTAGCCTCAAAGAGCTGCTAGCATGGTAGCTTCTACTTATTTGTGCATATATGTGTGTGTGGATGTGCTCTTAAGTCCATGTATACACTGCTTCTCTCACACAAAGTAGAGTTGTCTTTTGCCTCAAGAGCCAACACATGGATCCTACTGTATGTGCAGTCCTCTGTTTTGACACCCCGTATATGGAACTACAAACACACACTGTCCCGTTTGGCACCAATATGGAAATGAGGAAGGAGCATAAGAGGGCTATGCATGGTGTTAAGGAGAGTGGTGCTCTTCACCAGCTTTTGACACTAAATATCTGGGAAGGGGGGGGGGGGGGGGGGTTGTGAATAT
The DNA here is from genome assembly GCF_949606895.1 of Notothenia rossii. Lineage (NCBI taxonomy): Eukaryota > Metazoa > Chordata > Actinopteri > Perciformes > Nototheniidae > Notothenia > Notothenia rossii. Next base: position 6,934,036 of record NC_136908.1, on the reverse strand, counting down.
GATCAAGGAGTCTTTTGTTGCCTCAAACTGAAAGGTCCTTGTCCCTTTGCCTGTGAATATGCTCAGCTCACAGCACGTGTCAATGTAGCGCTACCAGTGTGAGGGAAATGCACAGAGAAGGTCAAATAAGCAGCTAGCAAAGAACCACAGAGTTTGTTCACATACAGCCCTACAGAAAAGATTCCACATCAGCGACCATATGTAATTAACTGTTTTAGGTAGGTAGCAATACAACTGTATTCGTCCGTTTTCTTGAATTCCTGCCTCCAGCCACTGAGACTGTCTATCATGCAGGCTTGACCCAGAGATTGCCAATTTGTGTTTGTGTCTTTGTCTGCCGCTCGAGTACAGGCGTGTGGTTTTGGCGAGGGGAAGGAAAAGCTGGGGGATGGAGCTCGATGTGGAGTGGAAACAGGACGAAGAAGAGGAGGAGAGGATGATGTATTTCGGCCTCACACGCCATAAACACAGCTGAGGTGAAGAGTTCATGCCAGGGGAAGGTGATGTATATAATTTAAAGTCCAGGAGTATAGAAATGTGCTACAATAGAGCTGTAACCTCAACAGTGAGGTAAACGAAGACTCCTACTGTCATATTTCATCTTTGATAGGTGCATGAAGAGAAGGGTACTAGTAGGGATGTCACAATACCCTAAATGCAGGGCCGTCCCTCCCTACAGGCCGATCATGCAGACTGCGTGGGGCCTCACCTCGCGGAGGGGGCCTCACCTCGCGGAGGGGGCCTCATCATATAACTTTGCCTAAATGTACTCAACACCAAGACCAGTTACATTTCACGATTCTCCATCACGATCATAAATAAAGAACAAACCAATTTACTTTAACATACAACCCTTTCTTACTGTATATATTTGTGTATAACCTCTCAAGCTACTACATACATCCAATGTACTACAACATACAAACCTTCTGACCCTTTCTGTTTATTTTGCTGTGAAAACATCTCGAAAACATGTGTTTTTAATCAAGTTTCTTGGGAATAACAACATTTGACAGCAGAACAATCGGACACATCATTATGACGTTATACTTTATACTGGCCAATGGTCTCTTTCCAAATGGAGCTTGAACACCATTTCAAAACTCCATGAAACCTCTGCTCCACGGCTGCTAGCGGCTAAAGTGGATTAGCTCTCCTCCTGATGACTTTATGAATCGGTTAACGTAGAATTATAAATACAGTGATTTGTCCATGTCAGCAAAAGGAAATCTATATAGTCCAGAAGAATATAAATATAGTACAATGAGCTATAACCAGAGTGAGATAAACAAAACTCTCTTTTACAGTTATATTGCAACTGGAGGTTGAAAAAAGATTCACAGCTTGTACTTATTATGATTTCAATTCCTCATCCTTTCATTAAATGCATTGTTATGAAATGACGCCTGCTACCACCAAAACTTCTCTGAGCCACATTTACCGGGCACCACGGTCGTTTCACGGTCTGTTATTGTGCCACAGGCCTGGCCTTTCTCACTGTCATCCCCATGAAACAGAGTGCAGCCAGTTTCTGCCTGCTGATGCCATCTCCCCGTTGAAGTGATCGCCCTATAATCAGCCTCTTTTGCTCTGTGATTGGATCGTCCGATCTTCCCTCGCCTGGCTTCTGTGGGACCGATGGAAGAAAGGGATGAAGGAACATTTGGCCTCTTTTTAAGTAGATCTCTCTTTGTGCAACCGCCATAACCAATGACTTAACACATGTGGAAGAGTCATGAGTTAGCAAACGTAAAGTTTTTCAACAATAGCCAAAATGAGGTTTTAGCAGCAACAATACCCGTCTGTTGAATCGGACAATTAGTTGTTAAGCATTTTATTTACAAGACAAACAATGTGTTTTACTTATCTTAAAAAAGTTATAAAGTCTCATTTGAAAGATGCATTTGGTGAAGTCAGTGATTCTGTGACAGCTAGATCTACTAAATCAGAGCCTTGGTCTGTTCATATTCAGAGTCATAGAGAGGCCAGTGAATGGACCAGCACCAGAGGCGTTCCCATACACACAGGCGTTGGAGCTGTTCTTCATGAAACCCAGAAGGATGAAGTGCTCTGACAAACAGTGCCATCTTTGTGCTAAATGATTATACAGGAATGAAAAGTCAATAAATAAAACATGTTGTTAAAACTCATAAGTTTTTTTTTTCTTTCAGTCAGCAGTTAACTTTGTCTCTTGGAGTTCAGGACAGCCAAACAATAATGGAAATGAACACTGTGTCCACACTAACTCTTGTTTTGATCACAAATGGAACAATGAATTATGCTCTAAAAGAATTCCCTCAGTTTGTGCATCTCGCACAACTCGCCCTTAGTAACTGAGATGTTATGTCTGATTGAATCAGGTCGCTGTAAAACTGTTACTCTGTTAACATGCTTTGGACCACAATAAAGAAACTAATGTACACTTATGTGTGTTAAGAAGTCATTGTACTAACCTGCATTACCATGAATGTTATATATGTACACAGGTGATTCAAAATGATCTCAAACTGAATTAACTGAAAACATATAAAAGTGTGTGAGTTTCTGTGTGCATAACCATATGCATTTATCTTTGTATCTCAATTTTGTATTGGTTTTCAAGAGAACCAACCCATAGAGCAAAGACATCATTAAAAAGTAATGAAAATTATAGTAAATAAAAATAAATAATTACATTCAAAATAATAACAAAAAACTAATGAGAAAACGGGAAGAACAAAAACAATATATCAATAAATAAATCAAAAAGAATAAAACAATCCTTATAATATATGTATTTTTAAATATTCAAGGGGTAAGCGTTGTCATTACGTATATCATACATGTCACCACTCACCTGTCACCACAACAATAATATACATGTTAAGTATAATAATCTTTCACTACATATCTAGCATGTGAACCGTAATGAAACTCAACCTCAACTTTGATCAAATAACTCAGTATTAAAAATGAAATCATGGGGTTAATAGACAGACAAACATGAACAATAACGTTTAAATACCGTCTCACTGAGGCTCTGGAAGATAAGTTAAAAATGGTAAAATGGTTTGAAATGAAAAGGCTATATTTTTTTACTGTGAAAATCCTTTTTATTGCAATTTGTATTTATTAAAGAAGTAGTAACAACAGAGGTATATGGGAACTGCACAGGTGTATAACAGGACATTCAGAAAGGAGGATTTCAGAGTGCGGACCTACTTTTGAACATTTCTTTAGTGTAACGTGCTGGTTAGTCTTTTTCTTTGCACGAAAAAGCTTATTTCAAAGACAGACTGTGATCACTTAGCATTAACATTTCCTAAACATAGTTATAGAAAAGCTTGTTTTTCAGGGACTCGTTGGCAGTGCAAACGTTTTATTTAATATCTTTTTTTGGTTTGGTTAAGAATGAATGGTCTTGTGAGACTTCTCCAGCTGAGCTGATGTCCAGATACTGTTAGGTTGTGTAAAACAGACAGAGTATGCCAAGTTCAGTTGACCAATAATATTAATCCAGTGAAAACATCCTCCCTGATGCATATAAAATGCAGCCTGTCATCTGTCTCCTTCGTATATTATATAAATAATCATGCACATGTATCAATGTTTCCCTCTCCACGGTACTGCCACTATGCAACTTAATTTATGAAATGACTATCAATCAGTAGCGTGGCGTGGGGAATAAATTAGGGGAAGCCAATAATACGTCCTTTCTTTTGGGTCGGGGGGGGGGGGGGGGGGTGTGGTCAATGTAATAACGTAACCAGATGAGTGATTACAGCACCCGGTATCATTTGTATCATACAGATGCAGGAGACAGGACTTACACGCGCCTGTTATCTAACCGACAGGTCCGCACGCACTCTCCAGCCGAAACTCTAATTAGCATTCATTCACAAACTAAATGCTTTAACGTTTTACGTCCGATTCGCTCCTTTGTTCCTCGCTGTACACAGCTCCAGTTTGGGCATTGGCCTGTCATCAGATTTTATTTGTTGTTGCTGCTGTGGCGAAAGTCTAGTACAATTAGTTTTTTTTAAATTAATCCAAATCTCCACCCTCCATAATTGCACTTGCTTGCTACTTTCTAACGGCGGTGAGAGTGATGCAGTGACGCTATCTATCTTCTATCGATTAGATTTATGATTAGAAAATTATAAAAGTAGGGTAGACATGTGGATATTATCCGGCTGAACAAAACGTACATTTATCTAACAGGTACGTTTTCCACTGACCTTATTTCGAGCTATTTTCCAAAATCCTATGGAGAAATCCCATTGTTTTTTGTCAAGGGAAACCGGGCGCAGCTTACTTCCGGGTTTTAGGACGCGTCACTGCAACACCAAGTTGATGCGATTTGATTGGATTGTGGCAAGGGAAGCCAGCCGCCTCTGGCTTCTCTTGCCATGGCCCTGACTAATCACAGGTTGGCAGGGGCATGACGTGAGGCTTGTCTGATTGGTCAATCCCTCCATTTTTTTTCACCAAGGGAAGCCAATTTCGGATGGCCTCCTCTCGCAGCAGAGCAGTGGTTCTCAAACTTTTTCTGTCAGGCCCCCCCTTTGGAGAAAAAAAAAAAGTCGGGCCCCCCCAACACAAGTCAGGCTCAGTGGCGGCGCCAGAGATTTCTTTTTGGGTTGCTGTGGGGTAGCTTGACGTTTCATAGAGGGTGCTCAAACATTTAGGGTTTCCCATTAATGTACCGGTCGCTACAGTGGAATTTTCTACTGCAACATTCCCCACGCAAATACACAGTGTGACGAATAAAATGAATGCTCCATAATCAGCTCACGGCATAGCCTACAGGTGTAAGCAGGGGTCAAGTGCTATTTTTATAGGTGGTGTGTGGACCTCACATAGGGGGGTCCACTGGAAAGATTTATTTTTAAATATTGAAGTTAAAAGCATCAATCTGGTGCACTTTGAGAGCAAAATGAAGAGATCTATGGATACATCTCTCAACACCTATATGAAACAGAACTGTAAACAGATTTACTTTTTCTTTATGGATATTTTACAAATCACCCTTTTAAACTTTATTCTTGTTTTACTGTCATATAGTATTTCATACCTGTTTTTCATTTATTCTCTTATTTTTTTTATAACTATAATGATCATATAAACGTGTGCCTCGGAAATAATTGTTTACATTAATGGTGACCAAAACGTTTGAGACCCACTGAGATAACTTAGACTAAAGTTAACTATCTAAACACTGAGAGAGTCCTTTAGTTCTCTCAGTCTCTCAGTCTGACAGTCTTACAACCTCGCTACTGCGCGCCTGCCCCACCACCCCAGCTTCTGCCCCAGCATCCTCCTGTAGGCTCGATGGGAATGTTATTTAATCATCGTTCAATCTTCTATGTACATTTGTGGAGTGATGAGGCCTAGATGCCAAACTCAAACTAAATGAAGCTTAGCGCAAGTTCTTTCAGGAAGACTAGTATACATTTGGTCCGCAGCTGCTTATAATCAGCTCATCACGGGCGTTCTCTTTAACCTATTACATTCACCTCATTCTCCAGAAGCCAATCACCATACTGCAGCCAAACTTAAAAATGGTTCTCCTCTCTCCTGCAGTCAGCTGTGATTCCAGGTTGTCCTGCTGCCGCCCGCCTCCTCCCCATCCACCTCCTTTCATCATATCCAGTGCCAGGAGAGTTAATCCAAAGACCTCATCACACGTCCTCTTCATCCCATCTCCTCATCAAATCCAGATCTTCAGCATCATCACCAGTGTCTAGACCCTGGGGGGTTCCCTATATGCTCACGGCCGCATTTCCCCCTTTAGATATACGATTTCAGGATCGGGGTCTAATCACCAAAGACTTAACATTTATCATGTGACATGTGTCAATAAATGTTCTTGTACAAAATGAAGTCTCTCCTGATTGAAATGCTGCTTCTAATAAACATTACAAACGTAAGTTGTCTCACTGAAATGCATTAATGGTCTGACATAATCCAAAGGACACAAATTGAGCCTTGTTTATACATTTGGAGAATGGATTTCCCCTTTAAAGCTAGACTGAGTAATTATTTCCGAACAATGCGACACTGCAGCCTTTATAGAAAGTAATGGGATATGACAAAACTAGCTAGTGCTGTTTAGCATTTAGTTAAGTTACAATTCAGCATCTGGTTAGACGAGTTGTTATTTCTTCTTTTCAAAGCTCCATGGTCTAATTTTTGTTAAGCAAAGTCAGTGGTTGTTGGAACGCTAGATCTAATCAATCAGAGCTGTGGTCAGCTCATAGAAAGGCCTTCTGTTAGAAATGTTTACTTTAAAACTTTACATGTTGCACACATACTCCACTGGTCATTGTGTTAGTCAAACAGAATGATTGTGTTATCAAATTACTATTCAATGTAGTAATTTGTATATTTGTGTATTTTTGAGATGATTAAAGCTCAGGTGCCAAAGTACTATGTTTTGTTTTAACTTGAGAGCAGTAGAGGAGCAGGTCAGTGTCTCTGTCCTCTGGTGTTAAATGCTAATGAGCAGGAAATCAAAAAGGGTCTGACTGTTAAAGTTAGGTTTTTACTTGTTCCGTGTAAATACGTTAGAGCTCTGAAATAAAGTTACAAACGGTCATTTCATCAACATTCACTTAGCCTAAGTTGGGTTCACTCTGGTGTTGTTGTGGCTCCCTCCATGCTTCCCTGGAGGGAGGGACTAAACACAAGGAAACGACGCAAGTGAGGGAAGCAAGGATTTAATTTAACCGACCTGAGACGGGGCCGAAAAGTCGCAGCATTACCTAGCATGATCTTTTGGACTCTTTTAAAAAAACTCCCTTAATCAAATTTAAGCTACCATCAAATGAGAATGTGCTCCTATGTTTCGCTGCCAGTGGATATAAATCATGTGACATTTAGTTTAGGGACCTGTTGGGATATGAAGCAATCTAATTTAGGTTTGTAGTTTGGAATGTATCGACCAATCAAATGTGCACATGCTTTGGTCGCATGCAGGTAAAAAGTCTGAATGCTATCGTGATACCCTCGTTTAATAAAAACTATATATATATATATCATATTTGAATTATTATGTTTTATTACATGGCTTATAGTTGAATACTCGATTCTGATTGGTCAATTCAGAACACGTGACACGTTGTTAATACCGAACAGACAGACCGCTGTCAAGGACTTATTGACCGTTGTTAAGGACGCTCACATCTGCAGAAAGAAGTCTGTTTGATTTAACTGTATACAGTTTGGCCGACAAGACAAGAGCGACAAGAAAACAGCGGAGAAGTAACGGGCAAAAACCCTCCTTTTACGCAGAGGTCCAGACATCCGGCGATACATATTCAGTTGCCAGTTACTTTGGCATTAGGGCAGGGATCTCTAGATACTTTCCAAGGTTTGATATAATGAATTGTGCTACTTTTAAAGCAAGCAATGATGTTTTCAAATCTGTAATCAAAAAGCTCCTCAAAAACGCTATCGAAGCAGTTCCTGCCGCTGCTACGTTAGTTCAAACAGTAACAACGGACTATTTTTCTTAGCGGATGCATGTAATTTTAAATCAATACATACAACTATTTTTTAAATCAATAAAATCATTTTCTAAATCCATAAAAGCATTTCAATTAATATTGGGAGTCATAACGTTACTTTGTTGAGTATGTGGCCATGTAATAAGCGGGATAATGTGCAGCATTATCCCTTACATAAGTAATGGGTATTATAGTGACTCCTGTGCAATGCATTGATACCCTGCTGCTGTATAACAGAATACTTTTTCCTATATGGGATTAATAATAATAAATATCTAGACTAGCAAAGATCTATCCTCTTCCACTTTTATTTGTAGAACGAAATAAAGACAGAGAGAAAGGTAAGAAAGAAGGAGAAAGAAAGGAAACAAATAAGGAAAGACTGAAAGTAAGTAATGCAAGAAAGAAATATTGGAAAGAGAGATACGAAAGACTGAAAAAAAGGCAAGAAAGAAAGATTGGAAAGAGAGATACGAAAGACTGAAAAAAAGGCAAGAAAGAAAGGATGGAAAGACCGAAATAAAGAAAGCCCAACGGCCACCATCTGATGGAACTAGCTTGCTTCTGGCTATTTGGTAAAACAAGTTGCTCGTCAGACTGAACAACAAGCTTTGTATGAGGAAGAAGAAGTCTAGATATTTGTCGGCTACACCTTCAGCAGCTTTGTTTATCGGTACTGATGTTTATCAAAAATAGACAAAGAGATCATATTAAAGATATGATGAGAGCGGCTTAGCAATGCAACAGGATATCTCTTGTGGAGACTCAGCCCCACAATCTTCTTATTATGTGATCAACATTCATTTACAGCTAAATGTGCCCATTCTGAGTCCCTAAGAGCTGCTGAAGTGGCTGGATTTGGATTGGGTTACTATTGAATAGGACATTGTATTTGAAAATTGGACCTTGTTCAGAGGGAATTACTATGATTGCCTACAATTACTCTCTCAAATATATCCACAGGGGTACCAAATAAAACAAAATACGGCATGCCGCCACATTCTGCACCCGCTCATTAAGAGCCACAACTCCTTCTGTTTAACGTCTGAATAAAACAGGTCTGAAATGTAGATGGAGTGGTTAACCTCAGCAACAAATGAGATTTAAAGGTCACCTATTATGCAAAATCCACTTGTTCATGTCTCTTCTACATCAACATGTGTCCCCTCTTCTTCATGTCTCTTCTACATCAACATGTGTCCCCTCTGTGGAAAGAGACTCTGAAAGTTTCAGGAACAAAGATTCTCTCTCTTTTTGTCCTGATCCATTTATATAAAAACCTGTCTGAAAATGAGATGATCAGATTTTGGTCACTTTATGATGTCATAACGATTTTTTGGCTTGTGTAACCATTAGCCAATCAGCAACCAAGGTAACCCCCCCCACCTTATCACCTGAATCTCCTCCTAGAGCACCATTGAGTTCTTTTTAACCAAATGTCTCTCAGAGGGGCGTGGGGAGGGGCTCCTTATTTTCATCTAAAGTAACAGACAGAGAATCAGCACTTTTGAAACAGGGCTGAAACAAAGGGGATTATGGGTAATGCTGCAATGATCTGTTTGGTGTTTGGAGGCAAACACTTCAGAGACATGCTCTGTATATATCTGAGACCTATAATATATTGATGAAAAACAGTATAATAGGGGACCTTTAAGGCTATGAAATGCAGAGATGTGCTGCTGACAAAGAGCGACCTCAGAGGTCAGGAGTTTCTGAATGACCCCGATGTCTGGACCAATGACTGACCCCTGGATCAGGACTGTCACTCTCAGTGTCTGAAGAAACATCAGCTGTCAGCCTTCAGAAGCTCTGACGCCGCTACAGAAACAGCAGGGTAAAAGCTAACAGGTTACTCATTCAGTTTCCAAGAGAGGGCGAACTCTATTTCTGTAGCCAAAAGTTCTCAAATAAGGTATTGAGCAGAGAAAAGTGTCATGAAACCCAGACATGTTTAAAAGACCTAGGGGACAGAAAATGCAATACAATATGTAGTCAGGTCAGAGGTCAACTGTGCATGCCGTTTCAAGGAGCATACTGTATAAGCTGTGAGATTCTCTCAGACTCTAGGAACATTACGCTGTAGACTGCTTTGTCAAAAGGTAATGTTGTCTCTTATAATACTGGACAGTAATATAATATGTGTCTTCAACCATCTCTGTGTTTGTGTTTGATTGATTCCTTGTTTATTCTTTAAATGATGTGAGTGTTAGAAATTGGATCCAAGACAGCAGTGTGGTCTGCAGCGGACACACTAAACCAAGAGCGACATTCTGGGGTTAAACACAAGACAGTTGACAGGGATATTCTGCAGCTGGTTTAGGAAAACAATTTACCTAAACTTACACAAGTTTAGAAACAAACATACTTTTATTTACCACTACAGGATTCTAAGCCTAACCCCGTATATACTGTACTGTATATGTTGGGTCCACCTATCAAGAACTTTTGTTAAATAACTTACGGCCCGTCCACACGGCGGCGTGCGTTGAAGCTTCAACGCTTCTGCCCATTCATTTGAATGGGGTGACGTCACGCTTTGCCAGACTGCATTGTGGTCGCATCGCTTCGCTTTGCTCGCCAATCAAATCATATGCCAGTACAAGCTCTAGCCAATCAAACCACGTGCTTGTTTGTCCGGAAAGTTTCAGACACTTCAACGCACAACGCCGTGTGGACGCTGCGTTACGCACTAAACTGAGGAAAGTGACATTACATTACATTTTATTCCGCTGACGCTGATATCCAAATAGACTTACAGACACTTCAATACCGTAGACATGCCTCACATTAGTAGTAGTTTATTTACCTCTTTATGTTACGTACTAAATGTACTTATTTTAACTAGTGGCGGATTTAGGATTGTAGGAGATTACATTTTGAAGTTGTTGAGCGGGGAGGGGGTGAACTCGCCTCATGAACTGTGAACTCGCCGGAGTCTCGCAGCGGGGCTACTGCGGAGGCATAAAGCAGACCCTTCACGCTAACGGAGGATCACTTCTTCTTAAGGGCAGGGAAGGCTACGTAGTACGCAGGCTCCTGTCCCGCAGCTGCTGCCTCTCAGTTGGACTCCGGTACTGAACATTACTCACCAGACATTTAAAAAAAAAAAAGTTCTCTAAGTGAGACATTCAGGGCTTTTCAGAAAACATTCGGGGCTTTTCAGAAAACATCCGGGGCTTGAGTCCAAGTAGCCACTGAGCCGCCACTGAGCCTTACCGAATACAATTTTTGCCAAAACGTCACTAAGGACTTTTGTTACTTAATTTATGCAGTTAGCTTACGTAAATTGCATAACAAACTTCTTTTATGTAACATTAATATTTGATAACTAATAAAGATAACTTTATGCAAGTTCCACGACAAGCATAAAAAGCTTTCCTCCTGCTGTTTTAACACAGATGTTTTATTTATAATGTAGCAACATCAGGGAGAATCAGTGACATGAGTGATTTGACTTTTTCCCAAACTATTTGTCTACTATTTTCGGGACATTCGTAACCTCAATCCATGATTACTTGTTCTACCTGCAGTACCATAGATAAACAAGTACTGCACCTTCTATTTGAGTTGGGAGAGAATTTGTTGTCTCATGACCAGACCTGTAGACCATCAGGGCCAAAAGCAGTTCAGGGTTCACTATTTGTGATTAATTGCATATTTGCTTGGAAGCATACATCGGAAAATCCCCAACTGAAATTGTCGTGATAAACCAAAAACGTAATTATTGAAAATGTAAACCATTCTCATATAATGCACATTCTTATTTAAATCTGTGTCATTTGCTCAAAGTGTCAATGCACAGACGGATGATAGTGGGGATGGTGGAGTATCATTAATGAGCTACAACGTCTTACTTTGGACCCTTAGATAATTTAGCATTTAACAAAACTTTTCTGTTTCTTGTCTTGATTTTTTTTACAGTATCCTACAATATTTCAATTTCAACTCAAGGTCAGAAGAGACATCTACCTGATATGACTTTGCTCTTGGAAGATAGAAGCAGACATTCCTGTTCTTTGCTAGCTGCAGGTTATAGAAACCATCTGTCACTGAGGCTTGTTAAAAAAGAAAGTCCAGGAGGAGATGGAACTTCTTCTGTCAAGGATTCACCCCCGAGGGATTAATAAGAGTAATCCCGTTTTCAATTTCACATTCCACTGGATCATTTTCCCTTCTGAAGAGTGGTTGAATAAATAAGATCTACCTGAGAACTGAAGGTGCCTTACTGTACTTTATATATATATCAGTTTCCACCCCTCTCATTCCTCAGGTAGCTTTATTTCTCTGATGTGCCGTCGCTGTCCCCTGCTGGTGAGACTGGAAAATACTTTTTATAATATTTCAACCAATTCCCCTTTTATTGTATAATTTCCTTTTTATTTTATCCAGTTATTTTTTAAATGATGCCTTGCAGATTATTCCAATTCTGTAAAACGTTTAAGTGTTTCACTGCTTGCTTGTTTTCCAGATGTGCATATAACCTTTGGATTTCCTTTATGATGCCCGATTGCACTTTATGTAATGTCAGATTGTATGAGAAGATAAATGGATGAGGGTCTTTTCCCCAAGCAGCCTTACAATATGGTACAGATTAATAGGGAATATTTTAGGAACCACTGGGAGGCAGCAATGCAGTGGTTTGGAAAAGTACTCAGATATTTTATTTAAATTAAAGTAGCACTATTACAGTGTAGAAATAATCTGTTACAATTAAAAGTCCTGCATTGAACATCTTACTTGGAGAAAGTACCAAAAAAGTGGCAAAGAAATATATTTAAAGTATTAAAAGTAAAAGTACACTTTAGAAAAGTATTACTGAATGAGAAGTATTAATGCATTAATGTGTGTATCATTCTTTATTTTTGCAGCCAATACAGGTGGAGCTAACTTTGAAGGTTTTTTATACAACTCCAGTTATCTTAATCCATAATATTACATCAAAATTAATCAGTAGCATTTTATAAAGTAACTAATTTCCCAAATTGGGATAAATAAAATAGACCATCTTATCTTATCTTATAAATAGTACTAACCTGAAAAGTAACTAATGTTGTCAGATTTTATTTATTTGTATTTATTTATTCATTTATTTAACAGGGACAGTGCACATTAATGAACATTTCTGTAAATGTGCCAGAGTTAGCCAAGAGGCTATTTTTCAGATTTTAAAAGTCAACCTAAAACACATTTCATTTTAAACAACTAAATACAATGCATTTAAAACATGCAACAGAAATTACTAGGATACTTAAATAAACATTTTTAAAATACAGAATATTAAAACAAAACAAATAAAACAAAACAAAAGAACATGTTAAAACACAAGCAGTGGGTTGTAAGGAGCAGAAGATTGGGTCAGTGCCGGCAGAGCTGATTCCCCACTAACCATATTTTGAGTTTTGATTTAAATAAAGTGAATGTGGTCTGGTCTCTGATTGGAGCTGGGATTGAGTTCCATTGCTGAGTAGCTTTAACAGAAAATGAAGACTGACTGAAATAACTTTTTCTGAGTGGAATAATGCAATCTCCTCTCGCTGCACCTCTTGTTACCCTAGTTGCAGTTGTGCGTATGTTAATAAACTGTCTAAGAGGAGGTGAGGTAAGGCCGTTGACATCTTGTAAAAAAGGCAAGCATTTCCATGTTTAATGAGGTTTTCCTAGATTAGCAAGTTGTATTTTTGGAGTATTGGGCAGTGATGCGAAACAACAGATTTGTTGTCCAGTATTTTGAATGTTTGTTTGTACAATGACTCCAGTGGTTTTAATGTTGTTGTACTGGCATGTGACCAGGTAGTTAAACAGTAGGTGATGTGTGAGAGATAAATGTAGTGGAGTAAAAAGTACAATATTAGTATAAAGTCAAAAGAAAATCTTTAGGTGAACAACAAGTACATACCAATTGCACTTACAGTACTTGAGTACATGTTATAATCCACCAAGTATAACACAAACACAGCTGGAAGGGATCCCCTTTGTTGTGTTTGTCAACAATATAAACATCCGTTACTGAATATTAATTGCATGGCTTATAAAATCCAATGTTAAAATTACCCTAATAACAACAACAACAACAGCAACAACAGGTAAACTGCCATGGATGAAATTAATATTTAACAAATGATAGTTCTTTAATGATGCAACTATTCTCATGAAGATTGGGATCACCAATGTTGGAGAAATTATCCAGTTGTCGTTAAATCCCAATTATAATCAGGCATATTTGTATAAGGTGTTTTAAATCACATGTTTTTGGTTTTTTATATTCACATATATTACTCATTTTGTTTGATTTTTATTTATGACTTCTTATTTTTTCCTTTGTTTTTGACTCTTGAGCTAACAGTATGTATCTCATTACCCCTGTAGATCAATAACGTTCTTATCTTTAAAAAAAAGTTTGCTTTCAATCCCCAAGGCCAAACTCCGGAGCTGCGGGGACAGAGCCTTCTCTGCGGCAGCCCCGAAGCTCTGGAAATCCCTCCCCCAAGACCTCCGTGAGTCTGATGCCCTCACCCTGTTCCAGTCCCGTCTCAAAACCCACCTCTTCAACTCTGCTTATCCTTAAACCCGCCCCTCCCCCCTCTGAACCAACATCCTCCTGACTGCTTTTCTGTTTTTGTTTGTGTTTTTGTTCTTGTTTTGTTTGTCGACCTTACTCGTAATGTAAAGCGTCTTTGGGTCTAGAAAAGCGCTATATAAATCCCATTTATTATTATTATTATTATTATTATCTTGTCTAAAAGCCTACAAAACCACATAGGTCCATCAACAAGTACATTGTCCTTGAGCGTAACATTAAAGTTCAAGTCGTCATCAAACTACATGTGATATTTTCTCTCATCATCTGTTTTGATTTGAAGAGCTGTCAGCAAGTTGCAGTCTGAGTAAATTCCCCGAACGACAAAAAAAGCTGACATGTGATGAAAGAATATTTATTCAATGTCTCCAGCTTCATGCACATCCATGTGGACTCTATTTATTAAATATTAAAAAGTCACTCACATGAAAACACTTCCAATAACTTCACAACACATTGTTTTGTCACCCATTTTTTTTAATTTTCCCACATTTTGCATGGGAAAGGTCTTGCATGGTGAAATTGCCAGTTCTGTCAAAAGGCACTTTGCTCTAATGAGATATTATAGAAAATGGTGCTGCATTTCAATTACTGAAATGATAAGGGCACGTCTGAGCTGCAAAGTGAGTGGGTGCTGAGATCTGAGCCCCTTCGCTTCGGGTCATACACTCAGATGAGGAAGTGAACTTTTGACCTCTCGTGAGAACAGCAACTAGATGCATGTTCTGTGTGGACCATAGGTGTGGACTCACTTCAGGAATGAGTCCTAAAACCGGGAAAATAGTTAGCATTTTAGAACTTTTGGGCGTCCTTCTTATTTATTGGGTTGCTTATAAAAAGCTGTTGTTAACAAGTGTCTAAATGAGACGACTAAACTTCATCACGCCCAACATTCGTCGCCTTTAGCTTAGCGGTGGTGACGTGAAGTCATGTGACCTCTCTGTAGTTCCTTTATAGCCCAACATTAGCCGCCTTTAGCTTAGCGGTGGTGACGTGAAGTCATGTGACCATGCTGTAGTTCCTTTATAGCCCAACATTAGCCGCCTTTAGCTTAGCGGTGGTGATGTGAAGTCATGTGACCTCTCTGTAGTTCCTTTATAGCCTAATGTTAGCTACTTATCCTTCATTTAAACTTCTAAAATCATAAAGTGGTGTTAATATGTGGAGATTATTTCTGCTAAATACCGGAATCCAACAGAAAAATCCTCTTGGCTTTTTGAAGAAGGAGCCAATTTGCTTTGTTAACTGCCGTGTCGGCCTACAAAAATACGTCATCAATGCACCACTCTATTCACAAAGCAACAGTTAAATAGCTTTTGGCTAAAGTACAACCTGAAGTAACTTGGAGAGGTTATTTGTCTCTGTTGCTCAGGAAGGACCCAAACGAAGTGACCTAATAGTTTGAAGAGTCAGTCACAATAAGAGATGTTCAAATTCTCTAAATGCTAAGGAAAGGTGCAGCAATGCTTACTTTCTCATCACATTTAGCATAGGGTATCCTGGACAACCCTTTACAAAAGGAAAGGAGATAATGGAGTCTAAGTAGCGCAACGTCAGTATAATGCACCGTTTCATTTACCAAGTATAAATTAAAGACATATCCTTCTTAGGAGGTTTAATTCTGTTTTGGACAGGAATCCTTACCTTAATTGTACAGCATTAAACGTGTCACTCTAGCATTCTTATTTCCTATGTGTGATAAGTAAAGTTGCTAAAAAAAACATCTGTCCGATTTTATGCAATTGGAGTTTGATTATTTTAACACTAAAGCGGTTTTTTCTCCAGTCCCCATTTGTTATAACTTCTTCTATTAAAGGCAGCAAAAAAATGTGTTTATTTGCCTCCTGACAGAAGTTAAGGTTAAAATGTTTCACAGGAAATGCTTTTATTTTGAAGTGCAAGTATGTGTCCTGCTCTTACTCCTTCCTGTTATGATTTTTTAAATGAATACGAGTATGTTGAGTGCATTTTCCCGTTTTCTACCGTTCTTGTTGAAAACTGTTACATCAATCAAAAGTAAACACGTTCAGTTTGAACAAGATTTGCTTGGTTCTTCATTTGAAGCTTCTATTTCACAACACCATTAATTGTCCTTCACATCTGTTCTTGACTTTATAACATTTTCCATTAAGTCAAGGAAAAATTGTAAGGAAAAGACATGGGACATAATCCATTTGTGCTGTTGGAGAGCAGCCAATGTTTGGTAAATCATAAGTAAATAGCAAGTGGAACGTTTTAAATATTTTAAAGGCAAAAGGCTCAAAGTGAGGACGCGAGTTTTGGGGTTGAAGCCGAAGTGAAGTTGCAAGACCTGTTTTATTTTGTCAAAGTTTTAAGGCTTCCCATTTTTGACTCAAGTCCATAACAGGTGTCTCAACAAAACTTGATGTAATATTTATTGTCAAACCTCTGTCCTTCACCTTTTCACATGGAAAGGAAATAAGTCTTATTAGCTCTCTGCAGGATGTAGTGCTCACTTTTGTCAAAGCGGTGCTGACTCTGGACCCCTGAGAACCCCCCTCCCCTTTCATCAGTGTCAGTTTCAAACTCCACGGCCAAAACCAGCTATCTAATTAATGTCCTTGTTGTTGCCGTTCCTCTCCTCTCATTTGGACCCTCCACTGTTCTCTGCTGCCCCATTACCGAGCCGAAAACACAAACAAAATGCTTTAATGTGTGCACAGACTTTCTATCTGACAGGAGCTTTGCTGCTGCTGCTGCTGCTGCTGAGAGAAAAATCACGATGACACAGCAGCCTAAGAGAGAGCTTTTATATCTGTTGTTTTATGATACGATGTGGTGTGCTCAACAGAGAAAAACATGAAAAGTGCCTTGAGCAGATGTATAGTATTAGGGTGAGCATCTGTTTGTCTGAAACAGGCTAGGAGTCAGATGATAGCAAACTCAAATGCTGGGACAAGTTTTAAAGAGATGTGGTTGGATTTGGTTACTGGCACCAACTACTGTACTTTATTAAAAGGTGACTGTTTTACACCTTAGTCTTGACACCTGTGAGGGGAGGTAAACATAAGAAATGTGCTACGAGTGAGCCTTACAAATCTGATATGTTGTTTGTGAACTTCCAAGTATTTGATATGAAAGATGACGTTGGATCACTCTGTGCTTAAAATTGAGCTAGCAAGACTTTTTTTTGCCACTTTTGTCATATAAATGTATTAGTAGTACCAGTAGTTGACCCAGTGCATGGTTGATATCAAATTTATATTTGTGGTTTTCAGCTAAAATCAGCTTTAAAAATAACCTTTGAAACACAAAGGTGGACAGACTTGGTTGTTATTGAACACGGATTCTCTACAATTTTCCATGTTTAAAAAATAGAAGTCATTGTATTTAGAAGAGATAACATTCCTGCAAGACAAACAAACAATTGCATTGTTAATGCAGCCAAACAGTCCCAATCTAATATCGACTCATTTGCAAACAGCTTCTCAGAGCCAATTGAATACTCTGTTATTCCCTCTAGATCCAGCCTACATTAGTGAGCCTAAGCTGATTATAAGAGAACTTTATAATGAGATTGGGTCATTGTTATTGGATGAAAAAATAGGATGTTTCGCACATTTCATCAAATAATGGATAACTTATTTTGGAATAGTCAATTGAAATGCAGCAGACTAAATGCCCTGGACATTATAATTGGCTATTTCCTATGTATGCATCGTCATTGTTAGCATGTTGGAACGTTGAAGTTAGCATTAAGCTAAAAGGGCTTAACTGCCTACTACTAGCCTATAAGAGATGCTAGAGTAGACTATTAGTCCTATGTGAATACATCTGTTATATTTAAATGAATAAGGATGCATTGGTGTATTTTACATTGGAGGAATTGGACATGGTGCAACCCAACCTCTGAAAATGTCAACTATCATGGTGATGTTTCAGGACTCTTTAGATCATGGATTCCCACGGACGCTATAAAAGTGGTTCATGTGATTTGCATAATGATTAAAAAAAATCCCATTTGCACTTCCCCTTAGCTTTACTGTTACTTGTCTGTCAATAAAAACTCTTCCCCTGAGATGCAGCTTGTTGGAAAATGGTATCCTATATTCCACATGCAGTCATTTAAAAGCCTTTAAGCCTCGTCCGCGGACCTCTTCCACATTGTGCATAATATACATAAAGGAAGAGACGGCATTATATAGCTCCCAGGTCTCAATTCATTTCATCAGCATATATTACATTTAAGGGGAAAATTATACAAGTGAGAGGAGCAACAAGAAGGCTAAGCAGGATCAGTCAACAAGGGAATAGTTTCAGACTCTGAGGATACTACAAACTTTACTAAGAGGGAAAAGTAAGGAACGTTGCAAAGTTTTTCTAGGTTTTTTCTTTCTTGCTCTCTCTGCCTCAAGGCTCTTGATGCTTCTTCTCTTTAGTCTCGAACTGAAACTGGTGACTTCTTTTAATGGCCTCCACTGGCTCGAAAAGGCGTTTGGCAGTCTCTGGATAGAAAGACTCTTTGATATCGTGTCAGACTCAAAGTTGTGGCAGTAAAATCGTAGTGGAAGGAGGATGTCTCTCGGGCCGGACAAATGAATTTCCCCTGGAAGGAAATGCTGTTCAGATCGTGTCTTCAGACTTGATGTAGCAGCACATGTCTGTCAGGCTTTAAAGTCCTGTATCAGAAGAGCTGGAGATAATAAGGTGCGTTCACTATCTTTGCAACAAAGTTATCTGTGATTAAACTCTTGATTTATCCAAACAAAAGACTTAGCCATTTGAGGCTCCATGGAGTGGAATAAAGAGAGTAAAGCAATTATGTGGAGGACAGAGAGTTTCTGCAGTGTGTTGCTTTTAATAGGACTCGTTTAGGGACTCGGGAGAACTCAATAGCAATTACTGGAGAGGTACTGGTTTGAATCTTAAAAGCCCATCGCAGTGTTTCTAGAATGATCACTGTCATGACAGATGATTTGTTTTGTTATGTTAAACCAATAACGGCTCATCTCGACCGACACACCGGTGCAAATGGTTAGCGTAATCATGGTGTCAGGGTCAGCACTTAGACTCCTGTCCGTGACATTTTTTATGTTTTTCCACACTTTGTCCTGGACAGGTTGCAGCGCACTCACTTATAAACGATCAATACAACCGAGCATCCAACAGAAAACTGAAGTGCTATACTGTAAGTTCAGCTATAAGGTACTTATACTATATTTCAATGTTCTTATACTTTTACATCTAAGGGGAACGCTTCCATCTTCTTACACATGCCCGTCCACACACAGGCATGAAAAAAATCTTGAAAAATCTTGATGCTGGGCGTGTCTGAAGCTTGGCGATTTTTTGCGAGCAACGCGACCAACAACCAATCACATGAATCTCCCGCCCCCGACATACAAAGCAATAGCAATGTT